>NW_011495059.1:131605-133737 GCF_000754665.1 Bison bison bison
ACGTGAGTCTGAGTGAACTCCAGGAGTTGGTGATGGACAGGGAGGCCTGGCATGCTGCGATTCATGGGGTCACAAAGAGTCAGACACGATGGAGCGACTTATCTGATCTGATGCAATGAACACCTTATTGCCAAATTATAACTCAAATTGAAGAAACTAGGGGAAATGACTGAACAATTCAGGTATGAACTAAGTCAAATCCATTATGCTTATACAGTGGAAGTGACAAGTAAATTCAAGGCAGCATTTTGAAGATTCAAGGCAGAATCAAGATATACAGAGTGTGTGAAGAACTATGGACGGAGGTTTGTTACATTGTACAGGGGGCAGTGATCAAGACCATCTCCAAGAAAAACAAAGGCAAAAACGCAAAATGGTTCTCTGAGGAGGTCTTACAAATAGCTGAAAAAAAGAAGCAAAGCCGAAGGAGAAAAGGAAAGATATACCTATTTGAATGCAGAGTTCCAAAGAATTTCAAGGTGAGATAAGATCTCTCTGAGATCAATGCAGAGAAACAGAGGAAAACAATAGAATGGGAAAGTCTAGACATCTCTTCCAGAAAATTAAAGATACCAAGGGAACATTTCATGAAAAGCCGGAACAATAATGGACACACGTGGTATGGACCTAACAGAAGCACAATATATTAAGAAGTGATGGTAACAATACACAGAACTATACAATATATATGTATAAAATATCATCCTATATATATATATACATACATATATATATTCATGATACAGATAACCAGCATGATATGATCACTCACCTAGAGCCAGACATCTTGGAATGTGAAGTCAAGTGGGACTCAGGAAGCATAACTATGAACAAAGCTATAGGAGATGATGGAATTCCAGTTGAGCTTTTTTAAGTCCTAAAAGATGATGCTGTGAAAGTGATACACTCATTATGTCAGCAAATTTGGAAAACTCAGCAGTGGCCACAGGACTGGAAAAGGTCACTTTTCACTCCAATCATAAGGAAAGTTAATGCCAAAAAATGCTCAAACGACTGCACAATTGCACTCATCACACATGGTAGTAATGTTTAAAATTCTCCAAGCCAGGCTTCAACAGAACATGAACCGTGCACTTCCAAATGTTAAAGCTGGATATAGAAAATCCAGAGGAGCCAGAAATCACATTTCTAACACCCACTGCATCATCAAGATAGCAAGAGAATTCCAGAAAACAAACAAATAAACATATTTCTGCTTTATTGACTATGCTAAAGCCTTTGATTGTGTGAAGCACAAACTGTGGAAAATTCTGAAAGAAATGGGAATACCACTTGACCTGCCTCCTGAGAAATCTGCATGCATGTCAAGAAGCAACAGTTTGAACTGGATATGGAACAACAGACTGGTTGCAAATCGGTAAAGTACAATATTAAGGCTGCATTTCATCACCCTGCTTATTTAATGCATAAGCAAAGGACATCGTGTGAAATGCCAGGCTAGATGAAGACAAGCTGGAATCAAGATTGTCAAGGGAAATATCAATAACCTCATATATGCAGGTGACACCACATTTATGGAAGAAAGTGAGGAACTAAAGAGTCTCTTGATGAAAGTGAAAGAGAAGAGTGAAAAAGTTGGCTTAAAAGGCAACATTCAGAAAACTAAGATCATGGAATCGAATCCCATCACTTCATGGCAAATAGATTAGGAAACAATGGAAACAGTGTCAGACTTCCCCCCACCCCGACTGAGGGAGGCAAATCATTGCAGATGATGACTGCAGCCATGAAATTAAAAGACCCTTGCTCCTTGGAATAAAATCTATGACCTACCTAAACAATATAGTAAAGAGGAGAGACATTACATTGTGAACAAATGGTCAACTTGTCCAAGCAATGCTTTTTCTAGTAGTCATGTATGGATGGAATAGTTGGAGTATAATAAAAGATGAGTGCCTAAGAATTGATGCTTTTGAACTGAGGTGTTGAAGAAAACTCTTGACAATTCCTTGTACTGCAAGGGTATCAAAGCAGACAATCCCAAGAAAATCAGTCCTGAATATACATTGAAAGGACTGATGCTGAAGCTTCAGCTTCAATACTTTGGCTACCTGATGTGAAGAGCTATCTCATTGAAAAAGACCCTGATGCTGGGAAAGACTGAAAGGCTT
>NW_011495059.1:135970-136876 GCF_000754665.1 Bison bison bison
AAGGGGATGACAGAACATGAGGCGGTTGGATAGCATCACTGACTCAATGCACATGAGTTTTAGCAAGCTCTGGGAGTTGGTGATGGACAGGTAAAGGGAAGATTGGCATGCTGTTCTACCATAAAGTGTGATGTTAGTTATACAGTTTATTTACCATCATCAAGTTGAGGAAGTTTTCTATTTCTAGTTTGCTATGAATTTTTATACAGAATGTGCTCAGTCGCTCAATTGTGTCCAGCTCATTGCTACCTCGTTGAATGTAAGCCCAACAGGTTCCTTTGGCCTTGGGGATTCTCCAGGCATGAATACTGGAGTGGGTTGCCATGGCCTCCTCTAGGGGATCTTCCAAACACAGGAATAGATATTAGATTTTGTCAAGTTATTTTTCAGCATTTGTTTTTCCAAATGTGTTTCACTTTTAGTTCTTTAGTAATTTGAATTACATTGATTGATTTTCAAATGTTTAACCAATGCTGCATTTGTAGGGGACAAAAATTAATAGACTATCCTATGTCATCTTTGTATATATTGCTGTAATCTGGCATCATTCTGAACACTTTCTGTTACTACCTCTTCAAGTGCCCAATTTTCTCCCTTTGCCCTGGCTAATCTGTAATTTATTCTATCCACTGTGTTTGTCATCTGCCACTATAGTTTTCATATCTATAAGATGAAATTGGGGCCATTTTATTTACATGTCTCTACTGAATTTTACAACATGCAAAACACATCTATGCCAAGTATTTAATGTCTCTATCTGCAACTTCTAAAATCTATGCCACTTCTGGGTCAGTTTAATTTCTCAAGAGAATTTTAATATGATTTTTCGTACTGTAGTGAGATTAAATATCTTTTTAATGTGGTTAGGGTCCAGTACTTTGGCCACCTTATGCAAAGAGTTGACTC
>NW_011495059.1:136976-137474 GCF_000754665.1 Bison bison bison
AATGCCTAATTTCTCCCACTAAATCATCTGAGTTGCTCCCCATTCTCCCCTGGAGTGATAGGATGAGGGTTTGTAATGTCAAGACCCACCCAGGGCCACCATTGGCTGAGGAAGTCATCAATGGCTGAGCTCACCACTGCTGACCTCATTAAGTATAAGGGTCTGGCTCCCTGGGGAGGGAGATACTGGTGCTCAGAGGCTCTGGAGCAGACTGCTAGGAGTCTTCAAAATGACTAAGGTGACTTAGAAGCCACAGGCCTCTAGAGAAGTTATAGAAAAGCCAACTGTAGATACCCAGGAGAAAAAAATGAAGATCTCCTGCCCACTGAGGGCCAAAAGAAGTGTCAACATGAGCTGAACCCACAAAAGCTTCTCATGCCCGTTGACACCACCCAATAAGATCCCCTACACTGTCATTACCTGGCACATACCCCTTCTCTGCCTACACCCTTTTTCCTCAAGCCCTCAATTCCAAACATGATCATCCTTCCCCAAACC
>NW_011495059.1:137574-138314 GCF_000754665.1 Bison bison bison
TTAAAAAAAAAAAAGAAATCAGAGGCTCAAAGCTCTGAATCTAGTGTTCCAAGGTGAATGCAGAGCTGAATTAGAACAAACTGGGCGAGGTCCCAGAGATTGCATAGACCCCTGCTATTCCATCTGGACCAGTGGGCAGCCAATCACTTCAGAACCTGGCTAGAGAGCTCAGAAATCTTCGGAGGTCTTGCTACTAAGAAATGGCCAGCAGTACAGATGTTGACTCATACCAACAGCATACATTAATAATGAAATTTAAATAAATTCAACCTGATGTGGAATTATGTGTGTCTCTGAGCTCTCTGATAGATAATGGAGTGGGGAGAGCAGAGGGACAGGGAAGGGATAAGTGAGTGAAAGGGAGCCAGATGGATCCTGGGGAGTTGACTATGAGACCTGAAAGTCCAGTTAGCCTGAAAGTAGAGAGAAGAACTGGGTCTAGACTGAGCCCCAAAGATGCACTTCCCATGGGAGAAGAAGAAGAGGACTTGGTGTTTCTGTGTGTGAGGGCAGAGGTGGAAACTTAGCTGGGGAGCTGTCATGTGTGGGGTTGCAGTGCCATTTGCTAAAAAGGCATATAACGTAGTTGTCCCTAGGGTGCCTACCACATAGTAGTGTTTATTATACCTCAAAATATGTCAGAAACTAACAGCTTCAAAAACTCAATCTTGCTTTCTAAAGGTAGTCAGTCCATAGGCATGAAACAATCATGGTTTTCAGTATGAAGATTTCTCAAAAAA
>NW_011495059.1:138414-141354 GCF_000754665.1 Bison bison bison
ATCCGATTTGCCTTGATTCATGGACTTATCCTTCTAGGTTCCTATGCAATATTGCTCTTTACAGCATCTGACCTCGCTTCCATCACCAGTCACATCCACAGCTGAGTGTTGTTTTTGCTTTGGCTCCATCTCTTCATTCTTTATGGACTTATTTCTGCACTGATCTCCAGTACTGGGCACCTACCGACCTGGGGAGTTCATCTTTAAGTGTCCTATATTTTTGGTTTTTCATATGGTTCATGAGGTTTTCAATGCAACAATACTGAAGTTCTTTTCTATTCCCTTCTCAAGCGGACCACATTCTGTCAGAACACTCCACCATGAACCGTCCATCTTGGATGGCCCTATATGGCATGGTTCATAGTTTCATTGAGGTAGACAAGGCAGTGGTCCATGTGATTATATTGGTTAGTTTTCTGTGATTGTGGTTTCAGTCTGAATGCCCTCTAATGCCCTCTCTCAGTGTGTACTGTCTTACTGGGGTTCCTCTGACAAATATACCACATCTTTATCCATTAATCTATTCTCTGATGGACATGTAGGTTCTATGTCTTGGTGAATTGTGTGTTTCAAGGAACACTGGGGTACATGTGTCTTTTTAATTAACGTTGTGGGCTTTTAAAAACATGTATCCAAGAATTACATTGGTAGGTCATGTGTATATTGTCACCCTACTTATTTAACATATATGAAAAGTACATTATGCAAAATGCCAGGGTGAATAAAGGACAAGTTGGATCAGGATTGTCAGGAGAATAGCAATAACCTGAGGTATGCAGATGATACCATCATTCTGGAAGAAAGTAAAGAGGAACTAAAGAGCCTCTTGATGAAAGTGAAAGAAAGTGAAAAATTTGCTTAAACCTCAACCTTTAAAAAGTAAGAATATGGCATCCAGTCCCATCATTTCATGGCAAGTAGGTGGGGGAATCAATGGAAACAATTACAGACTTTATTTTGAGGGCTCCAAAATCACTGCAGATGGTGACTGAGGCCATGAAATTAAAAGACACTTGATCCTTGGAAGAAAACCTATGACCAACTTAGGATATTAAAAAGCAGAGACATTGTTTTGTTGGCAAATGTCCGTATAGTGAAAGATATGTCTTTTCCAGCAGTCAAATATAGATGAAAGTTAAGTATGTATGAAAGAAATCAAAGATGACATAAACAGATGGAGAGGTATTCCATGTTCCTGGGTAGGAAGAATCAATATTGTGAAAACAACTATGCTACCAAATGCAATCTACAGATTCATTGCAACCCCTATCAAATTACCAATGGATTTTTTCACAGCAGTAAAATTTTAAAAAAATCACAATTCATATAGAAATATGAAAGACCCCAAATAGCCAAAACAGTCTTGAGAAAGGAAATGTAGCTGGAGAAATCAACCTTTCTGACTTCAGATTATACTACAAAGCTACGGTCATCAAGAAAGTATGGTACTAGCACAAACACAGAAATAAAAACCAATGGAACAAGATAGAAAGGCCAAAAATAAGCCCATGCACATATGGGTACCTTATTTTTGACAGGGGAGGCAAGAAAATACAATGGGGCAAAGACTGCCTCTTCAAGCAGTGATGCTGGGAAAACTGGACCAATACATGTAAAACAATGAGATTACAACACTTCCTAACATCAAACACAAAGATCAATTCAAAACAGATTAGAGACTTAAATGCAAGACCAGAAACTGTAAAACTCATAGAGGAAAACCTAGGCTGAACACTCGATGACATAAATCAAAGCAAGATCCTCTATAACCCACCTCCTAGGTAATGGAAATAAAAACAGAAGTAAACAAATGAGACCTGAATAAACTTAAAACCTATTATCACAGCAAGGGAACCTATAATCAAGGTGAAAAGACAACCCTCAGAACAGGAGAAAATAACAAGTGAAACAACTGAATAGGCTTTAATTTCCAATATATACAAGCAGCTCATACAACTCAATACCAGAAAAAAGAAACAACCCAATCAAAAAGTGGGAACATAAAAAAGTGAGGAAAGACATATACAGACATTTTTTTCCAAGGAAGACATACAGATTACTAACAAACACACGAACAGATGCTCAATATCACTCATTACTGTAGAAATGAATATCAATAGTACAATGAAATTTCATCCCACACGAGTCGGAATGCTCATTATCAAAAAGTCTACAAACAATAAATTCTGGAGAGATTGTGAAGTAAAGGGTATCCTCTCTCACTATTGGTGGCAATGTAAATTGATACAGCCACTATCAAGATGGTATGGAGATTTCTTAAAACATTGGGAATAAAACCACCATATGACTCAGTTCTTCAACACCACAGGTCAAAAAGTCAATTTTTAGACATTCAGCATTCTTTATAGTTCAACTATCACATCCATACATGACTACTGTAATAAGTATTGTTTTGACCATATGGCCCCTTGTTCTCTGCTTTTTAATATGCTGTCTAGGTTGGTCAAAGATTTTCTTCCAAGGAGCAAGCATCTTTTAATTTCATGGCTGTGTGACCATCTGCAGTCATCTCCTCCCCATCTACCATCAATAAAGTCTGTAACTGTTTCCATTGTTTCCCCATCCATCTATTTGCCATGAAGTGATGGGACCAGATGCCATGATCTTAGTTTTCTGAATGATGAGTTTTAAGCCAATATTTTCACTCTCTTTTTCACTCAGAGCCTCTTTAGTTCTTCTTTGCTTTCTGCCATAAGGGTGGTGTCATCTGTATATCTGAATTGACTGATATTTCTCCCAGCAAACTTGATTTTAACATGGGCTCTATCCAACCGAGCTTTGCACATGATGTTCTTTGCTTATAAGTTCAATAAGCATGGTGATGAAATACAGCCTCGTTGCACTCCTTTCCCAATTTGGAACCAGTCTGTGTTCCACATCAGGTTTGAACTGTTGCTTCCTGACCTGCATACAGCTTTC
>NW_011495059.1:141454-141667 GCF_000754665.1 Bison bison bison
ACATGACCTAACAATTTCATTACTGGATATATATTAAAACAAACACACACAACATTAATTAAAAAGACACATGTACCCAAATTTCCTTGAAGTACACCATTCATCAAGACAGAGAAGTGACCTCAATGGCCTTCAGATGATAGGTGAATGGATAAAGATGTGGCATATATGTACTATGGGAAACTTTTTGTTCAGTCACTAATCCATGTCCTG
>NW_011495059.1:141767-142257 GCF_000754665.1 Bison bison bison
TGCATTGTCACAGCCTAAAGTCAGGAGTTTCTGACCTGGAACGACAAAACTGAGGAGAGCTATGTGTACACTGAGAAAAGGAGGTGGGATGGTAAAGGGTTCTGATTGGTGGCTAAGAATTAATTGGTCTTCATTTGTTTAAGACCAACGTGTAGGAGGAAAGTGGAATGATTCTCATTTCCATAGACACTTGAATACAACCTAATTATTATGGAGGGATTTTAGGCAATATATCAAAAACTATATAATGATCAAAGGTGAGAGAGAACAGAATGAAAGCCTGGATACTGTGGCTGTAGGATAAGGTTTGGAGAATACACACTCTCCCTGCCATGTGACCTTTCAGAGTAGACTTTAGAGAGATGAGGATGGCAGTTGAGTTTGGAGAGCTCTTAAGGCCCATTAGAAATGCCTAATTTCTCCCACTAAATCATCTGAGTTGCTCCCCATTCTCCCCTGGAGTGATAGGATGAGGGTTTGTAATGTCAAG
>NW_011495059.1:142357-143141 GCF_000754665.1 Bison bison bison
GAATTGATGCTTTTGAACTGTGGTGTTGGAGAAGACTCTTGAGAGCCCTTGGACTGCAAGAGATCCAACCAGTCCATTCTGAAGGAGATTAGCCCTGGGATTCTTTGGAAGGAATGATGCTGAAGCTGAAACTCCAGTACTTTGGCCACCTCATGCAAAGAGTTGACTCATTGGAAAAGACTCTGATGCTGGGAGGGATTGGGGGCAGGAGGAGAAGGGGACGACAGAGGGTGAGATGGCTGGATGGCATCACCGACTCGATGGACTGAGTCTGAGTGAACTCCGGGATTTGGTGATGGACAGGGAGGCCTGGCGTGCTGCGATTCACGGGGTCGCAAAGAGTCGGACACGACTGAGTGACTGATCTGATCTGAAGGATAATCACATGGGCCCATTGTGAGAATTAAAATGAGTCTTCTGAAAAGCTAAAGGAAAAGCATAGGATAAGCTAAAGAAGTATTAGCTTTTGTTGTGATATTGCACTTAATTGTGGTTCTTCGTCTGTCCTTTGTCAACTGGATTCGACACTGACATTAGAAACAGGCAACAGAAACTTTCCAGGAAGTACAGTGGTTAAGACCTCACACTTCCAGGAGGAGCTAAGATGGCGGAGGAGTAGGACAGGGAGAACACTTTCTCCCCCACAAACTCATCAAAAGAACATTTGAACGCCGAGTAAATTCTGCAAAACAACTTTCGAATGCCGGCAGAGGACATCAGGCACCCAGAAAAGCAACCCAAGTCTTCGAAAGGAGGTAGGAAAAAATATAAAACACAAAAAAAG
>NW_011495059.1:143241-145254 GCF_000754665.1 Bison bison bison
CCATGTCCCCCTGTTTACAACCCCATGTACTCTAATTCTCCAGGCTCCTCTGCCCATGGAATTATCCAGGCAAGAATACTCCAATGGGTTGCCATTTCCTTTTCAAAAGGATCTTCCTTACCCAGCAATTTAGCCCACATCTCCTGACTGACAGGCAGATCTTTTTGCCACTGAGCCACCAAGAAGACCTTTGGAATACTACTTAGCTATAAAAAGAATGTAATATTGCCATTTGCAGCAACATGGAAGGCCTAGTAATAAGTGAAATAACTCAGGCAGAAAAAGCCAAATAGTGTATGACATCATTTACTGAACCTATAATTACAAGAAAGTAGAGAATTTAACAAAAATGGAGGTGTAAAGAAATAGAGAACAATCTACTGGTTACTAGCAGGGAGGGGGAGGAGAAGGGGCAATACAGAGCTGATGGACTGGGAGGCACAAAGTGTTAGGTATAAGATGAGCCCAAAGATGTATTGTACAACATGGGGAATAGCCAGCAATTTGAAATAAGCATTAATGGAAAGCTTGCCTTAGAGAATTTTGTGTATTATTTTACTAGGGTGTGAATGAGTGCAACTGTACCATAGTTTGAACATTCTATGGCATTGCCTGTCTTTGGGATGGAATGAAAACAGGCCTTTTCCAGTCCCATGGTCATTGCTGAGATTTTCAAATTTGTTGGCACATTGAGTGTCACACTTTCAAAGCGTCTTCTTTTATGATTTGAAATATCTCAACTGGAATTCCATAACCTCCACTTGCTTTGTTCATAATGATGCTTCCTAAGGCCCGCTTGACTTCACCTTCCTGGATATCTGGCTCTAGGTGAGTGATCACACCATCGTGATTATCTGGGTCGTGAATATCTTTTTTGAACAGTTCTTCTGTGAGTGATGACACCATTTTAATTATTTGGGTCATGAAGATCTTTTTTGTACAGTTCTTCTGTGTATTATTGCCACCTCTTCTTAATATCTTCTGCTTCTGTAAGGTCTGTACCATTTCTCTCCTTTATTGAGCCCATCTTTGCATGAAATGTTCCCTTGGTAATTTTAATTTTCTTGAAGATATCTCTAATCTTTTACCATTCTATTGCTTTCCTCTATTTCTTTGCACTGATCACTGAGGAACGCTTTCTTATCTCTCTTTGCTATTCTTTGGAACTTTGCATGCCAGTGCATATCTTTCTTTTTCTCTTTTGCTTTTCCCTTATCTTCTTTTCACAGCTATTTATAAGGCCTCCTCAAACAGCTGTTTTGCTTTTATGCCTTTCTTTTTCTTTGCAATTGTCTTTTTCCCTGTCTCCTGTACAATGTCATGAACCTCTGTCAATAGTTCATCAGGCATTTTGTCTATCAGATCTAGTCCCTTACATCTATTTCTCTCTTCCACTGTATAATTGATAGGGATTTGATTTAGGTCATACCTGAGTGGTCTAGTAATTTTCACTACTTGCTTCAATTTCAGTCTGCATTTGACAGTAAGGACTTCATGGTCTGAGCACAGTCAGCTCCCGGTCTTATTTTTGCTGACTGTATACAGCCTCTCCATCTTTGGCTGCAAAGAATATATTGAATCTGATTTCGGTGTTGACCACCTATGGTGATGTCCATGTGTAGAGTCTTCTCTTGTGTTGTTGGAATACAGTGCTTGCTATGACCAGTGCATTCTCTTGGCAAAACTCAGTTAGCCTTTACCTTGCTTCATTCTGTACTCTAAAGAACTTACCTGCTATCCCAGGTGTTTCTTGACTTCCTACTTTGTATTCCAATGTCTTATATAGAAAGGACATTTTTTTTTGCATGTTAGTTCTAGAAGGTCTTGTAATTATTAGAACTGTTCAACTTCAACTTCTTCAGCATTACTTGTCTGGCATAGACTTGGATTACCATGATATTGAATGGCTTGCCTTGGAAACAAACAGATCATTCTGTGGTTTTGGAGATTTCATCAAAGTACTTCATTTCAGAATCTTTTGTTGACTATCATGGCTACTCCATTTCTTCCAAA
>NW_011495059.1:145630-146199 GCF_000754665.1 Bison bison bison
GAAAAAGCAACCCTCTTACACTGCTGGTGGGCATGTAACCAAATACTGCTACTATGGAAAGCAATGTGAAGATTCTTTAAAAAAAAAACTGGACCTCGAGCTGTTATACAACCCAGCAAACCCACTGCTTTGCATGCACACCAAGGAAATCAAAATTGAAAGAGACACATGTACCCCAATGTTCATCACAGCACTCTTCACAATATTTAGAGTATGGAAACAACCTTGATGTCCATTGGCAGATAAATCTTTAAGAACGCTGTGGTACATATACACAATGGATTATTACTCAGCTATTAGAAGTAATGGATTTGAATCAGTTCTAATGCGGTGGATGAACCGGGAGCCTATTTTATAGAGTGAAATGTGTCAGAAAGAAAAACACGAATAAAGTATATTAACATATATATATATATATATATGAATTAAGAAATATTTTAAGGATGACCCTATATATAAGACAGCAAAAGAGACAGAGAGATAAAGAACAGACTTTTGGACTCTGTGGGAGAAGGTAAGGGTGGGATGCTCTGAGAGAATAGAAGTGAAACGTGTATTACCTCATGTGA
>NW_011495059.1:146299-147668 GCF_000754665.1 Bison bison bison
TTTTTGGCTAGGTAATAGTTGCTTATATAATTAAAAAAAATAAAATAAAGGAGTAATATGGAACTTAAAAACAAAAAATACGAAGTTGAAGATAGTAAAAATATATCTAGGAATTTTTCTGGAGCTGTTGTGGGCAGTGTGGGATCAGATCAGTGTCAGATAATTCCTTAAAAAAAAACTGGACCTCGAGCTGTTATACAACCCAGCAAACCCACTGCTTTGCATGCACACCAAGGAAATCAAAATTGAAAGAGACACATGTACCCCAATGTTCATCACAGCACTCTTCACAATATTTAGAGTATGGAAACAACCTTGATGTCCATTGGCAGATAAATCTTTAAGAACGCTGTGGTACATATACACAATGGATTATTACTCAGCTATTAGAAGTAATGGATTTGAATCAGGGTCTATAGACCACTTCCAATGCTTAGTCTTTGGTAACTACAGGGTTTTAGTCTGTTGCACCTGTCACTCCCAAAGCGGTTCCCTCTTCTTTGTTTCTTCTGGTCCCCTCTGTTTGCAAGTCTCTTCAGTGTTTAATTTCCATCCTGACACAAGGGGGTGACGGTGGTCACTAATTTCGGCTCACTTATTCAGTTGTGTTTTGGGGAGAGGAACACTGCAAACAAATATCGCTGGCATGTGTGTTGGGGGGCAGTGCTCACAGTGTTTGGACCACATTGGGTTTGCCCCAGCTCACAGTGGCATATGCTTTCTGGGTCTACACTTCTCAGTCTCCAGGTTGCTCTGAAACCTGGAGATAATAAGGAGTATTATCCAAAGAGGCCCCTGCATTTTGTGCCTTTCCCTGGTATAAGCTACTCAGGTTTAGGTTCTTGGGTACTCTGCAAGGGCCAGACTCAGTTGGCTGTGCTTTTTGTGTCATTCCCAGGTCAAAGCACCTCAGGTGACCATGTGCTTATGGAGCTCCCTGTTCTAGGTGGGCCATCCATCTTCATCATCCCTGGTCTGGGCCGCTCAGTTTCCAGGATGTGTGCCATGAGAGCACTGTCTCAGTTGTGTCTCCTCTGGGGAGTTGATCTCAGGCTGCAACCATCCTAGCAGATGTCAACCACCCAGGATCCCAGAAAGATGTGTTTAGAAACTGATAGCCTGCTCACAGTTTCCTGGAGAATGCTAGTCTTTGGTGCTGAGCTTGCCCCTTGCATCTGGCTCTCTCTGTCACACACCTGTCTCTCTGCCTTAGGCAGGAGGGAAGGGCCTCTAGGCAGCTGCCTAGCTCTCCTTTGTATTCTCTCAATTCTTTGTTCTCCTTTAAAAGAGAATCGGTTGCCTTCTGGGTTCCTGGTGTCCTCCACTAGCATTCAGAAATTATGTTTTCTGCATCACAGCCAGATTCTTT
>NW_011495059.1:147768-148734 GCF_000754665.1 Bison bison bison
GTAAATTCAAAAAAATAGAAATCATTCCAAGCATCTTTTCTGACCACAATGCAGTAAGATTAGATCTCAATTACAGGAGAAAAACTATTAAAAATTCCAACATATGGAGGCTGAACAACATGCTGCTGAATAACCAACATACACAGAAGAAATCAAAAAAGAAATAAAAATTTAGCATAGAATCGAATGAAAATGAAAACACAACAACCCAAAACCTGTGGGACACTTTAAAAGCAGTCCTAAGGGGAAAGTTCATAGCAATACAGGCATACCTAAAGAAACAAGAAAAAAGTCAAATAACCTAACCCTACACCTAAAGCAACTAGAAAAGGAAGAAATGAAGAACCCCAGGGTTAGTAGAAGGAAAGAAATCTTAAAAATTAGAGCAGAAATAAATGCAAAAGAAACAAAAGAGACCATAGCAAAAATCAACAAAGCCAAAAGCTGGTTCTTTGAAAGGATAAATAAAATTGACAAACCATTAGCCAGATTCATCAAGAAACAAAGGGAGAAAAATCAAATCAATAAAATTAGAAATGAAAATGGAGAGATCACAACAGACAACATAGAAATATAAAGGATCATAAGAGACTACTATCAACAATTATACGCCAATAAAATGGACAACGTGGAAGAAATGGACAAATTCTTAGAAAACTACAACTTCCCAAAACTGGACCAGGAAGAAATAGAAAATCTTAACAGACCCATCACAAGCACGGAAATTGAAACTGTAATCAAAAGTCTTCCAGCAAACAAAAGCCCAGGTCCAGATGGCTTCACAGCTGAATTCTACCAAAAATTTAGAGAAGAGCTAACACCTATCCTGCTCAAACTCTTGCAGAAAATTGCAGAGGAAGGTAAACTTCCAAACTCATTCTATGAGGCCACCATCACCCTAATACCAAAACCTGACAAAGATCCCACAAAAATAGAAAACTACAGGCCAATATCACTGATGAACAT
>NW_011495059.1:148834-149414 GCF_000754665.1 Bison bison bison
AAACAAGACCCCTACATATGTTGTCTACAAGAGACCCACCTCAAAACAGGGGACACATACAGACTGAAAGTGAAGGGCTGAAAAAACATTTTCCATGCAAATAGGGACCAAAAGAAAGCAGGAGTAGCAATACTTATATCAGATAAAATAGACTTTAAAACAAAGGCTGTGAAAAGAGACAAAGATGGTCACTACATAATGATCAAAGGATCAATCCAAGAAGAAGATATAACAATTATAAATATATATGCACCCAACACGGGGGCACCGCAATATGTAAGACAAATGCTAACAAGTATGAAAGGAGAAATTAACAATAACACAATAATAGTGGGAGACTTTAATACCCCACTCACACCTATGGATAGATCAACTAAACAGAAAATTAACAAGGAAACACAAACGTTAAATGATACAATAGACCAGTTAGACCTAATTGATATCTATAGGACATTCCATCCCAAAACAATGAATTTCACCTTTTTCTCAAGCGCACATGGAACCTTCTCCAGGATAGATCACATCCTGGGCCATAAATCTAGCCTTGGTAAATTCAAAAAAATAGAAATCATTCCAAGCA
>NW_011495059.1:149514-150624 GCF_000754665.1 Bison bison bison
GTCAACAATGTACAAATAGATGTTTTTCTGGAACTCTTTTGCTTTCTTGATGATGCAGTGGATGTTGGCAATTTGATTTCTGGTTCCTCTGGCTTTTCTATATCCAGCTTGAACCCCTGGAAGTTCACAGTTCACATATTGTTGAAACCTGGCTTGCAGTATTTTGAGCATTGTTTGCTAGCATGTAAGATGAGTACCGTTGTGAGTTAATTTGAAGATCCTTTGGCATTGCCTTATTTGGGGATTGGAAGGAAAACTGACCTTTTCCAGTCCTGTGGCCACTGCTAAGTTTTCCAAATTTGCTGACATATTAAGTACAACAGTTGCACAGCATCACCTTTTAGGATTTGAAAGAGCTCAACTGGAATTCCATTGCCTCCACTAGCTTTGTTTATAGTCATTTTCTTTTTTAAGGCCCATTTGACTTAACATTCCAGGATGTCTGGCCCTAGGTGAATGATCGCACCTCCATCCATAGTTTTTCAGGCACTCTGTCTATCAGGTCTGTTCCCTTGAATCCATTTGTCACTTCAACTGTATAATAGAAAGGGATTTGATTTTGTTCGTACCTGAAAGATCTAGTGGTTTTCCCTATTTTCCTCAATTAAGTGTTAATTTGGCAATAAGGTGTTCAGTGCATAGATATTTATGATTGTTATGTTTTCCTCTTGGGTTAATCCTTTGATCATTATGTAGTGTCCTTCCTTACTCTTGAAGTATTCTTATTTTTAGATCTTATTTTTGTGATATGAGGACTGCAGTTTCAGCTTTCTTTTGCTTTCCATTTGCATAGAATATATTTTTCCATCCTCTCACCTTCAGTCTATATGTATCTTTACATCTGAAGTTGGTTTCTTGTAGACAGCATATATATGGGTCTTGTTTTTGTTTCCATTCAGCTAGTCTGTGTCTTTTTGTTGGGGCATTTATTTCACTTACATTTAAAGTAATTATCAAGCTACCAATGACATTTTGTACAGAACTAGCACAAATAATTTCACAGTTTGTATGAAAGTGCAAGAAGCTCAAATAGCCAAAACAATTTTGAGAAAGAAGAATGGAACTGAAGGAAACAGTCTGCCTGAGTTCAGACTATACTAAAAGCTATGG
>NW_011495059.1:151900-152638 GCF_000754665.1 Bison bison bison
TGGAGTTCACTCAGACTCACGACCATCGAGTCAGTGATGCATCCAGCCATCTCATTCTCTGTCATCCTTTTATTCTCCTGCCCGCAATCCCTCCCAGCATCACGTATTTTCCAATGAGTCAACACTTCACAAGAGGTGGCGCAAGTACTAGAATTTCAGCTTTATCATCATTCCTCTCAAAGAAATCCCAGGGCTGATCTCCTTCAGAATAGACTGGTTGGATCTCCGTGCAGTCCAAGGGACTCTCAAGAGTCTTCTCCAACACCATTTAAGAGGTAACAGGGTTAGCAAACCCAGATATTCCACACGGCCGAAAATCCCCTGCGCACGTTGTGTAAAACTGTCATTTTCTGACTCTGTAGACTTCCCATGATTCCCCTTGCCTATTCCCAAATTCTCCCTTTAAAACCCCAGTTCCTTGTGTACACATTGGTGTTGGTGTCAGTTCATGCTGGACATTTGGCCCTCCTGCAATAGTAAATAGAGGACTAAAATCTATCCAAAGCAATCGATAGGGTCAGTGTAGTCCCTATAAAGCTACGAGCAGTATTTGTCAGAGCACTAGGACCAGTCATTTCACAATTGGTATGGAAATCCAAAACACCTGGAAGAGCCAAAGCAATCTTGACAAAGAAGAATGGAACTGCAGGAATCAGCCTGCCTAACTTCAAGCTATACTACAAAGCCACAGTCATCAGTGCAGTATGCTACTGGCACAAAGACAGAAACATAAGTCAA
>NW_011495059.1:152738-156678 GCF_000754665.1 Bison bison bison
AGCAGATGAGTGGATAAGAAAGCTGTGGTACATATACACAATGGAGTATTACTCAGCCATTAAAAAGAATACATTTGAATCAGTTCTAATGAGGTGGATGAAACTGGAACCTATTATACAGAGTGAATTAAGCCAGAAAGAAAAACACCAATACAGTATACTAACACATATATATGGAATTTAGAAAGATGGTAACAATAACCCTGTATATGAGATAGCAAAAGAGACACTGATGTACAGATCAGTCTTATGGACTCTGTGGGAGAGGGAGAGGGTAGGGAGATTTGGGAGAATGGCATTGAAACATGTATAATATCATGTATGAAACGAGTCGCCAGTCCAGGTTCGATGCACGATACTGGATGCTTGGGGCTGGTGCACCGGGATGACCCAGAGGGAGGGTATGGGGAGGGAGGAGGGAGGAGGGTTCAGGACGGGGAGCACGGGTATACCTGTGGTGGATTCATTTCGATGTTTGGCAAAACTAATACAATATTGTAAAATTTTAAAATAAAATAAAATTAAAATTAAATAAATAAGCAACACAGATATAATGTAAAACAAAAGGAAATATAACCATTATTTTGCAATAACTTTAAGTGGAGCTTAATCTATAAAAATACTTAATTGCTATGTTGTACACCTGACACTAATACAATATTGTATACCAACTAATCTTCAGTTTAAATTTTTAGAAATAAAAATAAGACTTCTAAAAAAAAAAAAAAAAAGACATCACACTTCCAATGCAGAGATGAGGGCATGTGGACTTGATCCCTGGTCAAGGAACTAAGATCCCATATTCTGTGCTGTGTGGTGTGGCCAAAAAAAAAAAAAAAAAAGAGAGAGAAATAGGCAACAATACCCATTCAGTTGCTCAAACTAGAAAGCAAATTGTTATTGTTGACTTCCTCTCCCTGCCCCTACTATTCACATGCAACTTCTGATTTTTTGAAAATCAAAAGCTTTGATTTTAAAATAAATTTATTTTCAATCAAAAGTCATCTTCCTATATAAATTATTTCTGCAGTATAATTTGATGGAGTTAAGTCTCCTCTATTCAATCACTTTCCTGGAGAAGGAAACGGCAACCCACTCTAGTATATGTGCCAGGATAACCCCATGGACAGAGGAGCCTGGTTGGCTAGAGTCCATGTGGTTGCAAAGAGCTGGACACACTGAGCAACTGAGCACGCATTCAATCACTTATAAGATTCATGTAACAAGAAGGAAATACACTGTTGATGAAATTTTACAGCTACCTTAGCTTTCTGATGGGCTTCCCTAGTGGCTCAAACAGTGAACAATCTGCCCACAATGCAGGAGACATGGGTTCAATCCCTGGATTGAGATGCCCAGCACTCTTGCCTGGAGAATTCCCTGGACAGAGGAGCCAGGCGTGCTACACAGTCCACGGGGTTGCAGAGTTGGACATGACTGAGCAAATAACTTTCATTTCATAGATTCTGATTAGATGGCATTACTGTGTGCTTTAATACCAAGTCAATGTCCTGAACAGAAAGTCTCCACGTAAGTTCAGGGCCTTTTCTATGGCTAGAAAGATCCTGTGTTGCTGATGTAAGCGGCAGACTGGGATTCTGGTTCCCTCAGGTCATGTGGTTTGTGGCTTCTCCGTCATTCTAAGTCAGGAGGTACCACACAGTGAGTCAGGCCTGTATCTAATGACTTGAAATTTCAGGCCACATCACTGAGGTATGAGTTAACAGACTTTTGTAGAGGCTCTCACCTTCCAAATACTCCCCGAGAAGTGAGCCACATCCTCAGAAAGTATCCAACTTTATGATGGAAACATGCTTACCTAAAATGAAGCATTTAAAACCACTTTTTGTTTTAATATTTTAATGCCATATGGGTATAAATAAGATAAAATGAAGAATTCATCAAAACTGTATGGAGCACCTACTAACTTCCAGGATCTGTCTTAAGCTTTGGGAATTCAACTCATCTAGATACAGTCCTTGCCCTCAAGAATGTGTGGTTTTATCTGAAGCAATATTTTCAAACAGCTTAAGAACACATCTTTGGTCATGATGAAATTCACTCGGGAAATTCACTGAGGGGAAAAAAATGCATCATATTTTCCTGTTTCTTTTTTTTTTTTTTTTTTAATAATTTTGGCCATGTGAGGCAACTAGAGGGATTTCAGTTTCCTGACCAAGGACTAAACCCTAGCCATAGCAGTGAAAGTGCCAAATCCTAACCACTAGACCACCAGGGATACTTTCCTGTTTCTTAATCTTTTCTAAGAGATGTTGAGAGATGGGCAGCAGTGGATGGCCAGGCTTTTGAGACTGTTTCAATCCTTATTTTGTCACTTTCTAGCACTGTATGACACAGGAAAATGGGCGACAGAACAAGTTATCTGAGTCCCAGTTATCCTCATCTGTAAAATGTGCAAAAACCACAGGAATATTAAATGTGCAAACATGTGCATGGCTGTTGCATAATGGAGGACAGCCATTATTAGCATTATTAGGCTTGATGTTGGAAGTTCGCAATTAACAGGTTTTTTTCATCCGCTGTCAGTTACTGAGCCTCTCCCACTAACAAGGAGATTTAGAATGTTTTACCCAGCGCCCATGGCATGCTTTAACAACCTTATCCAGTGACCTGTACATAGGTCAGGCCTTCCAAGATCTAGCTGTAGGTAGGTTAAATATATATTTTCAGCAGCCTATCTAGCTAGGTGATTATAGCTAAGGTATTGGGGAGTGGGAGGGTCCTGTTTTGGTTCTGGTGACAACTTCACATAAAGGTTGGGCCAGGACCAACTTTAGCTCATTCTATTGAGGAAAGCCATCTTTTCCCATACAGCGCTGATAGGTGCTCCGAGAGCTGCAGACGGGAGCTTGGGTGCGGTGAGGAGACATACAGCGAACTCCGAACTCCGCAGAACCACTCCTCCTGATGGAGGGAGTGGCAGCTGAAGGGAAGACCACACCTTCTCAGCCTGTCATGAGTCATACAAATAGACAAGATACCTAAAAATCACCTACTTAGGTGACCTGCCTAAACCTTTTCGCAAAATTTAGTATGCATGTGCGTCTCTCTGTCGAAATGGTCTACAGTTCTCCCCAGATTCTCAAAGGAGTCCATGGCTGGAACAAAACAAAACAAAACAAAAAGAGATTCGCTGAAATAGTCCGAATGGAGAAACTGAGGCCCAGAGATAAAAAAGTGAGTTGCCTCAAGTCAAACAACAGGGGTATAGTAAAGGCATTTCAGTTCCGATTCCGGTGTCACGTTCACGGTTCTGACCGTGTCGAATACCTCCTTGATTTCTCTGCAGCCCTGGAAGATCCTTGGGAGGCGAGGGCTCTCGTCGGAGCTCTGGAGATGTCGCAGCAAGTCCAATTCGGGCGTAGAGGGGGCTCTCGCCAATCGCTCAGACAGGGTCCATTGCCGTGAAGATTCCCCCCATCATGGCCTCACCCGGAGGAATCCCGCAGCCTTGTCAATTCCAGGCACCAAACACCAGGAGACCCGCAGAAGTGGAGGCGGCTGGCCGGTGAAGCACGCCCACTCGCTCACCTGACCAAGCTGAAGAAGCGGGCAAGCCCCAAAATCCCATCCCCAGCGAACCCTTCGCGGAGGGAGGAGCCAGGGAAGAGAATAACAGGAAATGACGTCAGGCGCACGTGTTTCACGAGGGGCTGGCGCCAGGCTTTTGAGACGCGCGGCCACGACCTCGCGCCTGCGCAGCCGCTGCCCTCCCCCGTCGCCGATTCCCCGAGATGGGAGGAGAATGAGAAGGGGGCGGGGCGCGTGCCTGGGTGACGCAGGCGCAGTGCGACTTCGGAGGCGCTGGTCGTCCCTCCGCGGATTTGGATCCGGGTCAGTCAGGCGCCGCGATCCGGGAAAGACGTTCTAAACTGACCGGACTGGCTTACCGGAGCGCCCCTGCTGCGAGAAGGTGAGT
>NW_011495059.1:156778-157197 GCF_000754665.1 Bison bison bison
AGTTAAAACTATATATATATATATACACATATATATAAATGGAATAAGAAACTAAAAATGAAACAATAAAATGGAAAACTCCAAAAAACAGCAAAAGACCAATGCAATGACAGAAGTTTATGGAAACAAAAAAATGTGTGACTTAATATACACATATACATATACATCCATAAGCAAAATCAAAACAGTCCAACAAAAGTAAAGTACAATAGATTGAGCAGAAAAACAAAAGAAAAAACAAAACTGTATCTACCAGAAGAAAACTAACTGAAAAACAAACTGGAATACGAAACTAGAAATATGTGCAAATTCGTGAATAAAGCCACGAAAAGAAAACTAACAAATACGTTGAGAGGAAAGGAAAGAAAGAAAAGAAAGAAGAAATAGATATACAACGTTAACAGATCAGATCAGATCAG
>NW_011495059.1:157297-159804 GCF_000754665.1 Bison bison bison
GGCGCCCCTCCGGGGAGAAGGTGAGTCCCCTGACGTGACGCGGACGCGGCGCGTCACCGCGTCTGGGCCTCCCGGCCCGGCCTGGCCACGGGCGGCTTCCTCTGGCCCTCCCGCCGCACGTCGAGCCGCGTCGCCCGCCGACGCTGGCCGCCTGGGCCGGGCCGTCCGGGCCGGGCCTGCGCCTCTCCGCGCCCCCTCGGCCACTGCGGCCTGGCCCTGCCAGAGGCTCTTCTCTCTCGCCCCTTCCCGCCTCCGCGGCCCCCGCGCCGTGCCTCAGCCCTCTCCCGCCGGTCCATAGCTTCCCCTTTTCGCCCTCCTCGGCCGCCCTTTGCCCCTTCCCGCCCTTTCTCGCTGGTTCCCGAGCCCCAGTCTCGTTGGCTGCCTCTTCGGCTCTGTTCCCGCCTCCTTCTGGATCCCTCACCCCTTTGGCCCGACGCAGGCCTCTCATCTTGGCCGGGGGAGTATCCTCAAGGGGAAACTTTGCAGCGGGAGAGCCCGGGCGGGTTCGGGCGCCAGACAGATCCCCACTTTCCGAACCGCCGCCCCCCCGGCCCTGACCTTTCCCCACCCCATCTTGTTTAACCTCGACCGACCCAGTTTCTGGGTGAAAAGAATTAACTTTGTGCTCTAGCAAAGCACAAAGCTCTTTTACACCGAGGGTGTAGAAGTTGAGTGGGTAGAGAGAGACATGAACGTGTTTTGTCTCGGGGGCCGATTGTTGCAACTTCGTCTTGTTCGCGTCTTCCAGAGTTGCTGGACAGGATTTTCTTTTCCCGGACTCCATGCTTCCTGCTGGGCTGGGAAATTTTCTAAAAGCTTTATTTAACATTGTGATGACACGCTTACGCGCGGATCCTTTATTGATCGTTCTCAGGTCTTTTCAGGGTCCGGGAAATTTGGACCTAGGCTTGTGGTTGTTAGGTGGGCTTGGTTAAAATTGCAAGATATAAATAATATTGTGAGACTTACTCTTCGTTTGAAGTCAGAGAAAAGTCAGGAATTTGCCCTTTTGATGGATGAACTTAGAAGAATTTTGTGTTTTTGTTTTGTTTTGGTTTTTTGAAAGGTTAAGGGAAACTCTGAATCCCCGTGTGATTTGACTTAAAGTAACTTTAAAAGTTTGACCTTTGCGGGGATTGTTCAATTTCAAGAAGATAGTGCAGTAAAAATCGGCAAGAACGCCTCCCATAAACTTAATGAAGATAAATCAAGTGTAAGATCCCCGGAGTTGGTTGTGCAGCTCTTGATTTGAGTGAATGGGAAGAGGGAGGAGCATGGTAAAGCCTTTTAAAGTTACAGACACGCTACTGTTCAGCTGTTAAGGTCATACCTGAGATTCACCTTTGCTCTGGGTTAATTTAACTGAGGGAAAAGATGAGTAATCAAAATGCTCGAAGTCTGAAAATAGTTTAAATGGAACTTCATTCCTAGAGTTTTAGTCGGTAGCCAGTCTTATTCTGGCCTGTTTTGGTTTGTAAATGATGGCTCTTTTAGTGTGCCAGTAAGAATGTTAGTGGAGTTTGTATTAACATCTGGAGGTCACTTACAGTATATAAATTAGCCCTGTATAATTAAAAGTTCCATATCTGAGTGCAAAACATCTTAGCACAGTGTTAGGGCAGGAGTGGGGTTCATAGTCCTGAGTTCACACCTACATGCCTGAGCATCCGGACTAGTGCTAAAAGCACAGCGTAGGGAGTCTGTCAGTATTTGCGGAAGGAATGGATTCCTGCAATGGAAATCAGCAGTGCATGTGTAGATGTGATGTGTGCTGATTTCTAGAGAGGCCCGGAGAGGGATTGTGTGGGGTCCAGAGGAGTGGGGAGACTGGCTCATATGATGTTCCTCTGTGAGGGCCAGCGTTTGGTCATAAAGTAATTGAGGAAAACTAATAAAAACTTTATTTTAGTTCTGCCAGCAGGAGGAATTTGTTTACAGCCTACAGACAGCACCGTTTTAGATGCTGTGGAGCTTCAAAAATAAGAGAATATCTGATCTTTGGCCATCCCTCTCCCCAGGTATAAATATATATATAGAGAGAGAAGACGTTATTGTGTATCTGGGAGAGGATCCTCCTCTAAATCTAGAACTGAATTAGTAGCCAGTGAAATACGGAATTGATACTGTTTCCTCACAGTGATGTACTGGTTAAATAAACCAGCAAAAATATCTGTGGGGAGTGTATTTCAATATTTTAAGAAGTTGAGGTGAAAACTAGATAAATTCTTTTGAGACTGTTTTCAGTGTTCTCAGAGAAGTCTGCCTAAAATACCTTCTACACATAAATAAAACAAATAGTCTTGATTACTTGCTTCCTAATTCTGTCTCTGGTACTGCGTGGTTACATTAACAAACATATTATGACACTCTGACCTTTAGAATATTAGAGGTCTCACAATAACATCAAACCCACCCCTGAGAAATGAGCAGATATAAAATCAAAGAGGCTCCAAGGATCCAGGCACTATTCACTGGGAGAGTGCCCAGGGCGGGGTGGGGGTGGGGGG
>NW_011495059.1:159904-160342 GCF_000754665.1 Bison bison bison
GAGAAAAAAAGAAACCCTCTCACACTGTCTGTGTGAATTTCAAACTAGCACAGCCACTATGGGAACAATGTACAGACTGCTGAAAAACCTGGAATTAGAACTGCCATACAATCCAGCAATCCCTCTGCTGGGCATACACACCGAAGAAACCAGAATTAAAAGACACTCGTGCCCCAGTGTTCGTCGCGGCTCTCTTTACAACAGATAGGACGTGAAAGCAGCCTAGATGTCCGTGGGCAGACGAACTGGAGATGAAAGCTGGGGTAGATATAGACAGTAGACTATTACTCAGCACTTAAATAGAATGCATTTGAATCAGTTCTAATGAGCTGGACGCAAGTGGAGCCACTTATGCAGAGAAAAGTCAGTCAGAAGGAAAAATTCACGCATGTATACGGAATTGAGACAGATGGAATTAACAGTGACCCTATATGCGAG
>NW_011495059.1:160442-172354 GCF_000754665.1 Bison bison bison
GAGAACTTTGGTTAATCAAGCTAGTTGATTAGGTAGAGATCATTTAAAGGCATATCTGTAGAACAATTTTAGTTTTTTTCCTTTATTTCCTGTCTCTTCAGCTACCTTTAAGATTTTGAGTTACAAGTGTAGTTCATCTATTTTTGTGAGAGAGCATTAGAAGCTAAAGAAAGCAAAGGTATCAACCTTATAGATAGTGTGTGGAGTAGTCAGTATCATTGAAACAAGTTTGTAATCCTGCCTTGACAGTGGTAACAACTTGATATCTATCTGTATGATTATTAGGATGAGTATAAATACTCATATCTGCGTCAGGATTGCTTTAGAGAAATGCTGTCATGTGTCATGTAGTTATTCTTACCTGAAATGTTTAGAGTTAGATGAGACAAATACTCAGTAGTGGGTTTTTTTGTTGTTCAAAAATTTTTGTTGAAGTATATATAGTTGATTTATAATATTGTATCAGTTTCAAATACACAGGAAAGTGAATGTTTGCATATACATATATACACTTTTTAAGTAGCATTTTAAAGGTCAGAATTTTGTAGACTAAGCTTTTCCCTTTTATTTCCAATGCAATGATCATCTTTTCTGTAGGTTTCTAGACTTCTACAACTGGAAGGATTTCCCTTCCTGTTAAAAGTATACAGAAACACAGATTTTAGGTAATGTGATCTAATTTCCAAAACTGTGAAACAAGATGTTGTCTTCAAGTATTTGGACAGTTTAAATACCATCATAATAAACACATGTTTTCTGTATCATTTCATTTGTCTCCTCTTAAGAAATAAAACCTGCAGTTTCCTAATCATTGAAACTTCCTTTTAGAAATAGAAGTTTGCACTCTATCCCACTAAGAAGCAATGGTAGTATCAGGAATACAGATTTTAACCTGTTTTCACTTTGCTCATTTAATTTTTCTTTTCTTTTTTTTTTAGTATTAACGGGAACATCCATAATAGTGTAAAAACTTTCACAATGAAATCGGAAGCCAAGGATGGAGAGGAGGAGAGTCTACAAACTGCTTTCAAGAAACTAAGAGTGGATGCATCAGGGTAATTAAATATGAAGTATATTATTGGGGAATTGTTTACTAGATTTAAGTAGACATTTCCTCAGCGGAGCTCTTTCTCTTCTAAAGTTTCTTTTTATTTGTAGGAAGTATAAATGTTAATAGTGTGATATTTTACCAAATTCTGTATAACATTGTTATAAAAGAAACTCTTCTGTTAAATTTTGAGAAGTAGCTGCTCATTTGTATTCCAAGGTTGGGAATTATCCTTAACTTTAGTAGAGTACGGCTTTCCCTGCCCCCTGCCTCTTTTTAATCACACATTAGCAGTCAGTGTCCCATCAGAGAGTTCCTCCTACACCTCTAGGGAATCACAGTATTTTTCACTGAAAGTGAGTTGGTTCAATAGGAATCTCTGCAGACATTGTCAATTTCATGGGCTCTGATCGCTGAGCCTATCACTATGGAAACCTCTATTCATTAGGGTTCTGTCACTGAGATCAATAGTCTTGGACCCTTTGGTCAAACTAATTAGAGCACCTGCAGACCAGCTGCTGTCTGAATGTTAATATTTTCACCCTTTGCAAAATGTTCTATGCAGGACTCTTTTCATCCCCATTCTTTGCCCCAGGCCAGAAGATATCTTAAATTTTAATGGATATAACAATATTTCATTTCATGAACGGAAACCCAACTCAGCAAGGAGCAGTAATGACTGTTAAAATTTATTACTTATTTTACTATGCCCTCAATACTGAAGTACTCTGTACATATCATCTAATCCTCACTACCAACTTAGAAGATAGACAGTACAGAGTATACTGTATAGTTTACAGAGGAGCTACAGATGAATTGTCTTATAAAAGGTCACATTGGTAAGACGTGGTAGAGCCAGAATTTGAACCCAGATAATTTTTCTCCAGAACCTCTGCTCTTAACCATTTTTGTGAAGACAACATGAAGAAACACATTCAGTGCCTGGCGCATAGTAAAATTAAATAGATGTTAGTTGTTACAGCTGCCTGCCTATTGCTAATCCTGTTTTTGACCTACCAAATGAGAAAATTTATACTCATAGATTTGCACAGCAGCTGTTACAGGTGCTGACATTGTTTCCATGATACAGCAAGTAAGTAGCTTCTAGTGATTTTGCCAATATGATCATCTTGCCATTAGAATTGATTAGTACTTGCTATTTTGGGAAGCAGAAACAAAGCAGAGAAACACATAGTTCCAGACTTTAGTCATAGTGTAATTTTCTGTGATTTCTGGTATAGACTATGCAAATCTATGCAATTTTTTAATCAGGAAAATACTTACAAATGCACAGGTATATGTAAATCCCTTAGTGTATAAATTTACTTAACTCTTGATACACAGACTTCTTTCCTGGTATTTTCATTGGAACATAAAATTAAGCTATTTCTGTGCCCCTAAAAATTACTTGGAACATAAAATCTTTTAAAATACTCTGTACAGTTTACGGTCCGATACTGTGTATTTGTAGCCTGCAGTCTACTGTGTGTGAAATTATAAAGAGGAGGAGCAGTGGAGAGCATTTCAGAAAACCAAGTAAGAGTGCAAGGGGTGAGTCATTACTGTGACTAGGCAGAATAAGACTTGTGTAGTGTGTCATGCAGTTCTAGTTGGTTGTTTGGAATTGTTGCTGATTTACAAATGGAACATGTGAGGTAGTGACTCATAGGCTAACCAAGGCTTGCCAAGGAATTCAGCATGATCCTGTTGAACAGGTTTTGGTTCCTAATGGTATTTGTCTTATCAGGATAGAGTCTATATATTTAATTGCAAAACAATATAGTTCTTTTTTTCAGACTATATATATATATGTTTAGCATAATACATGCTTATTTATAAATCATAAAATGGATAAAAAAGTAAAAGTCACACCTTACCATTACCACTGTTAGTATCTAAATCATCTGTAATATCACTGTTTTTACACAGTTGAAATCATAATATATGTACAGGTATTCATCCATGCTGTTTTCCCTTAATATTATAAGCATTCTCCCATGTCATTAAAGTTCTTTGTACTCTTAATTTTTAATAAATTCCTAATATCCCATTGTGTACCAGACACCACTAATTTTATATAGTATAGTATTTTCTGTTATTAGACATTTAGTTATTGCCAGCTTTTAAATTATGTTTCAGTGAGTGAGCATCTTGTTACTTAGTAGACTGTCTCTTTCTATAGGATACTACAGTGCTGCAGCATGTGTAGTAGGAGCCCTGTGTGTGTGTGTATATTGAAAAGGTCCAGAAGAATTTGATGTTAAATGTTAATGTTGATTTCTGGATTGTGAAATTAGAGTTGATTCTTTTCTCTTTTAAATTTTTTCATCTTCTTTACTGAGAACCCACGTTACTTGTGTAGTTTTAAACTGTAGAGATTTAACTGAATAATATTTCAGGTTTATTGGTTGTAAAAATCAGAATATTTTTGTATAAGTTGTATACTATTTGAAAAAGGATTCATTTAGATTGAGTCTCCCAGAGTTAGATTGAGTCTCCTAAAGTTTATCCTCCTGAACTTAGTCTCCACAGCTCTGGTTTGCCCACATAAAGTAAGCGGTCAGTGTCATTAGCATTCTCCCTGGACATACGGCCGATCTGCCCCAGATAAACAGTCTATTTATATCCCGCTGCTGGTTATACTTAAGAATCATTCTTTGGCTTACAGTTTTGCAACTGTGAGCTCTTAGGGATCCTCCAAATTTGGTTTTGAAGAACAGTTTACAGTGAAAGCTGAGCAATTCTTGAGAAAAGCAAACTGAAAAGGCAATAAAGGTATTAACACAAGTCGCATTTGGGTTGGTGAGAGCAGTGTGTTCTTCTTGCGTGGTTTTCTAAGCAGTAAACTCTGTTCTTGTCTTCAGGTCCATAGCATCTCTGTCTGTTGGAGAAGGCGCAAGTGTCAGAGCGTCGGTCAGAGCAGCAGTAGAGGATGCCAAGCCTAAGTCCGCATGTGCGTCTAAAGACAGTTGGCATGGGTAAGAACTTCTCACTGCACATGGTTTTTATCCCAGCACCTTAACGTGGTACTGGATTTTCTTTGCTGAAAATTCAGAAGAGAATGTCTTATGATACAGAACCCAAGATGCACCAATTAAAGAAGAGTCTTTCTTCTCATTGTGAATTTGCTGAGACTTGCTGTCTGGCCTGGTTCGTAGTCAGTTTTTATAAATGTTCTATGTGTGTTTGAGAAGAATGGCTCTCCTCTAATCATTTTTAGGTTTTATAAATGTCCATTAAAGTAAGCTTTTAAATGTCTTATTTATAGGATCTTTTTTCAAATAATTTTGTTGGTGTTGTTAGCTTGGCCTATTAATAATTGAGGGGCTTGTTGAAGTCTCCCCCAGTGGAGTACATTCGTTTATTTTCCCTGTAAGTTCTATATCTTTGCTTTATCGTTTTGAAGCTGTTTTGTTTATAGCCTAGGTTCATGCCAGTTTAGAATGTTTTCTTCCTGATGAATTGAGACTTTTACTGTATTTAGTGACCTTCTTAATCCCCCATAATGGCTTTTGTCTTAAAGTCTGTTTTGTCTGGAGTTAAACTTACATTTATTTTGATTATTGATATATTTGGATTTGTTCTGCTCTTTTATGCTGTTTGTCCGTTTTTTTCATTTTTATTTCTTTTGTTCCCACCTTCCCTGTCCTCCCCATTTGAAAAATTGTTTGAAATGTGTTTGTTTTTCTCCATACCAGTTTTCCTTTCATTGGTTTGGAAATTACGTACTTTGTTTCTCTTAGCCCTCCTCCTCAGAACTGTTTTGCTCCAGTCCCCTCCCAATGGATGGCCTGGTACTTTAGTTCTGTCAATTATTTTTGTCTCACCAGTTCAGTTTTATTTACCCTACTTCATTGTATTTAATTAGAGAGTGTTGGTTTAGATTCATCTCATGTACCCTTCCTTTACTCTCACCATTGTGGCATCAGACCTTCCGTATAGGGTCACTTTCTTCCTAAAGAAGTCTGTTATTTAGTTAAAAAGGCGCAGTGGGGGTGTTTGCTCTCTGTTAGTTGTCCATATAGAATGTTTCTCTGAAAATGTCTTTATTTCATCCTTTTTCTTGAAAGTTATCCCTGCTTTAGTGAACCTGAAATCGTGGTCCTAGGTGGCAGTTGTTTTCTCTTAGCACTTGAAGGTATTGTCTTCTGGCTTCCATGTTGTTGTTGAAAAGCCTACTTTCAGACTTAATTTTTCTTCTTTTGGCAATAATCCATCTAGTCTCTAGCTGGTTTTAAGATGTTCCTGTTGTTTTTGGTTTTCTCCAATTAGTTGTCCTGCTTGTGTGCTTCTTGTGTTTGTATTCTCTTGCATCAGTTCAGAAAATTGCTCGGCCATTATCTCTTTCAAGTTTGCTTGGCAATTTTGAACTTTTTTCTCTTTGCACAATTCTTACTAAATATTTTTTGTAAAAATTACATAATGTGCCTGATAATTCCCAGTATCTGAAAACTTGAGAGTGTCTAAATCTGTTGTTCAGCTGTTTGCAGTGATAGAAATGAATTCTAAATCTGTCATTCTGTTGAACGAGTGATTATTTGTAGCATTAGCTACCCCCCCCCGCCCCGCCCTGCCCCGTGGTGGTACTGAAACTGCCTTGTTCAGAGCATGGAGCCCAGCATTGAGGTTTTTCTAAGTTGTCTGTGCAGGGTGCTTCCCCAAACCACTGGTCAGAGGTTCCTAAGACAAGGGTTGGGACAGGGCAGACAGGTCTTCTGCACCAAATGTTTGGTCTGAGAAACGTGACTTAAAACTACCCTTCACCTCTCCTATAGTAAGGGGGTGTTGGAGTTTTTGAGATGCACAGGCTCGGGCAGCTTGACAATGGAGGTGGGCACACGTCTTTGTGGAGAACTTATTTCCACTCATTCACCAGAGAGGTGGCAATTTCCCAACCATCTTAAAAGATCTCTTTAGAAGAACACTGTATCCCAACATCCTCTTGTGTGTTTTTTCCTCTTAGGTCTACAAGGAAGTCTTCACGAGGAGCAGTGAGAACCCAGCGTCGCCGCCGTTCCAAGTCTCCTGTCCTTCATCCTCCAAAGTTCATACATTGCAGTACAATAGCTTCTTCCAGCAGCCAGCTCAAGCACAAAAGCCAGACTGACTCCCCTGATGGCAGCAGTGGGCTGGGAATTTCAACCCCTAAAGAGTTCAATGCAGGAGAATGCTCATCTTCTCTCGATACTAATCACACAGGGGCGGTTGCTGAGCCTTTGAGAACTTCGGTTCCAAGGCTCCCATCAGAGAGTAAGGAGGAAGATTCCTCTGATGCTCCCCAAGTCTCCCAAGCAAGTCTCCAGGCCAATGATCTCTCTGACTTTCAATCGGTTTCCAAGCTAAACCTGGGCAAGCCATGTGTATGCATAGGCAAGGAGTGCCAGTGTAAGAGGTGGCATGACATGGAGGTATATTCCTTTTCAGGCCTGCAGAATGTCCCCCCCTTGGCCCCAGAACGAAGATCCACACTTGAGGACTACTCTCAGTCGCTTCACACGAGAACTCTGTCTGGCTCTCCCCGTTCCTGTTCTGAGCAGGCTCGTGTCTACGTGGATGACGTGACCATTGAGGACCTGTCGGGCTACATGGAATATTACTTGTATATCCCCAAGAAAATGTCCCACATGGCAGAAATGATGTACACCTGAGAGCAAGAAGCTCCTTACTGTGCTTTAACCAATGAAGGGTTGTCAGAGAGTTAGTTAACAGCAGACCTTGCAGCTACTTTGTGTGAGAAGACATCTCCTTCTGCTCACTGTGCTTGCAATAAAAACTTTTCTTGGCATCTCAGTCAGTTAATCTTCGTTCTTTAAACTTTCTGAGTTCTTACATACCCACCAAGGTGAGCAGATCATTTAGAAATGTCCCTGGGGGTGAACAAACGGTCATTGCTTGACTGGTAGCAGCATGTTTATGGTGAAAGCCTTTGAAAAAACAGTGCATTTTTCAGATGTGTGTTAAGATTTGGGTGCCAAGGAAAATGAAATGTGGTTTTGTAACTGGACTGAACATTTGTCATGCTGTAATTGCCAGCCCAGCGGTATTAGAAGTTACATGACAGGTTTAAACCATCTCTGATTTACCTAAGATTTATTGTGTCTTTAAAGGTTTCCTATGTTATTGTTAAGCCAGAGATCTAAGGTTTAGATTCAATATAAATAAACTGGCTGGCCTGCCCTATATTGTTTGAGAGAATCATTAACCATCACCAAGCAAACCCCTGCTGGTGCTCTTCGCCCTGAGACACATCACATAAGGTTTCTTCCGTGAGAAGCAGCTTGGAGTGGGCTGCTGCTTTGCGGGAGAGGGGTGTGATGTTGGACACTGCCATGTATCTGCTCCATCTCGCATTCTGGTATATATGGCATGTTTCAGTCACTTGCAGTATAGCTCTCATACCTCAGTTTCAAATGTTCTGGATGGATATCTCTTTGTACTGCCCTCCTACCCCAGCAGGCCCCAAAGAGAATTTTATCCATGCCGTGTCCTGTAATTAAAGGCCGACCAGGCCACAGCTCCCTCTAAAGTTTCGAACAAAAGTCTGTCCACAGTTTCCACTGGAGGAAGAACCCTCTCTTTTCTGGGTGGTTCCAAAGTGACATGCTGCCATATAAGGCAAGGGTACTAGTTTGCCATTCTCTTCTCTGATTGAATATATCCAATGAATATACTCCAATGTTCATTGGAAGGACTGATGCTGAAGCTGAAACTCCAATACTTTGGCCACCTGATAACAAAAAACTGACTTATTGGAAAAGACCCTGATGCTGGGAAAGATCAAAGGCAGGAGGAGAGAAGGGGACAACAGAGGTTGAGATGATTGGATGGCATCACCGACTTGATAGACATGAGTTTGAGCAAGCTCCAGGAGTTGGTGATGGGACAGGGAAGCCTGGTGTGCTGGAGTCCACAGGGTTGCAAAGAGTTGGACACGACTGAGCAAGTGAACTGAATCTAGGCCATTAGGGCTTCTGGTTATAAGGGCACCTATGGCCCCTCCCCCCACCCACTCCCCAACACAGCTAGTGTTTTGCTTTACCTTTTTTACTAGAAAGAAGTGGAGTAAATTGAGCTGAACATGTTACTTGAACTAAAATAGTTCTAAGTCTGTTAAGTCTTTTAAGGTTTTAGTTTGCTTTTCAAAGCAGCAGTCCAATTATTAATTCTGTATATTAACAGAACAGTCAAAGGAGAAGGGTGAGTGAGGCCCGTTTTTTATTCAGAGTTGTTAGGAGGAGAGTCATAACTGAAAAGGACCAAGTTCCAATGGCTGAGTAACCTGTTGGAGAAATCCACACTTGGACAAAAACGGGAACTCCAGATTTGCAGGAATGAGGTGTAAGATTTACATCTCAGTCAGAATCTTCCTTTAAACGTGAATCTTGGAAGTCCAAGATCACTCAAACCCAGTTGGGCCAGCTTTAATATGTGTTCCTAATTGGGACAGTTGACCATTTGTGAGTCCAACTTATGGGACCAATGTTTGTTTGTCAGATGCATCCTGGAAAACAGATTCAAATTGTGGTTTGAGGGATTTTTACTCTGATGTTTTGGAAAGTAGCATCCTGATGTGTAACTTCATTGAACATAATCTTCACTGAGTGCTGTCAACACAGTCATGCTATACCAGGTGCTGGGAATAGGACATCATATCCTTGGTGGAGAAAATGCTATGGAGAGGAGGATTAGGAGAGAGCAAGGGCTAGGGCAGTGGGAGGAGTTGCTGTTTCATTTGGGGTGGTCAGAGAAGCTTCCGTGAGGAGGTGACATCTGAGCTGAGACCTGAAGATAACGAGAGTTAGCCATGTGGATATTTGGGGGAAGAGCATTCCTGACAGGATTCCTTGAAGCAGGCGAGGTCACAGAAGCATGGGTGACGGGCAGATCATGGAGACCCTCTTGGGTCGTTTTAAAGGCTTTGGTTTGTGAGGAGACAGGGAGCCTTTGAGGGGGTCTGGAGGACAGGAGAGACATCAGACTTGTCTTTTATAAAGACCACTGGCTGCTCTGTAGACTAAGAGGGGAGCTAGGAAAAGGAAAGGAAGGAGGCAGTCAGGAGGCTACTGCAGTGAATCAGACAATGATTTCAAGTGGCTCAGACCTTGGCAGTGCAGGAGAGAAGACCTATTCTGGAATTATTTTGAAGGTCGAGCTAAAGGGATTTACTGATGGATATAAGTGATGGATATAAGGATATGGACTTCTCAGGGGGTGCTGGTGGTAAAGAGTGAGTGAAAGTCGCTCAGTCATGTCCGACTCTTTGCAACCCCCTTGTCTGTAGCCCGCGAGGCTCCTCTGTCCATGGGGGTTCTCCAGGCAAGAATACTGGAGTGGGTTGCTGTTCCCTTCTCCAGGGGATCTTCCCAACCCAGAATCGAACTCAGGTCTCCCGCATTGCAGGCGGATCCTTTACCATCTGAGCCACCAGGGAAGTTCAGTGGTAAAGAACTCACCTGCCAATGCAGGAGACATAAGAGACATGGGTTTGATCCCTAAGTCAGGAAGATCCCCTGGAGGAGGGCATGGCAACCCATTCCAGTATTCTTGTCTGGAGAATCCCATGGACAGAAGTGCCTGGCAGACTTCAGTCCATAGGGTCTCAAAGAGTCAGACACGACAAGCAATTTAGCATGTGTGCACATAAGGTATGAAAGAAGGATTGAAATTAAGGATGATTCCCAAGGTTTAATACAGTGGGAGTTGGCTGGAGGAGCAGATTTGGGAGGAGACTTTGGGAGTTTGGTTTTGATATCATGTAGAGATGCTGAGTCGGTGGTTGGATATGCAACTGAAGATCAGGGGTGGGACAGGCTGGAGATCCAAAGTTAGGAGCCATCAGGGTGTGGGTGTTACTGAAAACTCTGCTGGCAAAGGAGATCACCTAGAGAGTAAATGTGGATTCTCAGTAAGAGGACCAAGCTCTGGGTCATTTCCAAAGTCTAGAGCTCAGGGCAATGCGGAGGAACCTGCAGAAGACTTGTGTGGGAGCAGCCAATGAGGCAGGACAGAACCGAGAGACAAGCCCTAGGAGTAGAGTGAAAAAGCATCTCAAGAAGGGGGTTGTCAGCTGCCAAATAAGAAGGAAAGATGAGGGCACGTAGTTTGTGAGGGTGCTGGGCACAAAAAGATGAGCTGGAGTGCCAGGCAGGCACTTAGGAGGTATTCTGGCTTCTTTTTTTTTTGGAATGAAGATAATCTTTGCTTCAGACAGCTCATAGGTGGGGGAAGGAGTCAGCGTGTCGGAAGGCATGTAACCCAGCCAGATAACTTGTCTGGGAAGGCGAGGCTTCTTTAACTAAGTCTTCGGTGCTGAGAAGGAACGTGAGACCCGAGTAGATTTCTGTGTGCATTCCTCTCTGTTTTGGATTTTCAGTCCCTTCCTCTCCTCCCTCCCTAGGAAGCAGTCACGCTAGAGAAATTGAGGAGACAAGGGAAGCAAGTGACTGCACCTTCTGACCCAAGAACAACACTGTGGAGTGGGAAAAACCTGCGAAAAAGAGAGAATGGGATAGCTACCTTTTAAAGCAATTTAAAATTCGTTCCAAGTTTAGTATATACGTTTCAAATGTAGAACTTGGTTTTTCTAAGAAAAATCTGTTGTAATGCACATGTGGCCACAAGGGGTCTCCCTTTCCCTGAAACTCACTGGTTTAAAGGGAGAGGCAAAGAAGTGATGGCTGGTCAGGTAAGGCCGGTACCAAATTGACCGAAAAAAATTGACCGAAACTTCTGGCTGTGCTGCACGGCCTGTGGGATCTTAGTTTCCCAACCAGGGATTGATCCCGTGCCCCCTGCGTTGGAAGCGCAGCATCTTAACTACTGGACCGCCAGAGAACGCCTCACTTAAACGGTCAAGAAATCAGTGTCCCTTTGCCAATAATATAATTTATCAGTTTGAAAAGGGGAAAACCACACAGGGTAATGTTGAGTAAATACACATTGGGAAAAGTAAGGAGTGCTTCAGTGTTAAGGTACTTAATATTTAAGGGGTGATTCTTCCCTTAAGCTTCCCTGGTGGCTCAGAGGTTAACGCATCTGCCTGGAATGCGAGAGACCCAGGTTCGATTCCTGGGTCGGGAAGATCCCCTGGAGAAGGAAATGGCAACCCACTTCAGAACTCTTGCTTGGAGAATCCCATGGAGGGAGGAGCCTGGTGCGGTACAGTCCATGGGGTCACAAAGAGTTGGACATGACTGAGCGACTTCACTTTCACTTTCTTCCCTTTGGTAATAATTTTATTAAGCATGATAGTGTGAAAAGCAACTTATTTTTTAAAAATTTATTTTATTTTATTCAAGTATAGTTGATTTACAACAGTGTGTTAATTTCTGCCATATAGCGCAGTGATTCAGTTATATGTACACGTGCATTCTTTTTCATATTCTTTTCCATTATGGTCCATCACAGAATATTGAATATAGTTCCCTATGCCACAGTAGGACCTTGTTGTTTATCCACTCTATATACAATAGTTTGCATCTGCTAATCGCAAACTCCCCCCACATCCCTCCCTCACCCTGCCTGCTGCCTTGACAACGGTGAGTTTATTCTCTACGTCTGTGAGTCTGTTTCTGTTTCATGGATAACTTTATTTTTTGTCATATTTTAGATTCCACACATAAGTGATATCATATGGTATTTGTCTTTCTCTTTCTGACTTACTTCAGTTCAGTTCAGTTCAGTCACTCAGTTGTGTCCGACTCTTTGCAACCCCATAAATTGCAGCATGCCAGGCCTCTCTGTCCATCACCATCTCACGGAGTTCACTCAGACTCAAGTCCATCGAGTCAGTGATGCCATCCAGCCATCTCATCCTCTGTCATCCCCTTCTCCTCCTGCCCCCAACCCCTCCCAGCATCAGAGG
>NW_011495059.1:172454-173550 GCF_000754665.1 Bison bison bison
CCAGGTATTGTAATCTTGGTTGTAGATTTTTCCCTTTCAATATTTTAAATATGTCCTGCCATTCCCTTCTGCCTACAGAGTTTCTCCTGAAAGATCAGCTGTTAAGTGTATGTAGTTTCCCTTGTTTGACTATTTCCTATTTCAAGTTGGGGAAATTTTCAACTATTATCTCTTCAAAAATTTTCTCATGTCCTTTCTTCTTCTTCTGGGAACCCTATAAGTTGAATGTTAGTGCTCTTTATAGATTCCAAGAGGTTTCTGAAACTATTCTCAGTTCTTTTAATTGTTTTTACATTATTCTGCTCTTCAGCATTTATTTCCACCATTCTCTCTTCCAAAACACAGAATTTTTCTTCTGCTTCAGATATTCTGCTATTAATTCCTTTTAGAGTATTTTTCATTTGAGTGATTCTGTTGTTTGTCTCTACATTTATTTCTTAATTCTTCTAGGTCTTTGTTCATTGCTTCTTACATTTTCTCCATTTTGTTTTCAAGGTTTTTGATCATCTTTACTATCAATCTGAATTATTTTTCAGGTACATTGCCTATTGTCTATTTATTTGGACTTCTGTGATTCTACTTTGTTCCTTCATTTATTTGGACTTCTGTGATTCTACTTTGTTCCTTCATTTGTGTAGTATTTCTCTGTCTTTTCATAATTTTTTTTAACTTATTGTGTTTCAGGTCTTCTTTTCACAGCTTGAAGGTTGAATCCTTTCTTCGCTTTTGGACCTCCTAAGATTGGTCCACTTGTTTGTGTATGGTTTTTAAGGTGAGATTTGTGCTGAGTTTTGGGTTTTTTTGTTTTTTTTTTTTGTTTCTTTGCTTTCCCTCTGATTGGCAAGGGTGACTGAGATGATAATCCTAACTGCAGATGATTGGGGTTTTATTTTTTTATTTTTATTTTTTTTTTACTTCATAGGGTGTTACTGGTGGTTGGGTGATGTCAGCCCTTGTATACAAGTGGTTTCCATTCTGTGAGTTCTCACTGTTTTATAGTTCCTAGGGTTAGTTCTCTGCTAGTCTAGGGTCTTGGAGTCAGTCCTCCCACTCCAAAGGCTCAGGGCTTGGTTTCTGGTCAGGAACAAAGATTCCA
>NW_011495059.1:173650-175941 GCF_000754665.1 Bison bison bison
GAACCTTTGTTGGCAAAGTAATATCTCTGCTTTTGAATATGCTATCTAGGTTGGTCATAACTTTCCTTCCAAGAAGTAAGCGTCTTTTAATTTCCTGGCTGCAATCACCATCTGCAGTGATTTTAGAGCCCCCCAAAATAAAGTTTGACACTGTTTCTACTCTTTCCCCATCTATTTCCTATGAAGTGATGGGACCAGCTGCCACTTACGGAGTGATAATTTCTAGCTTCATCAATGTTGCCTCAAATGACATTATTTCATTCTTTTTATGGCTGAGTAGTATTTCCTTGTGCATATGTACCACATCTTCTTTATCCATTCATTTGTCGATGGACATTTAGGTTGTGAAAAGCAACCTATCTTGTGAGGATAATATTAATAACAGCAAACATTTGTTAGGTATTTAGTATCTTCTGAGCCATTTTACAGGCTTCCCCAGGTGGTGCTAGTGGTTAAGAACCTGCTTGCCAATGCACGTAGAGGTAACAGACCCAATGCAGACTTCCCTGGGTTGGGAAGACCCCCTGGAGGTGGACACGGCAACCCGCTCCAGTGTTCTTGCCTGGAGAATCCCATGGACAGAGGAGCCTGGTGGGCTATGGTCCATAGGGTCACAAAGAGTCAGACATGACTGAAGTGACTTAGCATGCATGCACAAGTCTTTTTACACCATTAACTCACTTAATCCTCATCCAGCCATATAAGGTAGATACTATTATCCTTGAAACTGAGAATCCTTGGGAGGGATATTCAAGAGGGAGGGGACATATGTATACCTATGGCTGATCCATGTTGATATTTGGCAGAAAACAACAAAATTCTGTAAATCAATTATCCTTCAATTAAAAAACAAATAAATTAGAAAAAAACCCTGAGAATCCTTTGAGATAGGTGCTTTTACAGACAAAGAATTTGTGACTTAGAGAAATTAACAGATAGTCCAAAGCCACACAGCTTGTGAGGGTCAGACCTAGGATCTGAACACAAATCTAATTCCATAACTATCTACCCTACACAGTGAAGGCATGGATCTGTACATTATTATGAAACTGTTTCTTAATTTGAAAACCTACAGTGGTTCTTTACTGGGAATGAGAGTCAGATTTGTCCGAGGAGATTTTAAAAAGAATGCAAGTGCTGGAGCCTCCTCCCAGGACAATCTGGTAGGTTGGGGAGGGGGTGGGATTCCGGAATCTGTTCCCATTTTTACATATCACAGGTGATTTTTACGTGTACCAGCCCTTGGGAGGAACCACTGTAGGGAGGCGTATGGATGAACAGTTGCTACACTTGGAACAGCTTGCTAGGACACAGCAGCCAGCCGCCCAGCCTTAGAACAGGATTATGCCGATTTGCTGGGCATTTAAACTACAAAGGGTTTTGAACTCAGAGTCCTCTGGCTTCCAGTTGGAGATGCTCTTTCCTCTCCCCTGGAGAGCGGAGGTGGAAAGAAACACGCGGTTTTCCAGGGTTGGTCAGAAGTGGCAACAGCAGAGTTCTACAGGGGCAGCATTGAGATGGTCTCAGCAGTGAACTGGGCGACCAGGCTGTCAGGCAACCTGTGGGGCAGGGGGCTGGGGTGAGTCAAAACCCAGATGAGACAGTCTTTATCTGCTGCTTTTTGCTGCATGTCTGCTTGGCAAAGAGCTCCGAGGCTGGGTGTTTCTATCCGGGGGTAAAATGTGGGCCGAGAAGGGTTCTTTAAGGCAGGGGACTGTGAAGAAGGAAGGAACCAAGTGGTAATAAGAACCAGGATCAGCTAAGGGTGAAGGGAGAGAGGCTTGTCTATCCATTTCTTAAACAAGGACACATCTTTGGTGGTGACTTGGTCTTCACAACTCAGATAATCACGATGATGTGATCACTGACCTAGAGCCAGACATCCTGGAATGTGAAGTCAAGTGGGCCTTGGAAAGCATCACTACGAACAAAGCTAGTGGAGGTGATGGAATTCCAGTTGAGCTATTCCAAATCCTGAAAGATGATGCTGTGAAAGTGCTGCACGCAATATGCCAGCAAATTTGGAAAACTCAGCAGTGGCCCCAGGACTGGAAAAGGTCAGTTTTCATTCCAATCCCAAAGAAAGGCAATGCCAAAGAATGCTCAAACTACCGCACAATTGCACTCATCTCACACGCTAGTAAAGTAATGCTCAAAATTCTCCAAGCCAGGCTTCAGCAATATGTGAACCGTGAACTTCCTGATGTTCAAGCTGGTTTTAGAAAAGGCAGAGGAACCAGAGATCAAATTGCCAACATCCGCTGGATCATGGAAAAAGTAAGAGAGTTCCA
>NW_011495059.1:176041-176636 GCF_000754665.1 Bison bison bison
CTTTGACTGTGTGGATCACAAGAAACTGTGGGAAATTCTTCAAGAGATGGGAATACCAGACCACCTGAACTGCCTCTTGAGAAATTTGTATGCAGGTCAGGAAGCAACAGTTAGAACTGGACATGGAACAACAGACTGGTTCCAAATAGGAAAAGGAGTTCGTCAAGGCTGTATATTGTCACCCTGTTTATTTAACTTATATGCAGAGTACATCATGAGAAACGCTGGACTGGAAGAAACACAAGCTGGAATCAAGATTGCTGGGAGAAATCTCAATAACCTCAGATATGCAGATGACACCACCCTTATGGCAGAAAGTGAAGAGGAAATAAAAAGCCTCTTGATGAAAGTGAAAGTGGAGAGTGAAAAGTTTGGCTTAAAGCTCAACATTCAGAAAACAAAGATCATGGCATCTGGTCCCATCACTTCATGGGAAATAGATGGGGAAACAGTGGAAACAGTGTCAGACGTTATTTGGGGGGGCTCTAAAATCACTGCAGATGGTGACTACAGCCATGAAATTAAGAGACGCTTACTCTTTGGAAGGAAAGTTATGACCAACCTAGATAGCATATTCAAAAGCAGAGACATTACT
>NW_011495059.1:177220-204240 GCF_000754665.1 Bison bison bison
TCACACACACAGACACACATACGCACAGCTTCCTGTGCTTGCTGGCTCCTCTCTTTCACAGAATTACTGTGCTCCTATTAACCCTGGGTTCAGCTGGGATTTCCATTTTTAAAAAATAAAACCCTAAATCTGTTATTTATTTATTAGTTTTGGCTGCACTGGGTCTTTGTCACTGCTTGAGGGCTTTCCCCTAGTTGCGGTGAACGGGCTTCTCATTGCGGTGGCTTCTCTTGTTGCGGACCGTGGGCTCTAGGCGCTCAGGCCCAGTAGCTGTGGTGCATGGGCTTAGTTGCTCCAGGGCATGTGGGATCTTCCAGAACCAGGGATCAAACCTGTGTCTCCTGCGCTGGCAGGCGGATTCTTAACCACTGGACCACCAGGGAAATCTGAAATTTCCATCCCTAGGTCTTGGCCACTGTCTCTCATCATGGAGATTTATTTGTCCCTTTTCCTGGAGTTCGGTGGGAACCTGAGGGCTGGTCAGTCCCTTTGCTGTTGACCTTGCCCTAGGAGCTTTCTGAAATCTGGCCTCCCAGGCTCTCAGGAGAGCACAGCAAGAGAGAGCTTGGAAAGAGAATTAAAAAAAAACAAAAACATGATCGTTGAGTATTTCTAAGACGATCTCCTGGCGATACAACCAGTCCTGCTGTGTCTTGGAACTAGAGAGCAGAGAGTGGGCTCCTCGCCCTTGAGAAGAGAGAAACAGAGTGATCCAGATGATGCTTCTTGAACCGGGCTCTTCCCAGGGGTTTTCCCAGGGTGCGGGGGCAGGGCGGGAATTGGGTTGTGTCAGACTTAGATTCACTTTATCTAACCCCACTCTGTTTGCAGAACTTCACCTTTCTTCCCGAGTTCCCTCCTCCGCTTTCAAAAGCATATGTGACCCCATGCCCGTTCCTTTCTCTTTAGGTCACCAGATTCCTTTATGGGGTTGGCAGCGATGCTCTGATAGCCCCGGGTCCTGTCGGGGCATGTGAGTGGCGCTGGGGCTGAGGTTCGCCAGCTTCTACACTCAGGGGGATTTGAATGTGTTTCAGGACTGGGTCTTCCTCTCCCCTCCCTGCTGGACACTCAAGGGACCGGGAAGGTGGAAGGGAGCTCTTCTTTACCGAAGAGAAGAAAAGCCGCCCGATCCGCCCTCCAGGGCTACCCACACTTGGTTTCAGCTTCCCTTCCTCATCCCTCCAGCCACTCCCCGAGTCTGAAGCGCCAGCCCAGTTTGAAACACCCCTCCCGCTTTGAAGGAGGCTGGGCCGGGCCGGGGGTTATTTTGGGAGCAGCCTCTGAGATCCAATGGCCTTGTTAGGGCAACACTGACCTTTCCATCCCAGGAGGAGGGTAGGATTGGAGGGGGGCGGGACAGGGCGCGGAATCACAGCCCGGCACACCCAGGGGGGTGGAGGAGAAGGGGGCCAGCCGGCTGCCGGGAATTCAGCCTCTGGGCTGGGGGCTGTCACAGAGGAAAAGTTCTCCTTTTTGAAGACAGACTGGGGACCCCTCCACCCCACCCTTCCCATTGCACTTCTTAAAGAGATCACAGCACTTTTTCCTTTGACTCCATGGGAGCCAGGTTGGGGACACTCCGTGGAGACTTCAAACCTTTCCTTTCCACTTCCTCCTCGGCTGGCAGCCTTCCTCTGGCCGACTGAGTGGGGGCCTCCCAGGCATGGCACTGACCGCCCGACCCAGTGCTGACTTGGCTCCTGGGTTCCTGCAGCCTCGGGTGGCATCTCGCTTCCCTCCTCCCGGGGCGCGGTGAGTCAGGGGGGCGCCCAGCCCTGAGCTGCTTGGAGAGAGTTGCTGGCACCCCCTCTCCCCATCACCTTCTCCCCCAAAGCTGGAGAACGGTGAGGAGGTCCGGGGCTACGATGAGATGAGCGGGGGTCGCTTTGACTTTGATGATGGCGGGGCATACTGTGGGGGCTGGGAGGGGGGCAAGGCCCACGGGCACGGCCTGTGCACGGGCCCCAAGGGCCAGGGGGAATACTCGGGCTCCTGGAACTTTGGCTTTGAAGTGGCGGGTGTCTACACCTGGCCCAGCGGAAACACCTTCGAGGGATACTGGAGCCAGGGCAAACGGCATGGGCTGGGCATAGAGACCAAGGGACGCTGGCTCTACAAGGGCGAGTGGACACACGGCTTCAAGGGCCGCTACGGGACCCGGCAGAGCAGCAGCAGCGGTGCCAAGTATGAGGGCACTTGGAACAACGGCCTGCAGGACGGCTATGGCACTGAGACCTACGCGGATGGAGGTGAGCCCGGCCTGCAGCCTGCAGACCTGGGGAGGGGCCAGATGGGGTGAGGAAGGTGGCGCAGAGTGGGGCAGGAGGAGCCAGGATATGATTTGCTGTGTGGCATTGGGCAAGCAGCTCCACCTCTCTCTGCATCCATTTCATTGACAGGAAAAGTGAGGCTAATAACGGAGCTGTCGAGAAAATTGGCAGACATGCTTGGTACAAGGCCTGCCATAGAAACACACATTCAAGACACATTCAGTAAGACACCACTGCGACTGTGGCAGGCTGGGTGTACAAAGAGCTCTGGAATATGCTCCAGAAGAACTGGTGTCTAATGTCAATTTTGCTATGAAAATTATTTTCAGCCAGTAGATCATGAAGTGTTCGTTCATTCATTCATCAATCCACCCCCGCACCCACTCATGCATTTACCCATCCATCCATCCACCCACTCAGCCATCCATCCACTCATCCATCCATCCATTCACTCATCCATTCATCCATCTATCCATCCATCTACTCATCCATCCATCCATCTATCCACCCAAGCATACTTTTGTTCAGTGAATATTTCTGTAGTACCACATTCACCAGGCATTGTAAAAAGGGTTAGCGGTAGAGAGAAGTAGGGTAGAGTCCATGGGTTCAAAGATATGCTTGCAGACAAACACTTATATGCAAGTACTCATAGTGTGCCGTGGCAGTAAAGGGAAGTTAGGTCTGAGGAGGTCATTGGAGGCTTTAGAGGAGGTGACATCGGAACTGCATCTTGATGGGAAGATTGTGTTTGTGAGGCTTGTAGACAGTGGTCTCAGGTATAGGACAAGCTCCTGACTGGGTTACCTACTGCTGGCTATCTGGTGAGGGCTCAACCTCCAATGTACCTGGATGTTAATAGGTTGTTAACAGAGTTTTCGTGGCACAATGGCTGGCTGGAATTGGACTAAATCTGGCTTCACATTTCCTAATTTGGTGACCTTGAGCTGTTTGCGGAACCTCTGCAATTCAGTGCGATTCAGGTGTTTATACTGGTCACTGCACAGAGCACTGGGGGTGAGCAGAGAGCAAACCTCACATGTTCCAGTTACCAAGTGGAGATGGTCCCCGCAGGCTTGCTGGGCATCAATGAGCCAGGCAAAGTGGTGCAAATATGCATGTGCAGAAAGTTCCTCCCCTTCCCTACCCTATTCCTCCTCCCCACACAGTGTGTGTTTGTGTGTGGGGAGCATGGATATGAGTCACAGGGGCAAGCAATATTTCTGGGAAACTACAGGCTGATGTCCCAGTATGTCTAAAATAGGGAAAACCCATTCATTCCTTCATAGAGTACCAATGATGCGTCAGGCGCCCTCCCGCAGCAAGTCCCAGGGTCCGAGGCAGTGAGCAAGCAAAGTCCTCAGGAAGCTCCCTGTCTAGTGAAGAAAACAGAAATAAACAGGAAAACAAACACAGATGCAATTTCCAAAAGTGACCTGTGTTACGGAAAAACTAGCAGAGAGGGAAGAGCGTAATTTTTTTTTTTTGGAGGGCGGGTGTCTGAGTACTAAGGTAGGGAGGACGGGAGAAGGAAGGAAAACCCCAGGCAGAGGGAATGAGATTGAAGAGGCTCTGAGGCGGGACTGGGCTTGGCACGTACGAGGAACAGCAAGAACGCCGGGGCAGTGGGAGAGGCGTGAATGAGGGGCACAGGCTGGGCTGCCGGGGCTGCTGCTGGAGATGTGGGCGGGCCAGGGCACGAAGGTTTGCAGGGCCCTGGGTTTTAGCCTAGGTGTGTCCAGGAGCCCTCCAGGCTAGGTCATCGGGAGGTCTGCCCCTCTGGTTTGTCAGAAGCCCATATTCTCCTCTCGAAAGAGACAGCCCCACATCCAGGGGGTCTGGAAACCTCAGAGATCCTCTCCCCCAAGCACAACCCTCCAAAATTAGACGTGGCCACTGCTTCGGAAAATCTCTTTAATCAACCTGTCATCAGTTTTCCCAGGGGTTGTTAAGGACCTGCCCTTTGCCCCATCCTGGGTAGCACTGAGGGGAATGTGGACAAATAAGATCCTGGGATTAGGGACGGCTGGGAGCCGGGCAGCCTTGGATCACCACCCTGCCCCTATCGTATTCTCTTGTCTCTTGGAGCTTCAGTTTCCTCATCCCTAAGATGGATTTATGCTAACCTCTCCTAAGCTTTCTCATGGGATGAATGTGCAGTTGCCATTATTACTATTAACTATCACTAATTCATCCAGTAAATATTTATTGAGTGATTATTAGGAAGCCAGCACTGGGTGGGCGGTGGCGGGGGATGGGGAGAGTGTAGAACTGAACAGGATGGGAGAGGTCACCCCGCCTTCCAGGGAATGTAACAAAAAATTGTGTTGGGTGCCAAGCAGGGACATGCTGGGGGCTAAGCGAGCAAGAAGCGGGTGGCTAATGAGACTGAGGCACTCAGGGAGGCCTTCTGGAGGAGGTGACAAGTGGGGCTCTGAAGTACAAAGTCAGCCAGGTGACAGCGGTGAGGACGCTTGCTCCGGGTGGTGAGAACACTGTACAAAGACTGAAGTCCGAAGCTTGCTGTCCAGCGGAGATCAAGCTGAGATTTGTGTCTCATTCTCAGTTTTGAGAAGCATTGATCCAAGTGATAACACGTCTGCTTTCCTCCATTCCCTGGCTTACCTTGCGGTCTGGTGTTACAGGTGTCTGCCTGCTCCAAACCAAAGAGTAGCTTTCCAAACTGGAGCTGTCCACCCATTTGGCCAAATCAACTTAGTGGGTCATGACCTGCATTTTAAAAGAAAGGAAAGTATAGAACAGAACAGAATAGAAAATATCAGAGTGTTTCATAGAGAATGAGATTAAAGTATTGATTCCTGAAATGTTTGTTCAGTTGGAGATTATATATCTATATTTTGTGTATCGAAACATCTGTTTATGTGTATATCATGATTCAAATGTATTTTTTGTTGCAGATCACAGTCAAAAAATAGGAATATTACTTTTGTAAAGTGACTTGACCTGACATCTTCATGGCTGCCCCAGTCATTCCTAAACGCACAGACCTTCCCTCTGCCCCTCTGCTTGTTGCTTTGGCTGGAAGTTCCAATTCTCTGGTAGGAAGGGGAAGGTAGTCCAGGCAGAGGAGTCTTCCAAATCCTGCCCTAAGCCTCCTGGCACCCCTCCCCCATCTATAGCCCCACATTCCTCCCCTGGCCATATATAGCAAAGCTAAAAATAGCTGCTGACTTAAAGCCCAAAGCCAGCACACCCAGCCCTTAAGTAGTAATCCACAGCTGCATGGCTGCCTGGCGGTTCCCACCCGAGACCCACAGACTCTAGGACTTGCAGGGCCACTAGTGATCTTGGTTTTCCTCTGATCTTGACCTGGGCCTGAGCCTAGGATTCCAAGGCCCACGAATGGCCTGAAACTGCAGGACTCTGTGTGTGGACTCTCTGTGTTTTTCTGGGAAATATTTCCTGCAAGAGCCATCAGATTCTACAAGTAATCTGGTGCTCAAATAAATTCCAGGACCATGGATCTAATTCAATAATCCCCTCCCCAAAATGTGCAGCAGGAAAAACAAGCCCAAGGTTGACTTTTTTTTCCTCCTAAAGCTAATAATAGTTAACATTTTTGGAGTATGAACAATGTGCTTGGTCCTCATCTGGGCACATGGCAAGCATTGTGTTACTTAAACTTTCACTATAACCCTTACAGGGAAGTATTATTATTATTACCCCTATTTTATAGACAAGGACACTGAGATCGACAGTCCTCTAACTGATAAGAGGCCGAGATGGAATTTGATCATCATAAGTGACAATTAAATATTTTATACTGTAAATCAGCATTTTAACAAATGATAAACAACTACACAAAATAATCAAGACTGGCTACATAGTTTAGGGACACGGTGCACAACAAAAATGCGGGGCCCCTTTTTCAAAATTAAGAATTTCAAGATGGTGACATCAGAGCCTTAAACCAAGGTCAGGGCCCTTCTGAGCTCAGAGTCTTGTGTGAGTGTACAGGTTGAATGCCCATGAAGTTGGCCTTATTAAGACCAAGTAGCAACAACTGTCTTCTCCACTATTTGTTGAATCTTTACCAGTTTTTATTTTTTGGCTCCATTGGGTCTTAGTTGTGGCACTCGGACTTAGTTGCCCCAAGGCTTGTGGGTTCTTAGTTCCCCAACCAGGGATAGAACCTGTGTCTCCTGCATTGGGAGGTGGATTCGTAACCACTGGACCACCAGGGAAGTCCCGAATCTCTATTAGTTTTTACCAGACTCCGTGACAGTAGTAATAACCATCTCTACCATTTATGGAGTCTTTACTAGTCTTTATCAGACTATGTGCTAAGAATCATACATGTCTTATATTATTGAGGCTTCTTAATTCTCTCTTCTACTACACTGCTGCTAAGTCGCTTCAGTTGTGTCCGACTCGGTGCGACCCCATAGACGGCAGCCCACCAGGCTCCCCCGTCCCTGGGATTCTCCAGGCAACAACACTGGAGTGGGTTGCCATTTCCTTCTCCAATGCAGGAAAGTGAAGAGTGAAAGTGAAGTCACTCAGTCATGTCTGACTTTTAGTGACCCCATGGGCTGCAGCCCACCAGGCTCCTCCATCCATGAGATTTTCCAGGCAAGAGTACTGGAGTGGGGTGCCATTGCCTTCTCAGTGGCTTTCAAATTTTTATAATTATAACCCACTTTAACATATGTATTTTCTATTATAATTCAATGCATACATATAAAAATGTAAAACTGAAACAAGTCATTATGAAGTAATATTTCTCTCCCTGTATGTTATACTTGCTATTTTCTTGTATGTGATCTTATTGATAGAATTGGGCTTCCCTGGTGGCTCAGCTGGTAAAGAATCCACCTGCAATGTGGGAGACCTGGGTTTGATCCCTGGGTTGGGAAGATCCCCTGGAGAAGAGAAAGGGTACCCACTTCAGTAATTCTGGCCTAGAGAATTCCATGGACTGGATAGTCCATGGGATCACAAAGAGGCATCATGACTGAGCGACTTTCAATTGATAGAAATGTTATTTTCTCTTTTTGAGAGAATTAAATGATGCATTGTTATACATTAAATACTTAGAACAGAATTAGGCCTGTGGTTAGTGCTTTGATTATTACATGCTGAAGTGATGATATTTTTATGTGTAAGTATGACAACTGGGTCAAAAAGGGAACCTTCTATGCTCTGGGTACAGATTTCTTTGTTTTTCCCAATGCTGACGGCTTCAGCTCATTTTAGCCTAAGTGAACATGGGAGCTAAATGAACTTTCCAAGCTAGAGCCCTAAGCAGCTCAGCTGGTAAAGAATCCGATGCAATGCAGGAGACCTGGCTTCAATCTCTGGGTGGAGAAGATCCTCTGGAGGAGGGCATGGTAACCCACTCCAGTAGTCCTGCCTGGAGAATCCCCATGGACAGAGGAGCCTGGTGGGTTACAGTCCATGGGGTCGCAAAGAGTCAGACACGGCTGAATGACTAAGCACAGCACAGAGCCCTGAGTAATATCTGCTGTCACATGACCTGGGTCTGTGACATGTGTTCCTTGAAGAAACTTAACTTTCATATTTCTTTCTATATTCGCTCCCCAAAGGAATATCATTTTTATTGATCTAGGTGTCTATCTTTGTGCCGATATCATGATAGCATGGTTACTGGAACTTTAAAATAAGTTTTTATTTATTTTTGTTGTAAATTTTTTTTTGGGTATAGTTGATTTACAAAGTTGTGTTAGTTTCAGGCATACAGCAAAGTGAATCTGTTATACACCCACTCTCTTCTAGATTCTCTTCCCACGCAGGCATAGAGTATTGAGCAGAGTTCCCTGTGCGATGCAGTAGGCCTCTCTTAGTTATCTGTTTTGTATTCAGTAGTGCACATGTGTCAATCCCAATCTCCCATAAAACGAGTTTTCCAATCAGAGTAAATCCTCCGACTTCTCTTGTTCAAGACTTTTCGGGTTATTCTAGATTATTTCCATTTCTGCGTACATTATAAAATCAGCTTGTCAATTTCTACCAAAAAGGCCTGATGGAAATTTGATTAAAAACACATTTGATGGATCGTGAGGAAGTATATTCAGCACAACGTCACAAGAACCAAAGGCAATTTGTAAAGAAGTGATTATGTTAACTTTTCACTAGAGAATTTGAGAGACTCATCCATACAGATCTGTGCAAACTGTTGATCTTGTTGCTTTTTTTAAAAAACTATTTAATTATTATTTTTGGCTATGCTGGGTCTTCGTTGCTGCGCATAGGCTTTCTCTAGTTGTGGCGAGTGGGGGCTACTCTTTGTTGCAGTGCCTGGATTCTCAGGGCTTCTCATTGTGGTGCCTTCTCTTGTTGCGAAGCACGGGCTCTAGACGTGCGGGCTTCAGTAGCTGCAGCTCGTGAGCTCTAAAGCATTGGCTCCGTAGTTGTGGCACCCGGGCTTAGTTACTCCAAGGCAGCTGGGATCTTCCTGGACCAGGGATCAAACCCATGTTCCCTGCATTGGCAGACAGACTGATAACCACTGGATCACCAGGGAAGTCTTTTGTTGCTTTTAAATTCTTTTTTTCTATTTTTTGGATCCTAGTTAGTTTTCTGACAATTGGATGCATTGTTCATACTGATGCATTCATTACATTCCTTTTATTCTGTCAGTTCAGTTCAGTTTATTCCCTCAGTCGTGTCTGAGTCTTTGCGACCCCATGGACTGCAGCACGCCAGGCCTCCCTGTCCATCACCAACTCCTGGAGTTTACTCAAACTCATGTCCATTGAGTCAGTGATGCCATCCAACCATCTCATCCTCTGTCGTCCCCTTCTCCTCCTGCCCTCAATCTTTCCCAGCATCAGGGTCTTTTCAAATGAGTCAGCTCTTCGAATCAGGTGGCCAAAGTATTGGAGTTTCAGCTTCAACATCAGTCCTTCCAATGAACACCCAGGACTGATCTCTTTTAGGATGGACTGGTTGGATCTCCTTGCAGTCCAAGGGACTCTCAAGAGTGATTATGAGTAAAATAGTTAGAGAAAAATGCATTTGATTTTTACATCAATTTGGAGGGAGTGGACATCTAAACAGCAGTGAGCCTTCCAATCCATGGACATGGTATATATCCTTTCTTACTTACGTCTTCTTTAATTTCACTCAACAATGTTTTAGCATTTTCAGTGTCTTGCACTTTTTTAAAAAGTAAAATTAATAAGTATTTTATTTCTTATGATATTATAAATGGCATTTAAAATTTCCTTTTTCCTATTGTTCATTGCTAGGTTATAGACATAAAATTATTTTTGTACATTAGCCTTCCGTCCTTTTACATTACTAAATTAATTTCTTAGTTTTGGTGGGATTTTTTGGGGTTTTTTCCTTCAGATTTAAAAGGAACGTCTTTTAGTTTAAAAATTCTTGATCGCTGTTAAAGCTTAAGTGTAGAAGACCTAAGAGAATCTGATGGGACTAAAGGCATGTGTTACTTAAGCACTTGGGGCTTCAAGTGGCCAGATCTGAGTCCAAGTCCAGGTGGAGCCACCTCTTCATTTTACACACGTGGGCATATCGTGTGGCCTCTTTTATCTTCCATTTCCTTTTTTTCCACCAAGGCTGTCAAAATCTCCCTCAAAATATGACTGAAACAATGAAACGAGATAATCCATGAAAAGGGCTTAGCGTGATGCCTGGCTCAGAGGAAGGGCTGAAACGTACACCTTCTTTTCCGAGTTTCCTTCGCAGACCAAAGGGCGAACTAATTCAGGATGGTCTGAACCACAGCTGCCTCTGGGGAAAATATCAAAACCCAGCTTTTGACTTTGGAGCACTTAAGCAGCCAAGCCTTTGACTTGCTTAGCTCTGCGCTGGGTCCTGCCAGTGCAGGTGGAAGCCACGTCAGATGGATTCCACTGCGAATGTAGAATCAGCATAATTGAACCTCATCTTGAAAATCTCACATCCCAGTTCACAGCCAGGGGTCAGCGTGACAGGCAGCTGGGCTACTGTGATGGCAGCTTCTTGGCATTTATCTGGGCCCCCAGGGGAGCAGAGCGGACCCTGAGTAAGACAGGGAAGTGGACGTCATTAGTCCTCCTCTCTGCAGCTTTGTTCTCTCGGATGCATGTGTCCAGCTGGCCAAATCTCCCCAGACGTGCCCCTGTCCAAGGCCAGGCCCTTGGCATTCATCGAGCTGGCATGTTTCCAGTGCCTGCTAATTCCGTGTCCCCAGCAGCTGTTCCCTGGACCAGCCCTGGCTGCCACACCTTTGTGAGGAATGTCCAGTCTCATTTTCTAAGGGCCCTGGTTGAGGGCAGAGTGTGGGGTGAGGGAGACAGGCTTGCTTCCTGCCCTAGACCTAGTTCTCTCCTATCCTTTCCCAAGCTGGAGCCACAGAGTAGGTGGGTTAAGTCTGGTCACGACTGATTCCCCTACTCACTCCTGCATAGCTGGGAGTCTAATGGCCCAGACCTGCCTGGCAGAATCCATAGGGCGACCCAGGGACAGTAGGAACTCCAGAAGCCCCTCTCCCCTGGCAAGGAGTGAGCACCTCGTGCCTGGAAGCATTCAAGCATATGATGTGCTGCTGACCACTGTTTGAACTGTGTGGAGTGGGGGCCACCCCAAGGCCTGACGGTGGCCCACAGCTCTGTGTTTCAAGCAGCATATTTCTCTTTCTTTTATTTGTAATACAACTTGAATCCTTTATGTATATCATCTTAACAAAGTGATCAAACTTCACATTGCTGATGACAGGACAACCTGGCAACAGGGCCCCTTGGTGAGATGTACAGAGAAGGCTGTCACTTCCCCTGTGTAATATTCTTGTGGGGCAAGTGTGGAGAGAGGGCTGTTCATGCAGAGCCTAGGAGGCCGTGGTAAGAATCTGGCTTTGATCCTGAGAATAATGGGGGCTATAAAAGTGACATGGTTTGGGATGGACAGGTACACTCTGGTATATTTAAAATGGATAACCAGTAAGGTCTCACTGTATAGCAGAGAGAACTCTGCTTAGTGTTATGTGGCAGCCTGGATGGGAGAAGAGTTTGGGGTAGAAGGGATACATGTACATGTATGGCCAAGTCCTTCTGCTGTCCACTGAAAACTATCAGAACATGGTTAATTGGTTATACTCCAATATAATATAAAAAGTTAAAAAAATTTTTTTAAGTAATATGAGGGAATTTCCTGGTGGTCTAAAGGTTAGGACTCTGATTCCACTGCAGGGGGCACTGATTCCATCTCTGATCAGGGAACTAAGATTCCTGCATGCCTCATGACCAAAAAAAAAAAAACAAAAATGACTTGCTCTGCTTTTGTTTAAAGGGATTGCTTTGTGTTGGGAGACTGGGGGAGGAGACGGTGCAGAAAGGTAGAAGAATGGAGATCGATTAGAATCATTTATTGCAATGATACAGTTCAGATGCCATGATGCTTTGGACCAGCCTCTTGGGGCAGCAGAGGTGGGGAAAAGTGGTTGAACTCTGTGTCAACCACAGAGTTTGAAGGTGGAGCTGATAGATTGGCCTCATGGGTTGCAGAGAGGGTGTGTGGAGAGAAAGAGGAGTCAGGGAAGGTTTCAAGGCCTGAGCTGCAAAGGATGGCATTGCCCTGAGCTGAGATGGGATGAGGATTCAAAGAGGTAAGGTCAGGAGCTCAGTGTTGGATACTGAGGGTGAGGAATGCCTGTTACACAAGCCACGTGGATGTAAGGGTTGTGTGCAGGCCTGCACACAGACAGGGGCCTTGGAGCGACCAGTGGGGCGTCTGAACCCAGACCCTCTCCCCTTGATCCCTTTGCGTCCCCCACCCTCAATTATTCCTGGCTTCCTAGGCCTTCAGCATGGCCGAACTGACCCAGGACCTGGCAAAGTTGCTTTCCTCCAGGCTCCAGGATTGTCAGCATCCAGGCGGTGTCACTTGATTAATCCCCTGACTCCTGTGCAAGCTAGGAGAGCAGCCTCTATGTGTGGGGGTGGTGGAACCCTGCAGGTTACCGGGACCTGTTATATACACCCACTGCAAACCAATCCTGATCCCAGGAGCTGGTCGCCCATGCTCTCAGTCCCTCCACTTTGGGTCCCCTGGTGGTAATCTTGGAAAGTGGAAGACAGCGGAGCTTTGATGGGAGGGAGCATTTGGAGGCCATGGGAAGAGACACTGGTGCCACCTTGCAGGCGAGCCAAAGAGCAAGGCCTTGAGATGGTTACAGCAAAAACGGAATGTTGTCTATACAGTCACCCAAAGGGACTGTTCAGTGAATCCATGAGACCATGCCAGGAAGGACTAAAACCATTAAAAAGACAGAGTTCCAGTGGTTAAGACTCCATGCTTCCACTGCAAGGGGTGTGGGTTGGATCCCTGGTCCAGGGAACATAATCCCACATGCCAAGTGGTATAACCCTCTGAAAAAAATAGAAGTGAAACTATACTTCAATAAAAACTTTTTTTTTTTTGAGAGAGGGGAGGAAAAAAGAGACAGATTCACCTATATTCATACAGAAAGGAATCTAAAGCATTTTAATCAAACAAGAGCAACTGGACGAATATTTATTGAGTGCCTACTGTGTGGGGGGCAGTGTTCTCATTGAGAGGGAGAGTGGTAGCGTGGGGAACAGCTAATCTTTTAGTCTGCTTGTGCTATGCATAGGCTTGTAAATAAGCAGAAGAAATCCTGGAAGGACCAAAATTGTTAACAGTGATTACTCCTGGGGAGACAGTACAGAGAATTTTTTTTAATAATTAAAGAATATGTATTTATCTATTTGGCTGTGCCAAGTCTTAGTTGCAGCATTTGAGATCTAGTTCCCTGACCAGGAATCGAACCTGGGCCCTCTACATTGGGAGTGCAGAGTCTTAGCCACTGGACCACCGGGAAAGTCCCAGTACAAAATGTTTTAGTTTAAATACTCCTCAATTGTTTGAATTTTATGCAGTCAACCTGTGCAACTTTGTGATATTTTCAGAAGTGCCTTCCCTTCAACAGATGAACAACACTTATGCTAAGAAGCCTTCAGGTATGAAAAGACTTTGGGAGCTCTAAGCAGAGCCCCCCAGAATCTAGGCTCAGATCCTAGATAGTTTCCCTTTGTTCCACCCCACTCTGGGGTAGGCTGCTCTTCAAGGCAAGGCAGGAGTGAAAGGGCAAGCCAGGCAGGTGATCTGTTCTTTAGTTCCAGCTGAGCCACTGCCTGGCTGTGTGACCTTGGGCAGGTCCCTCTACCTATCTGTGCCTGAATTTCCTCTCCTGCATAATGAGGGGCTGAACCACACTTACTCCTAGAGGTAAGTCAATTTCTCTTATGTGCAACATCAGCTACTTGACTGTGGCTTCTTGGAGACGCGGTGAAGGGAGACAGCATGGCCATGTTAGGAGTCAGCGTCATGATAGATTAGCAGTGTCTGCTGTGGACACAGGATGGATGGGAAATAGGTAGCCGACATGATAGGTGACTTGTTGCCTTGGACTAGATGCTCTTCAAGCTGTGCCCTTCTTGGAACTGAAATAACGTCACTTACCCCTGCACTGAGGTCATCTATGACCACATGGTGCATGTGCAGATAGCAGGAACATGCAGTTAGTATTGGCTACAGGGCTGCCACTAGCTCCTACTGATGCATGACAGCCCATTGTTAAGTTTTCAGGAATGTTGCAAACTGGCTGTTTAACTGTTGGTAGCTTGATTGGCCATGGGAGGAATATTTAGATGACAGAAATTGGTTAACACTGTGAATGAGGGTAGGGCTTCCCAGGTGGCGCTAGCGGTAAAGAAACTGCCTGCCTGTGCAGGAGATGTAAAAGATGCAGGTTCGATCCCTGGGTTGGGAAGATGGAGCCTGCTGGGCTACAGTCCATAGCGTTGCAAAGAGTTGGACATGACTAAAGTGACTTGGCATGCATGCACACACATGAATCAAAGTTGTTTTTCCAAGGAGCTGTTTTACCAGCATGCTATGAACACTGCACTAATTAATATGAAATGCCCTTGTCTCCTTCTCACCCAGATTTAGGTGACCAACCCTCCTGATCTGCCTGGGAACTGTCCTGTCCTGGCTTTAGTACTGAAAGTAGTAAAGTTTCTTGGGAAACTCCTCGATCTCGGGCAAATGGGGAAGACTGGTCACCCTGCAATCTTTTCCTAAGAAGTGAAGGGAGCCAACATCTGTTGAGAGTCTGAGGTCTCTGCTAGATAACTCATACTTTACTCACAGCAACCCTGAAAAGAAGCTGGCTCTGCCCTTGCTGGGTGGAGATACATTCAAAAAGAACTTGTCCAAGGCCAAGTACTCATGCACTCAATTGACAGTATCTGCTGAATGCCTAGGGCAGAAGGCGATGGCACCCCACCCCAGTACTCTTGCCTGGAAAATCCCATGGACGGAGGAGCCTGGTGCGCTGCAGTCCATGGGGTTGCTAGGAGTCGGACATGACTGAGCGATTTCACTTTCACTTTTCACTTTGATGCATTGGAGAAGGAAATGGCAACCCACTCCAGTATTCTTGCCTGGAGAATCCCAGGGACAGGGGAGCCTGGTGGGCTGCCGTGTATGGGGTCACACAGAGTTGTACACTACTGACGTGACTTAGCAGCAGCAGCAGCAGCTGAATGCCTTCTATGGGCCAGTCATCACACTGAGGGTTGGAGATGCTGTGATGAGCAAGGCAGTCTTGGTCCCTGCCCTCAGAGCATACATTCTAACAGTAGAGACCAGCATCAGACAGTTATTTAATTACAACATGGTATTTGTAATTTGAAGGATAAGTTAGAAGGGTTTATGAGCTGATGATGGGTGAACCTAATCTGGTTGGGTAATCAGAGAAGGCTTCCTGGAGGAAGTGATATCAGCCTTGATGCTAAGATCTGAAGGATGGGTGACCGGAGGACTACACTTTTGTGCCAGGCAAAAGGAATATTGAGGACTTCCCTGGTGGTCCAGCGGTCAAGAATCCACCTGGCAATGCAGGGGACACGGGTTTGACTCCTGGTCTGAGAAGATTCCACATGCCCTGGGGCAGCTAAGCCCAAGAGCCAAAACTACCAGGGCCCACACTCTAGAGCCTGCATGCTACAACTGCTAAAGCCCATGTGCCTAGAGCCCCTGCTCCACCACCAGAGAAGCCATTGCAATGAGAAGCCTGCGCACCGCAACTAGAGAGTAGCGGCCCCCGTCACAGCTAGAGAAAGCCCACACAACAGCAAAAATAAATACTGTTTTTATAATAAAAGGAATATTGAGTGTAAAGTCTTGGAGGTGGGAGCAGAGCATTTGTGTTCGAGAAAAGTGGGAGCACAGAGACTCAGAGGAAGAATGGCGTATATAAGACAAGGGTTGGCAGGACCCAGGCCATGAGGGTTTCCTGGGTCACAACGAGGAGTTTGAATTTCATTCTTACAGGGGAGGCTGTGGGACACCATCAGACATCCCTCAGGACCAGGGTCCTCATTCCCCTATTTGCCGGGAGTGTGGGCTGCTGATGGCTCATAGCTGGGCACTGCCTTCTGACAAAAGGAGGCACCGCCCTCTGGGGTTAACCCATAGTTAATGAGCTGATGCTCGAGTACAAAGCCTCCTTGTTTCAATTTCAAACTACTCTGAAGGTCATACCAGCTCCAGTGACCCCATGGGATCTGTTCAGCTTCTTCCACTTATGGAAACCTGCTTCCTCCCTTACAGGTGTTTGTCCTGAGAGTCCCCCTCCCGCCAAAATCATCCACATGCAGTCTCAGCCTCAGAATCTGTTTCCTAGGGGACAATCCTTCCTCAAGGCACTGGGAAGCCATCAAAAACCAGGTTTTATGTGATCAGATCGGCATCTTAGAAGGGAGAGGACTCTGGTGGCAGTGAAGGGTGGATTGAAGTGGGTATCCCGGGAGGCAGAGACTAGGGAAGATGCTATTGTCTCTCCAGGAGAACTGGTGCAGCCGGACTAGGTGGATGGGATGGAGATGAAGAGAAGGGTGTTTTGGGGTATTAAAGAGAGATTCAGAGTCAGGTTTGTTTCTGAAGCCCAAGCAATTTCCATTATTCTTTGCTGCTCCTAGAGATGCCTCAGGCTTGCTTGACTTGCTCTTGCTGGAACACAGGGTCCACGGTCATTACCAAGGTGGGTTAGACCTAAGCTGGGATGGGTCCCCTCTACTCAAGAGCATCTATGTGGGTGTCCATGGTGTGGGCATGTGTGTTCACCATAATGTGCATACCTGGTTTGCCTGGTCTGATTTGGGGGTGCTTGGACAAGAGCTATGACCATTGGACTTCCTGGTCCTCACTCCCCTACCTGTCATGTATACGCATGCCAAGTTGCTTTAGTCGCGTCCGACTCTTTGCAACCCTAGGGGCTGTAGACCCCCAGGCTCCTCTGTCCATGGGATTTCCCAGGCAAAAATACTGGAGTGGGTTGCCATTTCCTACTCCAGGGGATCTTCGCGACCCAGGGATTGAACCCACATCTCTTATGTCTCCTGCATTGGCAGGCAGGTTCTTTATCACTCACGCCACCTGGGAAGCCCCAAGAGTTGTCTTCCTTTGAGCCTTGAGAAGAACTTGGTGTGTGTGTGCCAAGTTGCTTCAGTCATGTCTGACCCATCTGAATCTGTTGATGAGCCTTTCACCGTCCTGCCCAAAGATCTTGAGCTAACTCCTAAATAGAGGACCTGGGGAAAAGGATCAGGGAACACTGTTGGACAAAACAGACAAGATATTGACAAGATAGCAGCTCTTAGTGGTATGAAGTGATGAGTGTTTGGAGGAAGGAGGTGGCCTGGGTAGTTTTCTGAAGCAGGTGGCTTTGAAAATGGGCTTTAGTGGATTTGGAAGACAAAACTGAGAAAGTGAGCTGGGACCGGGTCATGCAGACACACTGGACTGTCAGTTGAGGACTTTCATGGACAGTGGGTACCCCCAGAGAGGAGCCTGTCCTGATTCCTTCCTCTCCATCTCTCGTCAGTCCGTTAGGGACACTGATATTTGGATCTCAGACAGTTTCCTAGAAATAGGCAGGTGTCACTGGCCAGAGGGAATGGTTTTCTCAGTGTCTAGTCTGTATTTGGCAGAGAAGGCAATGGCACCCCACTCCAGTACTCTTGCCTGGAAAATCCCATGGACAGAGGATCCTGGTGGGCTGCAGTCCATGGGGTCGCACAGAGTCGGACACGACTGAAGCGACTTAGCAGCAGCAGCAGCAGCAGCAGTCTGTATTTGGAGGCAGAATTCATGGTCTGATCCACATATCTCTTCTCTGTCTCAAAGTGGACTCTGTGTCTTCTAGACTCCCCGAGGGTTTCTCTCTCTCTCTTTTTTTTAATCACACTTTTATTTTCTTTATATACTTTAAAAATTTTTATTTTTTATTGAAGGATAATTGCTTTACATCCTTGTGGGTTTCTGAATAGTTGTACTTCTTTAGGGCTGAGATTTGGGTGAAGGCTTCTGAACCTTTAACCTGTAAAGGGTGTTCTCAGGTTCTTAGAGGTGCCGAGGAGGCACTGGTCTGGTTACTCAGCTGTGATCTCCAACAACTGCCACACTAGTATGATCATGAGCAAGTCATTTACATTTTTTATTTCAATTTTCCCAGCTGTAAAATTAGAATGATTAGACCTGTATCTCTTAGGATATTTTTTTCTGTCTGTAAGTAACAGAAAGCGCTAACTTCCAAATGACCTAAAACTAACACTTCCCAATAGAAATATAATGTGGGCTCCAAATGTAATTTAAAATTTTCTAGTAGCCACATTTTAAAATGTGAAATCAATTTTAATCACATATTTTTTAAAAATTGGTGGAAAATTGCTTTACAATTACACATCTTCTATTTAACTTGTTATCCCCAAAAGTATCATTTCTACATGTAATCAATATATAGTTATTAGTGAGATAGTTTACATTTTTTTCTGTACTAAATATTTTCAATCCAGTGCTCAATAACCACATGCAGCTAGTAGCTACCATTATTGGGCAGCACAGATCTTTTTTAATAAGAATATTTCTAATTGCACATAACAACACTCCAGATGTAGGGAAGTCTCAGGATCAGTTAATTTGAAGGTGCAATAGCACCAGCAAGAACCCAGACTCCTGCTATCTTTTTGCTCTGCCATCCACAGAGTGTGGGTTTTGCTCTCAGCTAGTTACCCTCTGGCCACTGCTCCAGGAGTCATGTCCACATTCAACAACATCCAGCAGAAAAAGAGGGTATGTTTCTCCCCATGTATCTCTTTATAAGAGCTATGAAACCTCTCTTGTCTCCCTTGCCCCACCCCACTAGCCAACTTACCCTCAAGTCTCAAGGTCAGATTTCATCACACGCTCACATCTAATCCAATCACTGGCAAGCTGGATAGACTTTAATGCTTGACTTAGAGCAATCAGGATTTGCCCCTGGATTGAGAATCTTTCTCAGAGACACATGGGAGGAATAGTGAAGAATTAAGAAAAATTCTTGAAGAATAATTCTGGGGACTTCCCTGGTGGTCCAGTTGCTAAGACTCTGCATTCCCAATGCAGGGGGCCCAGTTTGATCCCTGGTCAGGGCACTGGATCCCACATGTCCCAATTAAGACCCAGAGACCCAAGCACTGCCATATATATATACATATATATATATAATAATATATTTAAAATAGTTTATATAAAATATATAAAATAATTCTTCTGGCATAGTCTCACAGTCAGAAAAACTCATTTCATTTAACCTCCTCAAATTGTCTTGACTTCAGAATTTTTTTTCATGAAAAACTATTAACACCAGTTTTGAGAAACACATTTTTTGAGAGCCTGCCTTAATAGATCATTAGGTTGTATAGCTGGGAGAATCTTCTAGGCTATATATCTCTAGTTTGGCCTCTTGTGGTCTGAACAGAATGACCTGCACCTACCACATTGGGAAAATTCCAGCGGACCAGGTAGAAGACAGAGTCCCCAGTGACTCAGGTCAGAAGCATCCTTTACTTGAGAAAGAAAAACAAAAGTGCAGTGTTGCCCTAAATAAACTCATCCAAACCTTGGATTCACACCCTATGGGAAAGTCACACATCAGGGTACTGGCATACAATTCTCCTTGTCTTAGTTTCAGTTACCCATCTGGTATCTTCTTTCCTGAGATGGACCCATCTCTTGGTCACAGCAGATGTACTCACACTGATGTTTAAAATCGAAGTAGAAGCCCTCTAATCTGATGTCATTGATGCCAAATGCAACTTGGTTAACTGAATGTTAGTGAGAGCAGAGAAAGATTTTTAAATGATTTATAAACCTTAAGGGGAGAAGGCAATGGCACCCCACTCCAGTACTCTTGCCTGTAAAATCCCACGGATAGAGGAGCCTGGTGGGCTGCCGTCTATGGGGTCGCACAGAATCGGACACGACTGAAGGGACTTAGCAGCATAAACCTTAAGATATTCATTTTTTATTTATTTTCTCAGTGCACTGTGTGGCCATCGGATTTCAGTTCTCCGACCAGGGATCGAACCCATATACCCTACATTGGAAGCTCAAAGTCTTAACAATTGTACTGCCAGGGGAAGTCTCTTGTGATATTTATTTTAATTTATATCACATTTAGGTATGTGCTGTTGATTCTGTGACCCCATGGACTGTGATCCCCCTCCAGAGGATGTTGCCAACCCAGGGATCCAACCCAGGTCTCCCGCATTGCAGGCAGATTCTTCACCATCTGAGCCATGAGGGAAGCCTGAGAATACTGGAGTAGGTAGCCTATCCCTTCTGCAGGGATCTTCCTGACCTAGGACTTGAACCAGGGTCTCCTGCACTGCAGGCAGATTCTGCACCAGCTGAGCTACCGGGGAAGCCCTGTCACATTAGGTACAACGTGTAGATATTCAGTGGAGTTTCTCATTGTCTGCCTTCCGTTCCTGTAACATATCATTTACAATTTCTGGTTTCTGTTGGTTTCTTTAAAATGGAGCAAGAAATTAAGTTTAATTTATAAATTAAAAATTTATATTTTTTTCCCATTCTTTTATAGTTAGCCCATTCATGGCAAGTTTGAGAGCGATTTTTAAGGAACTCTCTCCCTTATGAACATCCAAAAACATTCATCTTGTTTTTGGAGAAGTTAGACTCTCTCTCTGTATACTCATAGTACACTGGTTTAGAGAACAAATGTTAACAAATAACAATATTTCAATAATGAGTCCGGGGCTTCCCTATTGGTGGTTAAGAAGCTACTTTGCAATGCAGGGGATGTGGTTTCGATTCCTGCGCTGGGAAGATTCCACATGCCTTGGGGCAGCTAAGCCCGGGGACCGCAACTACTGAAGCCTACACACCCAGAGCCTGTGTTCCGCAGTAAGAGAAGCCACCTCAGTGAGAAGCCCACCCACTACAGCTAAAGAGTAGCCCTTGCTCACCACAGCTAGAGAAAGCCTGCACACAACAACAAAGATCCGGCGTAGCCAAAGATAATTAAAACAAACAAATAATGCTTACAATAGAAGTGAATACATTTAGGAACAGTTAAATAGACAACTCCACATGTAGGAACAGGGGCATGGATCTGCTAGAGATCAAGCTGCCAATGGGTGCATCAGGGTGCTAAGGGCCTCAGTTAGCAGGCTTTACAACAGAGGGACAGAGCATGCTGGCTGAGGTCAGTGGAGAACGTTGACAGAATGCATATTACAATCATCTGATATGCTTTCTAGTATCCAAGTCAATTAAGCCATAAACTCTGGCCCCGGAGGGGTGGATCTTATACTATAGATATGGTTTCCAGAAACTCCTCCATTCTGTGTGTAGGGGGCCAAGTCTCACTGATGAACAGATCCCCCAAATGCTCTTCCTCCCAAGGACAGACGCTCTGAGGCCTCCCTGATTCAGGAGTGTCCCCAAACCAGCAAAAGCTGGGCATCCCAGGACACAAGCCCGCTTTCTTACAAGCACGCAGACCTAGGGAGAAAACCAGAGCTGGTCTCATTCTCTCCCTCTAAGTTCTCTCTGTCCTTCCTGGCTCCTCTTCATCTTCCCAGTTAATCCTTTCTGGGCCAGCTTTTCTGAGCAAAGACTTTGACCTGCCAAAAAGCTAGCCTTTATTGAGCACTTGCTGTGTGCTAGCTGCCTCACATAGAGTTCACTTAATCTTTGGTCAACCAACCCTCCCCATTCCACTGCCAACCAAGAACTGGATGGTCATCTCTCTGGATCACACTGCTGGGGCAGCCTAACGTTTATTCCTGTGCTGCTGCTGCTAAGTCGCTTCAGTTGTGTCTGACTCTGTGCGACCCCATAGACGGCAGCCCACCAGGCTCCCCCGTCCCTGGGATTCTCCAGGCAAGAACACTGGAGTGGGTTGCCATTTCCTTCTCCAATGCATGAAAGTGAAAAGTGAAAGTGAAGTCGCTCAGTCGTGTCCGACTCTTAGTGACCCCATGGACTGCAGCCTACCAGGCTCCTCCGTCCATGCGACTTTCCAGGCAAGAGTACTGGAGTGGGGTGCCATTAAATCCAATCTATCACTGGCACTAGACTCCAAGCCCCTTGAGGGCAGGGACCACATCTACTTATTTGCACTGCATCCCCAGCACCTAGGCCAGTTCGTTGCCAACACTTGATTCAAAGGAATGAGTGAAAAGCCACAGGAAGGAGGTATCATTACCTCTATGTTATAGTTATAGACATAACTGAGACTTAACTGGCTTCAATAACTTATGCATGTTTTAGAACTACCCAGTGTCAAGAGTTATGATTAAAACTCAGGTTATTCTTTTTACTATAATTTTATGTATTTATTTAGTTTTGGCTGGGCTGGGTCTTCGCTGCTGTGCAGGCTTTTCTCTAGTTTTAGAGAGTAGGGGCTACTCTCTAGCTGCAGTTCTCAGGCTTCTCGTTGCAGTGGCTTCTCTTGTTGCTGAGCACGGGCTCTGGGTCACGTGGGCTTCAGTAGTTGTGGTGAGCAGGCTCTAGAGCACAGGCTCAGTAGTTGTGGCACATGGGCTTAGTTGCCCCGTGGTCTGTGGGATCTTCCTTGATCAGGGATCGAACCCGTGTCTCCTGCACTGGTAGGCAGAGTCTTTCCCAACCCAGGTTATTCTATACTAAACCTGAACAAGGATTGCAAGGAAAAGGCACTATTTCGGTTTTATTAAACTGAGGAGTCTGGTCTGTATATTAGGATGGCATTTACTGTGGTTATAGCCTTCCTCAGTTTTTTACAAATATCCCAGTAACTCCCAGAATTAGTCGTGAATATTCTCGGCAGCCACTGCCAGTCCCAACTGAGAATTTACTATACGCTGAGTTGTGAGGGAAAAGACAAGATACAGTTCCTGACCATGAAAGAACAGTAAGGTTCATTCAGGAGATGCTCCCAGGTTCCCCAGATGTTCACTCAGGGCTTCCTTATGCCTGGGTACTGTGTAGATGATGAGATCATGGCAAATAAGCAAGATAGGATCCCATCCCTTCTTGGAAGCCACAGTCTGGTAGGAAAGGCTTAAGGTGAATAAACGATGATAAACATTGTTGGCTGTGACTGCACACAATGCCCAGAAGTACTGACATCATGTGGCAGTATCTGGTGGGGGGTGGGGGAGGGCTCAAGAAATCATCCTAGGTGAAGTCAGATTTAAGCTGAAGCTTGAAATGTCACTAGAAGTTGACTAAGGGAGGAGAGAGGAGAAGAGCACACCAAGAAAAAGAGGGGAGGCATGTGCCAAGGCCCTGAGGTAGGAAGGCGAGTATTCCTGGAGAGCCATTCAGGATGAATCCGGAGAGGTGGGCAGGGGCAGCCCATGTCAGGCCTTGCAGGCTGCTGAGAATCTTGGTCCTTACCCTGCAGGCAAGCCCTGTTATGTCTACAAGTTCAAGTGAGGGGCCATCCCAAAGGGTATGAGGAAGCACTTCCTTACACAGAAGGCCCTTCTCAGCCAGATGGCTATGGGTGGGTTCCCCTCTCCCTCTTTGGATGCATTCTTCCTGTCCCCAGAGAGAACTGTCCTGTCTTAGAGAGAGTCAGGCAGGGAATGATCCCAGCACTTGGCTCTTCCCCTTCCCAGGGCCCTGTCACTCCCAACCTCCCCTGGGTGTCTGCGCTTCTTGTCACTTGCTTGTAAGTTTCCTAATATAGCCTGGCCGTTTCCTCCCCAACTGGAGGCCAAGAGACACTCTCCTGTTGCAATCTCAGTTTTTCTTAGGCTTAAAGGGGCCCCGTTAGCCCATCTCATGCCAAATTTAAGCTAAAGGTAGATTGGTTGATTTGATTTCACAAGCTATTCAATCCAGAGATTAGCTTTTTTCTTTCCTCCAGTTTACTATCTTCTCTGTCCTGTTCTTGTCTCATTGTCTGTCCACAATGTCCTGTCTCTTGTCCACTTCTCTGTCTCATTTTTTTTCTTTTTTCTTCTGAGACTTTTGGAAGGAGCACAGTCAGATATGGATGTGAGTTGTGACACTCTGCATTTATTAACTGTGTCATGTTGGGTGAGTCTTATGGGAGCCATTATAAACATCTCTCTGGTCATTTTTGCAGATCCATTTTCAGCTGGCTAGAGCACAAAGAAGAGAAAATAGTTATAAAATTCATGCTACTCTCTCATTCCTTCAACAAATATCTATTGAATATTGTTATTCAACAATATTTATTGAATAATATTATTATTTTAGGTACTAAGGATACAACAGTGAACAAAAAAGAATGGAAATCCTGCATTTATGGAACTTATATTCTACTAGGGAGATGTGCCGTGTATGTGTGTGTGTGTGCGTGTGTGTGTGTGTGTGCTCAGTCATGTCCAACTCTCTGCAACCCCATGTAGCCTGCCAGACTCCTGTCCATGGGATTTTTCAGGCAAGAATACTGGAGTGGGTTGCCATTTCCTTCTCCAGGGAATATTCCTGACCCAGGAATCAAACTCCCATCTCCTGTGTCAGCAGGTGGATTCTTTACCACTGAGCCACCAAGGAAACCCAGGGAAGATAGTCAAAAAACAAAAGAAAAAGCAAAATATATGTAATATTAGATATGCTATGAAGGAACAAAAAGCAAAGAAGGAAGGGGAAAGAAATTTGGGTGGGTGTTAGCATTTTACTTATTTTTACAAATATTTATTTAGTTAGTTGCATTGGGTCTTGATTGCAGCACGTGGATCTTTGTTGCGTCATGCAGGATCTTTTGTTTTGGCGAAGGGACTCTCTAGTTGTGGTCGCGGGCTTTGTTGCTCTGCGGCATGTGGGATTTTAGTTCCCCGACCAGGACTCGAACCTGTGTCCCCTGCATTGCAAGGTGGATTCTTAACCACTGGACCACCAGTGAAGTCCCAGGCAGATTGTAATTTTAAATAGGGTGGTCAGGTAAGCCTCAGTGAGCAAACACTTCAAGGACATTGGGAGGGAAAAGAGTTCCAAGCAGAGGGAACAGCCAGTGCAAAGGTCTGAATGCGAGCATGCCTGTTGGGTTGACCTTAGGGGTCCCTTAGCAGCCATCCTGGAGAAGGCAATGGCAACCCACTCCAGTACTCTTGCCTGGAAAATCCCATGGACAGAGGAGCCTGGTAGGCTGCAGTCCATGGGGTCGAGAAGAGTCAGACACGACTGAAGCAACTTAGCAGCTGCAGCAGCCATTCTGGGTATTTGTTGGGAAGCCATTTGGTTGTTTGGTTAACCAGGGCTGCATATCAGCTTGTGTTTAAAACACAGGCTCTGAATTGCCCCCTCACTTCAGCGAACATGCTGTGTCAGGCACTGTTCTGTACTCCAGGCACAAAGATGGAGGCAGAGAAATGGCTTTCAGGGGTGCTGCTGCGGGGAGGAAGATCCAGAAGGCAGAACAGGTGTTGGGGAGCTGGGAGGGGAGGTGACAAGTTGGAGATGCTGTGTCACATCTGGGGGCACCTGTCTTCAAGGTGGTGCTGCAGAGGGGAAGAGGTTGGGGATATAGTCAGGATAACCAGCAGGAGATAGGTGGCAGTTATAAAAGTACCAGATGATGCAATCCCCCAGGGAGGACAGGGGAGGGCGGGGGAGGTCTTAGATGGAGGGAGGTCTTGGATGGAGCCCCAGGGAGCACAGCCTCTTAGGATGGGGGTGGAATATGAAGTTATTTTGTAGCTTTGTATCAGCTTGTTCATGCAGCTAGGTGACCACACACACTAGCACAACTTTGCAGAATCACAAAATCACACTCGTATCTTTTCCTTCATAGTTCATCAGCAATATTAACTCATTTAAACCTCCAACAACCCTATGAGGTTAGAGGCAACTGTTAATCTGTTCTAACGGGTGAGACAGCTGAGACACAGAGAGGTTAAGTCACTTGCCCAAAGTTACACAGCTAGCAAGGGCCAAGGCAGGATTCAGACCCAGCAGCCTGGCTCCGGAGTCTGTGCTTCTAACCACTACTCTCTTCCGCCCCTCTATGCATGTCACAGTCACGTGCACAGATTCTAGTTCCCAGGAGCTCATGTGTTCATACTCATGGACACGCAAGGCCTTCTTGCTAATAGCTCCCTGTACATGCCACTATCCTGCGTACATGTAGTGTCAATGGTCTCAGTTTCATTAATGCACCCAACCTCACACCCTCACTCAGCATCGGGTGTCTCAATCTCAGATTACGTTGCACTTCAGCACTCAGATGGCCTTGCGTACTCAGACCTCACACATACCCGTAATGTCACCTCTGCTAGGCACTCACGCCATGTGTACACACGGCATCAGACACACATGAGCCTATACAGTCAAAAGACACTGATATTCATGCCCCCAACCGTCTTCTCTACACATGGCCTTGCACAAATACACACTTGCCCATGCCCTCCAACATTCATACCACCATGAAAACACCGCCTTAGCCATTCATGACCTTGGACCTTCACTTCACCTTGAACAGCAGGATAACCATGCACAAACATTTAACCTTACATACAGAGCCTTGCCTGCTCACAAGTTTGCACTTTTTGATCCTCTAAGTCTTGCACCTTTACAACTTTACTTGTCCTTGCACACTGAAGACCGCAGATGCTCTCATAACCTTACATACATCTCATGATGACCCGTTGGTGTGATCTCGGTCACCCCCTGTGCACACACTGCCTTGCACACTCATGCTTCCACATGCTCCCCTACCTTGCACACTCACACAAATGCAATTTTCACACTACCTCACAAACTCACTGTCTTACCCACTCTCCCTCTGGCACTTTTCATTTCTCTTGTGTGATTCCATTTCTACGCACGCTCAGTTAACTTCACACTCACAGAGCCTCACCTGCTCACTCTTCACTTAAAAAGGCTCTCTCAACCTCACTCTGTTTGGCACACTAAAGACCCTAGTGTGTTCCCACCAGCAGAAATATACACACTGTCTGCTCATGTCCTGGCACACTCGTGTAACTCCATGCACTCGAGGGACCTCGCCTGCTGGCACAGCTTCACACACTGATGCCCTGCGCCATTCCACCTCACTCCATCTGGCATGCTCGTGACCTTGACACGTTCCCACCAATGGGACTATTCACACCACTGCATCAACGCCTGGCTTTCAGGCATGTGTTCTCACACACTCAGGCAATCTCAACCCTCGGAGGCCGGCTGGCTCCGGTCACTCCACATCCCCTGCCCCTCGACGGCCTGGCCGTGGCACGGCCGGGCTCCCTGGCAGCCCTGGGAGCCCCACTGACCGTCCTCTCCTCGCCCGCAGGGACGTACCAAGGCCAGTTCACCAACGGCATGCGCCACGGCTACGGCGTGCGCCAGAGCGTGCCCTACGGCATGGCCGTGGTGGTGCGCTCGCCGCTGCGCACGTCGCTCTCGTCCCTGCGCAGCGAGCACAGCAACGGCACG
>NW_011495059.1:204764-207256 GCF_000754665.1 Bison bison bison
GGCGGGACACCCTGCGCCCCGGCTACGGCTGCCCCACGCTGCCCGACGGCCGCCGCGAGGAGGGCAAGTATCGCCACAACGTGCTGGTCAAGGGCACCAAGCGCCGCGTGCTGCCGCTCAAGAGCAGCAAGGTCCGCCAGAAGGTGGACCACAGCGTGGAGGGCGCCCAGCGCGCCGCCGCCATCGCGCGCCAGAAGGCCGAGATCGCCGCCTCCAGGTAGGACCCCTGGGCGGGGCCCGGATGGGCAGCGTCCCACTCCGGAAAGGGTCCCGGCCAGCGCAACCTCAGAGGCCCTGTTCCTGCTTCTTTCACCATCAGGGGTTTCCCCCCAAGACTTTATATAGCGGGTTTATTGGCGGTGCTTCGGGATCTCATGTCACCTGTTCACCCATCCATTCATTGTCCATCCATCATCCATCCATTTATACACTCGATTCTTCCCACCCACAGCTTCACACACTTCACCAATCCCTCCCTTCACTTAAACCTTACGTTCACCCAACTTTTATAATATTGACCTAAACAACCATCTCTCTACCCAACTGTCCATCCCACCCACCCAGCCACTTAATTTTCTGTTTGCTCATTCTATCACCCAGTTACCCATCCAACCACCCAACAACCTATTCAACCACCTAGTCACCCATCCAACCACCCTGTCATTCATCCATTCATCCACCCACTTCGCTCACCCAACTTCTCTACTACTCACCCTAGCAATCCCTCCATTCGCCCAACTCCTCTATCCATCCATCCACTCAGCCCCTGTATAACATCCACCTTATCCACCCAACCATTTCTTCATCTATCCATTCAGCTTTCCATCTTTACACCCACTCAACCAAGCACTCACCCCCCCATCCATCCACAACCATTCTTCCAACCACCCAGACACCCGTTCATCCCCAGCACCCACATTCACTCAACTTCTCCCGTCTGCTGAACCACCAGCCATCCTAACATCCAACCATGCATCCATTTACCCCACCACCTTCATTCATCTGATTTCCTCCATTTATTCAGTCACCCCTTTACCCAGTCATGCTTCTGTCTACTGAAACAACATCGGCTTCTACCACCTGCCCAGTCATCCAGCCATCCACTCATTATCCATCCATCCAACCACCTTCATCACCCAAACAGACCCAGCAACCCATCCGCCTGTCCATTCTCTCAGCCACCTCCACTGACCCATCCCCCAGCCCTTCGTCCATCCACTCTCCATCCGCTTAGTACCTACGCTTTCATCCATATTCGAGCCCCTCTATGTCTTCTCACTGTATTTCAGAAAAAGTTCCAATATTACCTTCAAACGTTTATAATACCTGCTGTGTGCATGGCATTATTTTAAGTGGTTTACAAATATCTACTCATTCAGTCTCCTTCATGACTTTGTACTATTTTTGTCCCCATTTTACAGATGATATAAATGAGGCTCTGAAAGATAAAGTTGCAAATCACCCACGTAGTGAGTGGCCAGGTAGTAAGTGGTTCCTGCCCTCCTATCCAGCCTCATTTTCTACCATCGTATCCTAGGACCTGGATTTTTGGCTCTGTACTAGTCATACTGGCCTTTCATCATCCTTCTCTAGTTCTCCCTGTCTGAAGGCTTTTGTTCCTGCTGATTCCTCTGTCTGGACTACTCTTCCTTCCTCTTGCTGCCCCTTAATTTCTATTCCTCCAGAGATCGGGTCAAGTCTGACCCCCATATAGAGCTCATGAAGCCTCACCCCCTGTCACAGCCTGACTCTCACTCAGCTGCATAGATGTCTTCTTACAACATTCACAGTTGCAACTTTATGCTGCTTATATTATTTGTTTATATTCTAACTCTTATAATGGGCTTCCTGTGAGCCAGTCACCATTCTGATGTCTTCATGTATGTGTGTTAGTTGCTGAGTCATGTCTGACTCTTTGTGACCCCATGGACTGTAGCTCACCAGGCTCCTCTGTCCATGGGATTCTCCAGGCAAGAATACTGGAGTGGGTTGCCAGTCCCTTCTCCAAGAGATCTTCCCAACCCAGGGATCAGACCCAGGTCTCCTGCATTGCAGGCGGATTGTTTACCATCTGAGCCACCAGGGAAGCCATCAGGGATGTATCAGATCAGATCAGATTAGATCAGTCGCTCAGTCGTGTCCGACTCTTTGCGACCCCATGAATCGCAGCACGCCAGGCCTCCCTGTCCATTACCAAATCCCGGAGTTCACTCAGACTCACGTCCATCAAGTCAGTAATGCCATCCAGCCATCTCATCCTCTGTCGGTCCCCTTCTCCTCTTGCCCCCAATCCCTCCCAGCATCAGAGTCTTTTCCAATGAGTCAACTCTTCGCATGAGGTGGCCAAAGTACTGGAGTTTCAGCTTTAGCATCATTCCTTCCAAAGAAATCCCAGGGCTCATCTCCTTCAGAATGGACTGGTCGGATCTCCTTGCAGTCCAAGGGACTCTCAAGAGTCTTCTCCAGCACCACAGTTCAAAAGCATCAATTCT
>NW_011495059.1:207356-226231 GCF_000754665.1 Bison bison bison
ACAGTTCAAAAGCATCAATTCTTCGGCGCTCAGCCTTCTTCACAGTCCAACTCTCACATCCATACATGACCACAGGAAAAACCATAGCCTTGACTAGACAGACCTTTGTTGGCAAAGTAATGTCTCTTCTTTTGAATATGCTATCTAGGTTGGTCATAACTTTCCTTCCAGGGATGTATAGTAACTCATTTCATTTTTACAAGGTCATGAGGAGGTAGGCACTGCTGTTAATCCCGTTTTGCAGGTGTTGACGAACTTCGGGGGCAACAGAGGGTGTGGCAGGACAGCCGTGAGAGGTACCAGCCTGTCCTCGTGCCGAGAACCCTCCTGCTGGCGGCTCGACATGGCCTGGGATGGAGGCTTTCACACTGTAGTCTTAAGGGTTAAGCAGGAGCAGGGCTGAGTCTTAGCTCTTTCATCCTTCAGCTCAGACCTGAAAGACGGGCAACTCAGTTTGCCCATCTGAACTTCCGTTCCCTGTCTGCGATGCCACCATTTCTTACGTGTATGTTCTTGGCTAAATCAACCTCAGTTGTCTCATCTATAAAAATGGGTGGGTCTGAGGGTTAAGAAACATAGTCCGTGTCCAGTGGTTCACAGCTCTGTCATGGGACGAGTTCTCTCAGAAGCCAACTTTGAGATGGAGATGAATATGCAGGAGTTTACGGGCACATTCTGAGGACCAATATCTGGGGAAGGGAAGGAGGCAGGACTGGGCAGAGGGTCATGCTGGGCTGCAATGCAGTCTCCACAGTGCCTCAGCAGACCCCAAGGGGCGCCCTGCAGTGGAGAGGACCTTCAAAGTTCTCCCAAGTTGAAGTGAGGGAGCTGGATCTTTGGAGCCTCTGCATTGAATCCAAGCTGACCTCCAGAAGGCACATGACCTGGGGCTGGTCGGCTCTCTCTAGCTAGTGGCCGTCCCTGGACAGGACTGACAGTAGGCTGTACTCTGAGCAGCTTGAGGGCAGGAGGAGGCGAGAAATAAATCCTGGGTTTTGAAGGGGAAACTGGGTGGCACATCAGAGTACCCACCGCTGTGCTGGACACCTAGCCAAGGGCTCCACAGATGCTAGTTATCATGACCTTCCGTGAATCTGTTTTACAGATGTGGAAGCTGAGACCCAGGGAAGGAAGACAGTGCACTTCAGGCCACCCGACAAGCAAGTGAGAGAACCAGGGCTTCAGCTCCTGGATTTCTGGTTCCAAAGCTTTAACCGGCACATTTGCCCACTCTAAACATTGTAAACTTTCAGTTGCTAGGAATGTGTGAATAGTTACTGTCATTAAGGCAGAAAGAAGGTATGGGTGATTTTCTTAAGATTTCTTGGTCAGGGGCAGAGCCAGATAGTCATATGATTTATTGGATGCTTTTAGGAGCACTTTATAATATTTATTTGGCTGCACAGAGTCTTAGTTTGCAGCACACGGGATCTTCAATCTTTACAGCATGTGGGATGTAGTTCCCTCACCGGGAATTGAACCCAGGCCCCTTGCCTTGGGAGCTCTGAGTCTTACCCAGTGGATCACCAGTGAAGTCCCAAGGGGTCACTTTTTAAAAATAGTACTTTGATGTTGGAATCATTGTAGGATTACTGAAGAGCTGCAAAGGTAGTACAGAGAGTTCCCATATACTCTTAACCCAGATTCCTCTAATGTCAACTTCTTTCATTACAGTGACACATTCATCAAAGCCAACATTCATACCTTACTGTTAACTAAACTTCAGACTTTCAAGTGGTGTCTGCTGGGTTTCTCTGCTGTCAAATTACCATTTTATCTTCCCCCTAATTTAATCTCTGGATCCCAGACATCCAGTTCAGCCCACACTCAGAAGGGTCTGGAATTAAACCTCTGCCTTTATGGAGGGGAAAGTATCCATATACGTAACTAGAAATTCTTCTGTATGGAAGATTTGTCTCTTCTCTCCAAAGGAACATTTAAAGTTATTATGCCAAGTGTATATAGTTACGACAGGCATAAGCCAAGGCTGTCCTGTGCCAGCCTGGGGCTCCAAAGAGCTTAAATGAGGTAAGAGCTTAAACTCTTGATTTGGAAGTCCATGAGTTGGAATTCTGGCTCTTGTATTGAATTGCTGTGTGACCTTGCCCAAGTCGCCTCACCACTCTGAACCCTGGCTCTTCTTTCTTTCCTGGGTTTGTTTGGGGGAGTAGATGAGATAATGCCTGAAAAATGCCTGGCACAGAGCAGCCAACAGCAAAGCAGTCTTTACCATCGTTTAACATGTTCGATTTTAAAGGTGATGAAATGGAAGCTTGCAGAGAAGGAGGGATTTCCCCAAGGTCTTCCCCTGCTGGGGACAAAAGCTTGCCCCTCTCTGCCCCCCTTGCTTTCCCTACCCTCCCTGTCCTTTCTGCTAAGGCTGTGCCCTTGAACATGAAGACACTGAGCTCCCTCCAAGAAGGCTGCTAGACCCATGGCTGGGCACTGAGTCTCAGGAGTGAGAAGGTGGTGCCAGCTTCCTCCATGTGGTGCCACCGGGAGGGGAGGTTAGGATTCCTTATCCTGGATGCCCACAGAGCTGGTGGCACTAGGGTGGGGGTGGGGAGTGTGGGTAGCTGCTTGACTCGGTTTTAAGCTCAGATTGAATTTCCAATTAAGGGAATCTTTGGGTTAGGAGGAGCCTCGCTCCCGGGGGCTTTGTTGAGTAATCAGGCTGCAGAGAACAGAGAGCCTTTCTCCCAACCTCCTTGGCCCAGGCAGCCTGGGGTTTCTCTCCATTGTGGCCTCAGATTGTCTGCTCTGGGCTTGAAAGGAACTTCTCAGCTCAAAGTCTAGGACCAGGACTGCTTTCCCAGGGAGAAGGGAGAAAGCTGAGATGTCTCATTCCCTAAAATGTGCTCTAGATTGAAGGCGACTCTAGCTTTGCGCTGTCCAATATGGTAGCCCCTGGCCTTGTGCGTCTGTCGAGGTCTTAAAGTGTGGCTGATACAAATTGAGATGCACTATAAGTGTGAAGCAGACCCTGGCTTTCAAAGACTTCATAAGAAAAATATGTAAAGGAACCTAGTAATAAATTTTTATATTGATTACAGGTTGAAATGTTTATATTTCTTGCGGGGGAGGGGGCGGGGATGTGGACCATTTTTAAAGGCTTTGTTGAATCCACTACAGTATTGCTTCTGTTGTGTATGTTCTGGGTTTTTATTTTTGGCCATGAGGCATGTGGGATCTTAACTCCCCAACCAGGGGTTGAACCTGCAATCACCTATGTTAGAAGGCGATGTCTTAATCTCTGGACTGCCGAAGTCCTGAAATGATTATATGTTAGATATAATGGGTTAGAGAAAGCATATTATTGTAATAAATTTCACTTGTTTCTTTTAACATTTTTGAATGTGGCAACTAGAAAAGTAAAAAAAAAAAAAAAAAGTTGCATGTGTGTCTCATGTTATACTTTTCTTGGGCAGTGTTGCTCCTAGACCCATTCAGGGCCCTAAGGAGATGGTCCAGCTCCTTCACTGACCAGATAAGGAAACTGAGGTACGGAAAGGGACAAAGAAAGGCTCATAGCCACTAGCTGGTCAAGGGGGTATTAGCTTCAGGGTTTCTGATTTTGTGGCTACTCTCGCTTTTTGTAATGCCTTTTAAGGTCATGGATGCTGGGCTGTGGAAGGAAGCTGGGATGTTTGAGGAGGCATCTCAGCCCTTCTGGTTGTCATGCCAACACCCTGATAAACGACTCCCTTCTGGAAGGAGCACAGGGAGAGGTTCTGAGTGGAGCTTGCCCTCTGCTGCTGCCGCCCATATCTTGTCTTCTCTGCAGATTGCAATTCTCTTATGTCTAAAAGGAAATGAATGTTTACCTCGAAACGTTTTCACAAAAGTTAAACCAGATACTATATACGCAGCATTCAGGACAAGGGCCAGAAGTAGGAAGCACTCAATAAATATTAGCTGCTGTTGTCATTGTCTAGGATTCTTGTTGTTATTGCTGTCATTGTGCCACGGCAGCAGAGGCAGGGGCTGGCCTGCAGGAGTTCTCAGCCTCCCCGGGGTGTGACGTTTGCAACATCTCAGGTTCTGGACCATGGTGGCATCGGTGTGACCCTGAAGATAGGGTCCCCTGAACACATGTGTTCTCTGCTCCTCCACGTGCCCACCCCGATTCCCACCCACTCCCTGACTGACCCTGGAAGTTCCCAGGTTGAATGCAGGGTTAGAGTTGGCGTTGTGAGTTGCTGAGAGGTGAATTTCTCAGATGAGCAGAAGCTAAGAGCTTGGCAAGTTTAGAGCCAAGAGCTTGGCTATGACATTGGACAGATCCAGGTTTGAATCTGCGTTCAGCTTCTTACAAACCGTGTGACCTTAAGCAAGTTACCTCACTTCTCTATGCCTCACTTTCCATTTCAGTCAACTGGGAATCACATTCTCTTTCAAAGTATTGTTGCAGAGGATAAAAGAGATAGCCCATGTAAACGGCCTTTGCTTTGAAAGCATCCAAGGAGGTGTACACTGTTAACAATGAATTGTGTTATAATGAGTCATTCTGCACTGATCTGAGTCTCCCTTGAGAATGATATTAATATCAGCTGGAGGGAGCCTATCATCTCTCACAGTCCCAAAAACAATTTCCCAGGCTTGTATTTCTGCAGGCCACAGTCCCAATTTTTGCTACATCCACATATCACCTCTGTTTTCCAATCTCAGTCATTTCAGTCACTCAGTCGTGTCTGACTCTCTGCGACCCCATGAACCATAGCATGCCAGACCTCCCTATCCATCACCAACTCCTGGAGTCCACTCAAACCCATGTCCGTTGAGTCGGTGATGCCATCCAACCCATCTCACCCTCTGTCATCCCCTTCTCCTCCCGTCTTCAATCTTTCCTAGCGTCAGGGTCTTTTCTAATGAGTCAGTTCTTCGTATCAGGTGGTCAAAGTATTGGAGCTTCTGCGTCAGTGTCAGTCCTTCCAATGAATATTCAGAATTGATTTCCTTTAGGATTGACTGGTTTGATCACCTTACAGTCGGAGGGACTCTCAAGAGTCTCCTCTAACACCACAGTTCAAAAGCATCAATTCTTCGACTCTCAGCTTTCTTTATGGTCCAACTCTCATATCCATACATGACTATTGGAAAAACCATGCTTTGACTATATGGACCTTTCCAATTTAATCTCTATCTTCAAATCAACTTACTTTAACATATGTACACTTACTGAAAAGGAAGACTTTGGAACACTGTTAAAAATGAGAGACCCATATCACGGGAGGTTCTGAAAACAGAATGCTATTCAAGTCTGAGGTCAACCTGAGGTCAACCTTAAGGCCAGAGATGCTGAGCCTGAAGTCTGGTCCCGTTTTGCTGAAAAGAGACATTGGCTAGAGATTGACAGGTGTGAGAGACCTGTAAGCACCTGACCAGGGTTGGTCCTTGACTAACAAAAAGAATGGGTCTGGTGCTATTTCTTCCCTTTTTTTTTTATGAAGAGTTTTTATTTATTGATTTAGTTTTGGCTGCACCGGGTCATCATTCCTGCTCACAGGCTTTCTCTAGTTGCAGTGAGTGGGCTTGATGTGGTGGTTTCTCTTGTTGCAGAGTGTGGGCTCGGTAGTTGTAGCTAACGGGCCTAGTTGTCTGGTGGCACGTAGGGTCTTCCCAGACCAGGGATCAAATCCATGTTCCCTGCCTTGGCCGGCGAATTCCTAACCACTGGACCCCCAGGGAAGTCCTGGGGCTGTTTCAGGCTGTGATTTCACATCTGCCAGCACTCATTTCCAGCCCCTCCAGGTTTTGCAGACCATCCTGGGAAGAGGGGCTGGCCTTGGACTAGGGCTAAGTTTTCCCATGTTTGCGCCTGATTATTTAATTTTTGTTTAACAAGGATCTATATAGTTCTTATTTTTAGGATCCAGAAGGATTCTAAGTACCTTAGTTATATTAACTTAATCCTCAGACCAACCCTATGAGGAAGGTACTATTATTCCCATTTTACGGATGAGGAAACTGAGGCACAGACAGATTGAGTGTCTCAATCAAGGTCATTCCTCTCAGTAATGGCAGAGCTGGGAGTTGGGACCCCAGAGCCAAGAGATCTGGTTCTAGAATGGCCTTAACCATAACCTAACCTTTAGCTGGTTTTCTTTCAGAAGTGTTGATTAGCACTTACTCTGGGCCAAGCTTGTACTGGGACACTTGGCACCCAAAGGATCAGCATGGCTAGCCTCCTCTGGGGACTCACAGCCTAGTGGACAAGACAGGCTGGAATCTGACACGATCAGTGGTGTGTTAGAGGAACAAAGAGTAACTATTTGCCCCAGAGGTGGTCTGGGAGATTCCCTGCAGGTTGTGGGTAAGTCTGCTTAGGAGTTTGCCAGGTGGAGAAGTGGGAGAGAAAGGTCATTCCAGGTAAAGCCACGGAGGTAGGAATGTGTGTGGTTTATTTTGGGAGCCATGAGTCATTGGCAGGGGTACCGTGGGTGGGGAAAACGATTAGAGATGAGGCTGGGAAGGCAGCTTAGGGCCAGGTGAGGACGGCTTTGAACGCCGGGTAAAGGAGTTTGGAACTTACTATGCAGCAGGCACTGTTCTAAATGCTTAGCTAAATCCACTCATCTAATTCTAACTGTGGCACATAGAGACTGTTAGAACATACTCCAAGTCACATAGGTAGACTAAGCGATAGATCCATTATTCTAGCCCCAGAGTCTGTGATCTTACCTGGGACAGTTTCTGCCACTTCAGATAGGTAATTTCTCTCTTTGCTCTTTTTCTTTTTTTTTTTTACGTCGTTCAGAACAGCATACTTGCTGAAATGTAAAGAAATTCAGAATGATAGAAGATAAAAACTAATAAAACATCTTTTCTACTTCCGTTTTGATTGTACCTTTAAAGTAGCCACTGCTAACACTTCACGCATAGCGTCATTCCGTTTACCTATTCTGGTTTGCGATTTTTTGTTTTTATTTTCCACAACCGAACTACCTACATAGTGTTCTTCATTTTGCTTTTAAACTTAATACGTTTTGAGATCTCGTCATCGTGTGTACATACTGCCTTCGTCTTTTTAATAGTTGCATAATATTCCACAGTTTGGATGCGGCTTGGCTTATTTAACCAGATCTCTCATGACGGAGATTGAAAGCATTTCATGTTGTCACAATTACAAACAAGGCTGCATTGAACATCCTTGGACCCATGTTCTTGCTCATGGATCTGGTTAAAGGGATGGCTCAGCCAGGTACCCTATCCTCTCAGGGCTACTCAGGCATCATTTGAATGCATTGGAAATATAAGGCCATTAGCCCAGGTCTTTGCAAGGGACTGACTCTTGACATTCATGGTCAAAATGTAAATTCAGTGGTCTCTCCCCTGAAAAGATCTGTGATACCCTTGAGTGGATTAACACAAACAAACACCCCTATCTAAGGTCCCACTGCCCCCTCCCCATATATGTTCAATAGGTATTTAAGAGTAATCATTGCAAGGCATGCCAAGTTGTTAGCCTGCTGGGATGCTCCCATGTCTCTGCCTGTCATCCTTGCTCACACAGATGTACTTTTATGGGTTAAATTCCTAGAAGTGGAATTGCTGAGTCAAAAAGAATGTGTGTTTTAATTATTATCAGAATCCCAGTTCATCTCCAAAAATGGTTGCACTAAATTTATAACCCAACCCAACAATGTATAAGAGGGTATTTTCCTCACACCATCATCAGCACCATGATTATCAGTCTTTTGCATCTTTGCCAAATTGTTTGAGGACAGTCGGGTGTTCCATGAACCCAGTGGTCCCTGTTAACTTGCCCAGGCCCACAAAAGCAGAAATTCTCCCTTGTTCTATTTCCAGCTGACCTCCAGAGATTCCTGGATATGGGGTTCCATCAGGGAGGATTAAACGCCCAGGGGGTGGCCTCAACATGTTGGAAGGGCCCCAAACCCCGGATTCCTGCCCCCGCATCCTATCCCTCTTCTGAGAAGTGCCAGATGGACAAAATCCCCTTGCTCCCAGAGACCGAAGCCCAGGATGAATGGAATTTCCTGAGTTGTCAGAGCTGGATTCTCATGATATACACGAGGCAGCTGTGACTCTAAGGCCTCTGAGCCCAGTGGTCTAGGGAGAGAGAAGAGATTGCCTGGGTCCCTGGCAGCAGGGCGATATTCAGACTGTAGGGCAGAGTGTTTGGGGGAGCCAGGCCTTCGGAGCTCGGAGAGTGGAGGTGCAGAGAAAACACTCAGCATCACTCCCATCAGTCCTCAGACAAAGCTAGTCAGAGGATGCCACCCAACGTGTTCATTTAGCAGATGGAGAAACTGAGGCCTCAAAAGGGGCAGTGACCCAGAGAGAGGAGCATGGCCAGAGGACAGAGTTGGGGGGCTCTTGCAAAACCTCACTTGGTTTCTGGGTCACGTTTAATAGATCAACCAGGAAGAGGACAGGGATCTGGGAGGTGGAAAAGAGCATTTTATCTCCCCCCCCGCCTGGCCCTATAAACTGTGGTTCAGTCTGGCTCTGGAACCTTTCCAGCTTGATATTTCAGCCTAAATAGCAGTCAGAGAACAGACAGGCCAACAGCCTGCACTTTGGGGAGAAAGATCACCTTTTTGTTGCAATGCCAGGGTTTCCCCATGTCCCAGTAGAAGGTCCAACCCTGCGAAGCCAGTGCGTGGCCCTGACCATGGCAGCTGAGCTGGGCCTCAGTGCAGCAGCTCCAGGGACTCGGGGGGCATCACTGGAAGGGCCTGGACACCGGGTGTTAGAATAACAGTAACGGTGAGAATGATAGTGGTGGCCATACGGCCAAGTGCTTGAGGGCTCAGACTCGGGGCCAGGCTGCCTGGGTTCTAGTCCTGGACACTTGATAGCCTTATGGGCAAGTAACTTCCCTCCAAAGTTTGTCTCTCCATTTCTGTTTTTTTTTAATTTTTACCATTATAGTTTATTTTATTCATTTGGCCACAGCAGATCTTAGTTGCAGCACGTGGGATCTAGTTCCCTGACCAAGGATTGAGCCCAGGCCCCCTGCATTGGGAGTGTGGAGTCTTAGCCCCTGGGCCACCAGGGAAGTCCCTCTGTCCCTCCATTTCCTCATCTCTAAGATGGGGATCATGAGAGGACCAGCCTTGGGCGCATGAGAGGATCGAGCCCTTAGGATGGGGCCAGGCACAGGTCAGGGCCACGTTCTGACCACTGGGTACCGGACTCTGTGCTAATTCCCTTTTATACGCATCATTTCATTTAATCCTCATGAAAGTGTTAGTTGCTCAGTTGTGTCCAACTCTTTGTGGCCCCATGGACTGTAGCCCCCCCACCCCAGGCCCCATGGACTGTAGCCCAACCCCCCCCTCCCGCCCCCAGGCTCCTCTGCCAATGGAATTCTCTAGGCAAGAATACTGGAGTAGGTTGCCATTTCCTTCCTCCGGAGATCTTCCCGACCCAGGAATCGAACCTGGGTCTCCCGCATTGCAGGCAGATTCTTTACTGTCTAAGCCACTGGAATGGAGCCAAATCCTCATGAGGGCAGTGCTATTTATTATAGTAACCCATTTCACAGGTGAGGAAACTAGCCCAAAGTCCCCAAGTAACTGATACAACAAGGCTTAGATTTTCTGATCTGGACTCTACCCTCCTAAGCACTGTTGGAAGAAAAAGTCTTTGAGTGCTAACATTTCAGGTTACTATCCTGCCAGTCAGATATTCCCTGCCTTGACCTTGGTGCCTGGCCAGCCATCCTTTTGTATGGCAGAGCAGTTGAAAGCCTGGGGAGGTGAAGAAATTGAGGTTCAAATCCCGCTCTGTTTCTCTCTCTCTCTCTCTTTTTTGGCTGTGCTGGGTCTTCACTGTGGCACAGGGCTTAGTTGCCCCGCAGCATGTGGGTTCTTAATTCCCCGATGTGGGATCTTAGTTCCCCCACCAAGGATCGAACCAGTGTCCCCTGCATTGCGAGGCAGATTCTTAACCACTGGACCACCAGGGAAGTCCCCCACTCTGTTTCTTGCAGACATTATGTCCTTTGTCCTTCCTGAGCCTCACTTTCCTCATCTGCAGAATGGAAACAGTTAACAGCCTGGCCTCCCACGTCGTGATGAGGGCTAAATGAGATGATGTGTGTAGAGGACTTTATGCAGTCTCGGTGTTAGGTAAGGAGAGGCCCTGGCCAGCTTTATCATCATTCTTCTTAACCAGAGAGTCAGGCACGTGGAACTCAGTGAGGCAGGCTGGCATTTCCTCCAAGCTTCATTCTTCCCCAAGCGCAGGCTGTTTCACTCCCCTGGGTTTCCAAAGCCCAGTCCAACTTCCACTTGACTTCCTAAGTCCACACCAGTGGGTCCCTGCCATTGGGAGAGCAGTTAAAAATAAAGCCCAGTCTTCAAATCCTTCAAGTAAACACCCAGCTCTCTAAAAATAGCATCTTTTTGCCACAGGTCTCCAGAGCCAGGGCGGGCTTGCAGGATGGAAATTGGCGAGCCTGGTTCTCACAGACAGGCAGGTTGGGGCCAACTGTCCATCACCCTGCCTTGCTGCTGAGCTTCTCAGCCTGAGGGGCAGCCAAGGGCCCCTTGGAGTCTATAGCCTTAAACTGGCCACCAGCGCCTCTCACTGTGCCACTGTAAGGGCCCCTCATCAGCTCTTCAGTTTTCTTCCTGCCCTAGACTCTGCTCAGTAGCTGGAGTGAGATTTTAAAATGTAGACCTGGGGACTTCCCTGGTGGTCCAGTGGTTAAAAACTCCAGGCTGCCACTGCAAGGGGTACAGGTTCGATCCCTGTTTGGGGAACTAAGATCTGGCATGCACTGTGGTGCAGCCAAAGATTAAAAAAATAAATAAAATGTAAGCCTGACCATACATATCACTCTCACGAGTAAAACTTTCATGGAGTCTTCAGTTTGGTTTCCCCTGAAAGCAGAGCCTGAAACGAGGATCTGGGTGCAGGAAGTGGATTTGGGAAGTGATGCTAGGAAGGAGGAGGTGAGAGGAAGTGGGTGTGGGTAGAGAGAGACAGAGAAGAAGGAAAAGCAAATATAAATGTGTGTCATGGAGGCATGGTGGCAGCCATAGGAACTGGGTTGGATGGGGACTTCAGTACAGAACGCTCCTGAGACTGTGCCCCTGGAGAATGGCAGGGAGGGTAATTGGGCAAAGCCGTATCCTCGGGCTCCAGTCTCCACTCACGGCAGGTTTCTCTGGGGCATAAATCCCCTGTCCTTTCGGGTGCGCTTGCATTTGGGGTGGGTTGAACGGGCCTCCCTCCTGCAGCATCAAGAGCAGGCTCTGGGCAGAAAGCCTGGATGGGACCCTGGCCATGCCAGAGGCATCTTCCTGTGTGTGGAGCTGTCCCGAAAAGCTATGGATGAAACTGGGAGTTAGACTGAGGGGGTGTGATGTGGGCATCATGGGTGTCTGCCCTTCAGAGAAATTTCAGATTCCTTGCTTTGGCCCCCAAGACCCTTCTTGTCTGGCTCAAGCTCACCCCCACCAGCCCCATCTCACACCACTCTCCCCATCACTCACCTCCAGCCTCAGTTCCTCCAAAGGGCCATGCTCTTTCCTGCCCTTGGTCCTTTGCACATTCTGTTCCATGTACCTAAAGTGCTTTTCCCTTACTCTTGGTCTTGCTAACACCTTCTCATGTATCAGACCTCACCCAGCTCAATTGTTTCTTCCTCAGGGGATCCCTGAGCTCTTTCCTAGTCTGGGTTCCCTGTTACATGTTTCCTGTGTGCCCCAGCCTCAGCTGCCTCCCCCACCATTGTCCTGACTCATTCTGTCTTCCCTGCTGCTTTGTCCATTTCCAGAGCACGGGGACCCTCACTGGCTGTGTTCACTGCCAGGTCCCAGCAAATGGCACAACACCCAGCACTTAGTGAGGCTCAGGAAGCCTTGTTGACTGATTGATAGGTAGGTCTCCAACAGCTCATAAGGGGAGGCACCCTCCATTTGACTCAGTTAAGCTTTCAATCAAATTGAACAAATATGTATTGAAAAGCAGAGACATCATTTTGCCGACAAAGGACTGTATAGTCAAAGCTATATATGGTTTTTCAAGTAGTCATGTACAGATGTGAGAGTAGGACCTTAAAAAAGGCTGAGCACTGAAGAATTGATGCTTTTTAACTGTGGTGCTGAGGAAGACTCTTGAGAGTCCCTTGGACTTCAAGGAGATCAAGCCAATCCATCCTAAAGGAAATCAGTTCTGAATATTCATTGGAAGGACTGATGCTGAAGCTGAAGCTCCAATACTTTGGCCACCTGATGCGAAGATCTGACTCATCAGAAGAGACCTTGATGCTAGAAAGACTGAGGGGTGACAGAGGATGAGATGGTTGGATGGTATCACTGACTCCATGGACATGAGTTTGAGCAAACTCAGGGAGTTGGTGAAGGACAGGGAAGCCTGGCGTGCTGCAGTCCATGGGGTCTCAAAGAGTCGGATATGACTTAGTGACTGAACGACAACAACCTACTGTGTGCTAGGGAGTGATGTAGATACTTAGGGAGGAAAACCTCAAGATCCTGGCCTACATGAAGTTGCATTCTAGCTGGGGAGACAGCACAGCAGACATAAATAAATTTTAGAGCGTGTGGGAGGGGGCAAGTTGCCTTTCTAAATATGTGACATGAAGGAGTTGAACCAATTAGCTAATGGAGTACCTGAGGGGAGAGCATCCCAGCAGAGAACAGAGCTAGGAGGTGCCTGGAATGTTCTAAAAGCAGCAAGGAGACCAGCGTGACTGATGTGGAGTGAGAGAAAACCATAGTATAAGAGGCTGGAGAGAGTGCAGGGGTGAGGTAGGGACAGGTCACTGCCAATGTGGGGGCCGCTAGCCGCATGTGGCAATTTATTCATTTATTTTTAACTTGAGGATAATTGCTTTACAGTGTTGTGTTAGTTTCTGCTGTGCAACAGCATGAATCAGCTGTGTGCTAAGTCACACCAGTTGTGTCTGACTCTGTGACCCTGTGGACCCACCAGTCTCCTCTGTCCATGGGATTCTCCAGGCAAGAATACTGGAGTGGGTAGACATTCCCTTCTCCAGGGGATCCTCTTGACCCAGGGATCGAACCCATGTTTCTTATGTCTCTTGTATTGGCAGGCAGGTTCTTTACCACTTGCACCATCTGGGAAGCCTTGGATCAGCTGTGCAGTGCTGTGCTTAATTGCTCAGTCCTGTCTGACTCTTTGTGACCTCATGAACTGCAGCCCGCCAGGCTCCTCTGTCCACGGGGATTCTCCAGGCAAGAATACTGGAGTGGATTGCCGTGCTGTCCTTCAGGAGATCTTCCCAAACCAGGGATCCAACCCACGTTTCCCGCATTGCAGGCAAATTCTTTACTCTCTGAGCCACCAGGGAAGCCCAAGAATACTGGAGTGGGTAGACTATCCCTTCACCAGGGGAATCTTCCCAACCCAGGAATTGAACCAGGGTCTCCTGCGTTGCAGGTGGATTCTTTACCAGCTGAGCTACCAGGGATCAGCTATACATGCATGCTGATCATGTATACATACATGCCCTCCCTCACACAACACACACACACACACACACACACATCTGCTCCCTCTTGAGCCTCTCTTCCACCACCACCCCCATTCCATCCCTCAAAGTCATCACAGAGCACGAAGCTGAGCTCCCTGTGTTATACAGCAACTTCCCACTAGCTCTCTATTTTACACATGCTATCGGAGAAGGCGATGGCACCCCACTCCAGTACTCTTGCCTGGAAAATCCCATGGATGGAGGAGCCTGGTAGGCTGCAGTCCATGGGGTCACTAAAAGTCAGACATGACTGAGCAACTTCACTTTCACTTTTCAGTTTCATGCATTGGAGAAGGAAATGGCAACCCACTCCAGTGTTCTTGCCTGGAGAATCCCAGGAACGGGGGAGCCTGGTGGGCTGCCGTCTATGGGGTTGCACAGAGTCGGACACGACTGAAGCGACTTAGCAGCAGCAGCGGCAGCAGTATATGGGCTTCCCTGGTGGCTCAGAGGGTAAAGAATCTGACTGCAATGCAGGATGCCTGGGTTCGGTCCCTGGGTTGGGAAGATCCCCTGGAGAAAGAAATGGCAACCCACTCCAGTATTCCTGCTTGGAGAACCCCATGGACAGAGGAGCCTGGCGGGCTGCAGACCGTGGTCGCAGAGTCAGACGCCACCGAGCACGGCAGTGTGCATGTCACTGCTGCTCTCCCAGTGTGTCCTCCGCGTCCTCCCCCTGCTGTGTCCACAAGCCCGTTCTCTATGTCTGTGTCTCTGTTCTTGCACGTGTGGCAGTTCAAATGGCAATACACTGAAATGAAAGTGCCATTCTTCAGTCTCAGTAGCCACATGTCAAGGGCCCCCTGGCTATCGGGTAGGACAGCACAGATGTGGACTGTTGCCCTTATTGTTGAACGTGTAGACACAGCCTGGGTGGGGCCTTTCAGGTCATCGCAGGGCAGCAACCTGGCCCACACATGGCTGGGCACACATCCTGGGGTCCTTTCTTCACCTCTCAAAGTGGGCATGATTAAAGCATGCAAGGCCATTTGGTCCAGCCCCAGGCAATGTCAGAATGCCTTGCCCATCATCCTTGCCAAACGGCCCTTCGGTCACTGCCTCTGTGTCTCCAGGTGGAGGAAACTCACTCCTCTTGAGCTGGTCCAGACCAACTTTGGACAGCCTTGGCTTTAAGATTGGCTCAAACCAGGAGAATGCTCTGCTTCTCTGTCACTTCAGTTCATTGGTCCCAGTCCTGCCCTTGGGGACTGTGTGGGTTAGAAACGTGTTCAGCTGCGGGTAGCAGTACTTGTCTTAAGCACTGGACTTATCTTCTCCCAGACCAGAAAGACAGTGCAAGGCTGACGTGGCAGCTCCAAGATGCCCTGGGGGCCTACCTCCCTCTGTCTTTCCTTTCTGCTCTCCTTAGAAGGTGGTTTCTGGCCTTGTACTCAGACATGGCCACGGCACCCCTAGCTCCACCTTCATATCCGGGGGCAGAATGCACCGGCATCTCTTGATAGGGAAAGAAGCCCACCGGGGACTCACATCTTCTTCTGCAGAGTGGGTCACGTGGCCTTCCCTGCATGCAAGGGATCTGGGAAGGTGAATATTTTTAGCTGGACACATTGCTTCCCTGAGCAAGGTTACACTTCTGTTAGGAGGCAAGAAGGGGAAGAATAGATATTTGGTGAGCGATTAGCAGTGCCTGCCCCAGACGTCCCTGGGGAGATGCAAAGATTGTGATCTTAACACCTTTGAGAGTCTTCTCTGGTCTAAACATCTCCAGCCCCTTTCCTCAGCCCCTGTTTACAAGCCTTGTTGCTTTTTCCACATTCCCAGGTGGAGAAACAGAGGCACAAGACATCCTTTAGTGATCAGGAGCATGGATTTTGAGGTCAGATGACACTGCTTCATTCAACAGGTCACTCTTCTTGAGCTTCAGTTTCCCTGGCCTTGTAGTATGGTGGCAACTTCCCAATGAGGGTGTTGTGAGGCTAAAATGAGATGGTTTATGTCAAGTACTAGCCACAGGTTTCCCAAATGGTGCTAGTGGTCAAGAACCTGCCTGCCAGTGCAGGAGACATAAGAGATGCAGGTTGGATCCCTGAATCGGGAAGATCCCCTGGAGGAGGGCACGGCAACCCACTCCAGTATTCTTGCCTGGGGAATCCTCATGGACAGAGGAGGAGCCTGGTGGGCTACACTCTGTGGGGTCGCAAAGAGCTGGACACGACTGAAGCGACTGAGCATGCGTGCACCGTAGCCCCGGCGCCTGGCATACAGGTGTCACTCAGTAGCGGCATTTGTCATTATAATTATAACCATGCTTCTTCTTCAGTGATTCCTTCGGGTGTTGTTGAATGAGGAACCAGAGAGCAGCCCAGACTGGGGACAGCCGTTCTCCTCCCGTCTCCAGGAGGGGTGTGGAGTGGGACCACAGTCTGGGGAGGGGCTGCGTTGGGGATCCATCTCTCTAAAGCCACCTTTGGCCAAGCCGCATCCCTGGTAAGGGCGATCACATGACTGCCCCAGCGCTCTTCCCATCAGTCCCCACTCCATGCAACCCTATCTGGGAAGGGGTATCACCCCAAGGTCACAGAAACCTGCTGCCAACCCCGTGACCCCACAGGACTGGCAGCAGCCTTGCCAGAAGCCTGGCCAAGGCTGGGGGCCCCTGAGCTCTGACCCAGCAGGTAGGCTCAGAAATGTCACCAAGCAAGTCCTGTAGGTGGGAATTTGTCAGATGCCCCCCGGGACAGCCCCCACCCCCACCGGGTGTCAGATGTACATAGTTCTTCCCTGAGCGCCCCAACTGGTGTGGTTACAGACACAAGCACTCCGTGCCAGAAAAGTTGGCCCTGGAGCCCTAATTATTCATTCTTTTATATTTTTAATTGCTTGTACATTCATGTGGTTCAAAACCCCACTTTTAGACAAAAATGTAAAGTCTCTCTTCTTCCCTTGTTGCCCTCTGGTTGCTTGCTCCACACTCCCTGGTCAACTGTTATTTGCCGTTTTTTCTTTTCCTTCCAGAGTTACTCTATTAAGGTGGAACTTCATTTGACCTGCAAAATGGCAGTGTCCTGTCGTGCCATCTAATACAAGCAAACCTGTAGGTTTCTGTTTTGCTCTCTCTGCCTCCAAAGGCAGCATATTATACATACTTGTCTGAACCTTTTTTTCTGTTTAATTTTATTTACTTATTCATTTATTTATTTTTGGTTGTGCTCGGTCCTCGATGTCGCTTGGGTTTTTCTCTAGTTGTGGCAAGTGGAGGCTACTCTCTGGTTGCAGGGCGCAGGCTCCTCATCGAGGTGGCTTCTCTGTTGCGGAGCACAGGCTTCAGGCTGTGGGGCTTCAGCAGCTGCAGCTCATGAGCTCAGTAGTTGCAGTTCCCAGGGCTCTAGAGCACAGGCTTGTTGGTTGCAGGTCACAGACCCGTGCTCCGTGGCACGTGGAATCTTCCTGGATCGGGAGTCGAACCCGTGTCTCCTGCATTGGCAGGTAGAGTCTTTACCACTGAGCCACCAGGGAAGCCCTGAACCTTGCTTTTTTCTCTTTGTTATGTTTATATATCAGAGAGCTTTCCTGATCTTTCTAAATAAAGAACTTTTCCGCTTGAACTCCCGCATAGTATTTCATTGTATAGCTGAATCATCGTTTGTTGAATCAAGCCCCGGTTGTTGCAGGGATTGTTTAGGTAACTTCCAGAATTTTGCTCTGCGAGATAAAGCTGTACATTCATCATTTCACCCGTGGATCAGTATATGTCTAGAATAAATTTCTCCAAGTACAGTTACCGGCCAAAGTCTCAATAGTGGTGGTGGTATTCTGTCATCCCATCCATATGGTGTGAGGGTGAGACGGCCTCTGCCCCAACCTGCTGAATGACCCTGGGCAAGTCCCTGCTCCCCACTGGTCTCCGTGTCCTAGGTTGCTGAACTGTCCTTTCCTTGTTTTGGGGAAAAACAGCAGCCCAGATTTGCCTGTTTGTCTTGGCCTTCCCCATGCCCGACCACGTGCACATTGTTACCATGGCTTCTTTGGGAGATGACTTCAGCCCGGACTAAGGCCACGGGAGCCTAGTGAGGTCTGCATGGAAGAGCAGGCAGCGGGACCAGCATGAGCAAAGGCCCAGAGGCGTGACCCTGGGGGGTGAGCCGGAGTTTCCCAAATGTCGTTCACTGATGTACCTTCCCAAGCCGAACCATGGCCATATATACCCTTTGGGTTACTATTTCTTTACTATTTAAAAAAAAAAACAACAATCTTCCTAAGCCTAAATTTATTTATTTTTAATTTTTTTGGACATGAACACACTTCTTTATTTATTTATCTATCTTTGGTTGCACCAGATCTTCGCAGCCTCACGTGGGCTTTCTCTAGTTGTGACGGCTGGGGACTGTTCTTCACTGTCGTGTGTGGGCTTCTCATTTCGGTGGCTTCTCTTGCTGTGGAGCAAGGCTCTAGGTGAATGGGCTTCAGTAGTTGCGGTGCAGGGGCTTGTTAGTCGTGGCTCGTGGACCCTAGAGTGTGTGGTTTCAGTAACTGCATCGTGTGGCTCAGTAGTTGGGGCCCGAAGGCTCTAGAGCACAGGCTCAGTTGCTTGGTGGCATGTGCAATCTTTCCGGACCAGGCATTGAACCTGTGCTCCCTGCATGGCCAGGCGGATTCTCATCCACTGCACCACCAGGGAAGTCCGAAACTTATTTTTATAAAGGATCTTTAGATCATTACCATAGGTCGAAATCCAGTGTTACATAAAGAGGAGTTAGTGGGAAAAAACAAAAAGAAATAATACCACAAGAACACTAGAACACACAACACAAGAAAAAGAAAAAAATACAGTGAAGCAAAACATCATTCAACTGTCCCCCCTAGGGTTGCCTACTAAAAGCTCAGATCAAGGCTACTTGCTGCTCTGGTCTCTCTCTGTTAAAAAATGGAATATAAGACTCATTAAGAATATATAAGGGACTTCCCTGGTGGTCCAGTGGCTGAGAATCCATGCCCCCAATGCAGGGGACCTGGATTTGATCCCTGGTAAGGGAACTTGATCGCACATGCTGTAACTAAAAAAAAGATCCTGCATGCTACAACTAAAGATCGAAGATTCAGCAAATAAGATCTGGAGCTGCCAAATAAATAAATATTTGCCAAGAGGGAAAAAAAAAGATATATAAGCATGAAATGAGACTTTCTTTTTGAAGAAATCAGAATGGTTGACTTTGAATTTTAAAGGGCCAGTATTATCTGATGAATGTCCTGGTACCACCTATCATTTTTGGTCCTGTCAGTAGTAAGCTTTTGAGTCACTGGCCTGAAAGATTTCTCCTCTCCCTCTTTCCAGAGCCTGAAAGGGAGGGAAAGCCGGTCTTTAGAAGGGCAACTGGACTCTGGATGGGAGGAGCCCAAGCTTAGGCATTATACACATTAG
>NW_011495059.1:226331-229854 GCF_000754665.1 Bison bison bison
CAGTAGACGTTCATTAAATGCTCGGCAATGACCGACTCATTAATGAGCCTGTGGGGCTCTTTTGAAAGAGGGATGGGCATTCAGACAAACGGTGCCTTCCTGAATCTTGTCCAAGAAGAGGAGGTGTCCTGCTCTCTCTCTGGCTTCCAGTGGCGAACAGTTGACCTCCTGGCTGAGGCTCGCTGCGGGAGCCCTGGAACAGAAGCCCCCTCTCCCCCAGGCTGGAGAGAAGATGCACAGGAGTCCCTTTGTCGTCTTTCCTCATCTGCTTCTGTCCCTCCGTTTGTAAGAAACCAGCAAACACACAGACACAGAACACATCCAGCAAAGTTTATGTTTCACTCTTGTAAAATCCAAAATGGGTTCTCTTATCAGTGGGCAGCTCTGTTCCGTGCAATGATTCAAAGACCCGGTCTCCTCCAGTCTTGTAGCTCTGCTGTCTTCCACATGTGGCTTCCAAGATGATCACGCGCTTCTGCGTCCAGCCAATGAAAAGGAAAAACGCATTGAAAGAGGAAGTGGAAGGTTCTTATTGGCCAGGAAGTAAGGCGCATCATGTCTTCTCATATTCCATTGGCCAGCATCTGGTCCATGGCCACACTTCCCTGCAAGGGAGGCTGGGAAATAGTCCAGGCTTGTGTTCACGAAGCAGAGGAAAGCAGTTTGGTGAAGTGACATTGCCAGGTTATTTTTCTCAGTTTCATGAAAACTGTGTGTGTGTTTTAAACAACCTTTCTTTGCCTTGACTCCTGCCCTTCCCTCTATTTTTACCACCTTTTCTTCCCTTCTTTCTTTTCCATCTGACCAGCTCAGATGGAAATAAGAGTCAGAATTGAAAATAAGACTTTGTCATTTTCCCAGGACTACACGCAGGGAAAAGAAAGGATGCCTATATACAGCCTGGAGGGATCCCCTTCGCTTCCCCAGCTCAGTCACAGAGCAAATTGCAGGTTTTATACTCTGACGCCGCCTGAGACCCACTCAGAAATTGTCCTGTGATAAATAGGGAGGGGAGATTTTGTGCTTGGAGATGGCAAATTTAAGTGCTTTTTGTCAAGAGAGCTAATAACGTGTTTTTCAAAGGGATGGGGCGGGGTGGGGGATTGTCCAGGTAGGAGGTAAGACATAATTTGAGTCTGCTGAGACTGTTAACTTTTTTCTAGTTCATGTCTATTTTGAGAAGTAGTATGCTGATTAAGTAGCTCTTGGAGGGGCTGGCGAGTGGGGGACGGAGTTGAACTCTGCTTCCTGGAGTTTGCCAGTTTCCATGGTGTAAAGATGGCTATGGCTGATCTCAAGCTACCAGTGTCCTGTCAAGAGCTTGCCTAGGTCACCTCCAGTACATGCTTAGTACCAGGCTTGATTTCTCCATCTCTTCTCTGTTTCAGGCTGTAGCTCAGAGCTCTCATCTGCAGGCAAGTTTACTATGTTTCTTCCTCTTCTGGGTTCCCTGTTTTCAAAAGCCTGAACTTGGGACTTCCCTGGTGGTCCAGTGTTTAAGACTTTGCCTTTCAATACAGGGAGTGCCGGTTCCATCCCTGGTTGGGGAGCTAAAGATCCTACATGCCTGGCAGCCAGAAAACCAAACATGAAACAAAAGCCATAATGTAACAATTCAATAAAGACTTAAAAGAAAATAGTCCATATTTTAAAAAAAAACAAAAAACAAAAAAAACCAAACCTGAATTTTCTCAACTAGATTATTTTCCTGTAGATTTTCTTTACAGGTCTATAAGATCCTTAAGGCCAGATTTATGGTTTTAAGTTTCTTTTTATTCCCGTTATGTTGTCAGATGCCTGCACTTAGTAGGCACCTAGGGAATGCTTATAGAAGACAGGCGAAAAATAGGTAGGCCAGGAGGACAGAGAAGGTGGGGTTGAAGATCCTGGCCGGGAACCCAGACCCTGCTCTGTGACTGACTAGGAGAGTAACTTCAGGCAAATCCTTTCACCTGTCTCAGCCTGTTTCCTGTAAAAAAGCTCCTTTGTTTTCCTCTGCTCCAGCTCAGCCAGGCCTATTACTGGCTTATAAGTATTATAATACTTACGATAATAATATTTATAATGGCTGCTGTTTATTCATTCAACAAATTTTTATTAAGCACCCACTGTGGGCCAGGTCCTGTTTTTGGTGCTGGGGATTCATCAGTGGACAAAACCCCTTGTAGAGCACGTGTTCTCCGTTTGCGACCTGCCTGTGAACTGAACGGAATTTCACAGGCTCCATCGCATTTGGTATTCGGGCAACCCTGAAGGGCGAAGGTATTGTTTGCTCAATTTTATTGCTGTGGAAAGTGAGGCGATGTAGATTGTGTGAGTTGCCAGGGGTCAGCCAGCGCGTTAGGGGTGGAGATGAAACTTGGACCCTCAATTCTGGTCCAGAATCTGGTTCCTGAGGTCCCCTTCCTGCCCACCTCTCTGCCTTTGCTCTGCATTTGATCTGCCAATGGTTACATCCCTAGGGTCCACCTTTGACCTGACCCCTCCCTGATGGTGTCTTTTCTGTCTTGAATCCTGTCCCCAAATCCCCTCTTATTATCTGACCAACTATGGCTGGTCACCGGGAATGGAATCCTTTACTTCTTTATTTTGCTTCTTCTGATACTTCTTTCTCCTCCCCCTTCACCCCAGGGCCCAGGTACGGACCCACATAAAAAGCTCAATAGATATGTGTTAACTAATGCATTGAAATCCTTTATGTTTTTCTTTGACTCCAGCTCAAATTTCAGTTTCACGTGTCTTCCTCCTGGGAAATCTGAAGGCCAGATCAGTGTGCTGGATATGCTGTTCACCTCTTGCAGGGCTTGCTTACAAAGATGACATATGTAGTCGCTGGCGGTGACAGTTGGCACGTTAGTTGTGGTCAAGTCTGGGACGACCACGCGGCCTCGTGTGCCCGAGATTGCCTTGGATTGTGCAGGGTATACTTATAAACAGCTCCCGCTTTCACCCTCAGGCACCCTGGTTTAAATGGTAGGCTCTCCCGTCGGTCACCCTGAACAAATCCTGAGGACACGACCTCCTCCTTGCTGCTCTGAGCACTTTGCAAAACCAGTGTACTTAGTCCTCCCGACCCTGAGGTGGGTGCTGTTATTCTCCCATTTCACAGATGGGGAAATGAAAGCCCAGAGTGGTTAGGTAACTCATTCAAGGTCACACAGCTAGGAAGAAGCAGGGCTAGGATGGGAACTCCGGTCATCTGGTGCCAGAGTTCCCCTGCTCAACCCCTGCCTCAGCAAGAACTTCTTGAAGACGTCTTCCCTGGCCCCATGCTCTGGACTAGCTGTGTCTGCCTTCCCCCACCCCACCAGGAGCAGGTGTGAGTGCTGGGGCCTGGTGTGGGGACAGGGAGACAGCAGCATGGTCAGAATCTCCGCTGGGGCCCTCACACCTGACACAGTGCCCGAGGCCAAAGAATATCTCTGGAAATGCTTTTCGAACCAAGGGATGCAATTTTCCAGGGTTGGGGCTGGGTTGGCCCCTCCCTGCAGTTTCTTCCTCTCCATGTGGCAGCCGGGATGCC
>NW_011495059.1:229954-234025 GCF_000754665.1 Bison bison bison
CAGCCCCAGGAGCAGATGGAGCTGCCTGGAATTCCTCCGGAAGGCTCCTTAGCAGTTAGTTATCAGAGCGGCCTGGGCTGGGGGAGGGGGTGTTGGGGACTTTGGGGGCTGCTCTGGGAAAAGCTGGAATGCCATACCTGGGGAGGGGCCGGAGGCGGGGGAGGGTGCTGGGCGGGCGGGCTCAGCTGTCACATTCCTCCGGCTCGCAGAAAGCTCTCCTGGACGCCTTGTCCTTATTTAGGCAGGAGATGTCTGCTGACTCGAGACTTCTGGGATGCCATTGCTGGCTGGCTCACCGGGGATGGGGGTGGTGGTGGGGGTGGTGGAGGTGAGCCGAGGCGGGGGGGGCGAGTGAGGGAAGCAGAACACACCCAGACCCAGGTCACCAGTAGACCCAGGTGGGAAGACCAACCCTGGGAAGAAGAATCAGTCTCTAATAGTAGCAGCTACCATTTATGGGGTTCCACTATGCGCATGCTGGGCTAGTCTGTAAGTTCTAGGAGGTAGATTTCTTCTGTTCATTGTTGTGCCCCTAGATCTAGCCCAGGACTTGGCATGCAGTAGGCGCTTAGTAAATGCTTGTCATGATCAAATGAATGTACACTTCACATGGCACAGTTCACTTGATCCTCACGGTACAGTTCTAAGTGCAATTACTAACCTGAGTTGTTGTTCACTTAAGTTGTGTCTGACTCTTTGCCACCCCATGGACTGCATGCAGCGCACAAGGCTCCCTGTCCTTCACTGTCTCCTAGAGTTTGCTCAGATTCTTGTCCACTGAGTCGGTGATGCTATCTTTCCATCTTATCCTCTGTCTCCCTCTTCTCCTATGGCCCTCAGTCTTTCTCAGGGGTCTTTTCCAGTGAGTTGGCTCTTCTCATGAGGTGGCCAGAGTGTTGGAACTTCAGCTTCAGCATCAGCCCTTCCAATGAATATTCAGGGTTGTTTTCCTTTAGGATTGATTGATTTATCTCCTTACAGTCCAAGGGACTCTCAAGAGTCTTCTCTAGCAGCACAGTTCGAAAGCATCAATTCTTTGACACTCAGCCTTCTTTATGGTCCAACTCTCATATCTGTACATGATTACTGGGAAAACCATAGCTTTGACTATACAGACTCTTGTTGGCAAAGTGATTAACCTGAGTTACAGATGGCGAAACTGAGACTTGGAGGGGGTTCCATGACCTGGCAAAAGTCGTACAATTTGGACGTGAAGGAGGTAGGGTTTGAAACCAGGTTGTCTGACTCCAACACTAACACATGCTTTCTTTGTCTTATTTTGGTGTTAAACACACTGGAATTCTCGGCTTTCCTCCTTTATTGACTGTGTGAGTGGGACAGATTACCTAACCCTGTCAGCCTTAGTTTTCTTGTAAAATGGGGATTGATAGTGATGTCTACTTTAGAGAATATTGTGAGGATACAATGAAATAATACATGCAAACGTCTAAGCACAGTGTTGACACATAATAGGTACTCAACAAGTATTGATTATACTATAATGTAATCAACTAGTCCCCCCTTCTTGCTTTGGCTTCATTTCCAGTGTTTTGCTCTTACAAACAGGATTGCAGTAAATACCCTTGTATGGGTGTCATTTTGCACAGTTTGAGTATGTCAGTTGGTCGGATTCCCAGAAGAGGAAGCACTAGCACAAAAATACATGGATGTTGGGACTTCCCTGGTGGTCCAGCGGCTAAGGACTCTGTGCTGCCAATGCAGATTGGTATCAGGTTCAACACCTGGTCAGGGAACTAGATCCTGCATGCTGCAAGTAAGACCCGGTGCAGCCAAATGCATAAGTAAATACGTATTTTAAAAATAGGTAGATGTTAAATTTCAAAAGAAGAAAGGTTAGGGGGTCTGAAATGATAAACATGAATATGTGGAAACACGAAAAATTATGTAAGTAAGAAATGTATAATAGTGAAAGCTAACACTTTCATACTACTATAGGATAACACTACTGTATATACACTGCATGCAAGGCACTGTTCTAAGCCCTTTCTGTATATTAATTCCTTTAATTTTCATAACAACCCTATGAAGTATTATGATCCCAATTGTATTAGTTGTCTATCACTGGATAATAACTTATGCTCAAACATAGCAGCACGAAACAGCACACATTTCTTATCTCACAGTTTCTGTCCATTTGGTATCAGGACACAGCTCAGCTGGGCCCTTTGGCTCAGGGTCTCCCACGAGGCTGCTGTTGGTCAGGGCTGTAGTCCCATCTGAAGGCCCCACTGGGGATGGATCCACTCCACCCTCATGCACTTGTTTGTAGGAGGATGCAGTTTCTTGTGGGCATTTGAACTGAGGCCCTTGGCTTCTCACTGATGTTGGTGGGAGGCTGTCTTCAGTTGCTTGTTATGAAAGCTTCCCCAGCATGGCAGCTTGCTTCATCAAGGCCAGCAAGAGTCTGTTATCAAAAGCAAAGTTGCCGTCTTTTGTTAACTAGTCATGGAAGTGACATCACCATTGTCATGGTCTTTTAGTTAGAAGCCCGTCACTGAGTTCAGCCCATACTCCGTAGTGGCAGGGGGTGGGGGCTGAATCCCATAAAGGTGTGAATACCAGGAGCCATCTGAAAAATCTTCTTGCCATGCTCACTTTTCAGAAGAAGAAATGGATGCACAGAAAGGTTAAGTGATTTGCTCAGGCCACACAGCTAATGTCTAACTCAGGGATTCAGACTTGGGTAGCGTGATTTCAGATTCCATGCTCTTAAATTTTGGGCTTTACAATTAACAGTTGTTCATAAAAGGCTCAAAAGAAGGCTCAAAAGCTAACATAGCCCTTGTTTTAGCACAGTGGGTTCACAGTGCTGTTGCTTCGATATTACTGTTCTCATAATTCACAAAATGTGATTTTAAAATCTGGCTTAGGCTTTTTGTTTTTTAAAATATTTGTTTATTTATTTGGCTGCCCAGGGTCATAGTCATGGCCCGTGGGATTTTCGATCTTTGTTGTGGCGTGTGAACTTAGTTGCGGCATGTGGGGTCTAGTTCCCTGACCAGGATTTAACCTGGGCTCCCTGCATTGGGAGTGCAGGGTCTTAGCCACTGGACCACCAGGGAAGTCCCTGGCACAGATTTTTTAAAAAGGAAGCTTCTCTGTACAGCCAACTCATGCAGAAAAGGCCTCACTGCTGAGAGCCGGGCTTCAGATTGGACTGTAGAGCCCAGTCCCATGTGGGGAGGTGGAGCAAGGCCTCATGTCCCCTCTCTGTCCATTCACTGGCTGCCATAGTATAGCCAGACCTCAGTCATATGTAGTCATCCAGGTGATCCCAGTTTCCAATGGACTAGCCTTTCACTGGGGAAGTTGACGGTGTCCCTGCTGGTAACCATTAGCTCTGGACTCTCAGGCAGGCAGGATGCATGCTAGGGATGCCCAGGCCCCTGGGGGAAATAGCATAGTTGTAGCCAGTTCCAGCTGCTGGGCTCTTCTGGCTTAACTGCAGTGTGCAGCAGATGCGTGGGTCAGCAAAGGGTCTGGTGCCAGACAGACCTGGAGTCGTGTTCCAGCCGGCTCTGGACCTCACTAGCTATGTGTGAGTGATTGTGCTAGGTCGCTTCAGTCATGTCTGACTCTTTGTGGACCCTGTGGACTGTAGCCCACCAGGCTCCTCTGTCCATGGGATTCTCCAGGCAAGAATACTGGAGTGGGTTGCCACGCCCTCTTCCAGGGGATCTTCCTGACCCAGGGATCGAACCCACGTCTCTTACATCTGCATTGGCAGGCCAGTTCTTTACCACTAGTGCCACCTCAATATGTGCTGCACTCAGTATGCCAGCACATTTGGAAGACTCAGCAGTGGCCACAGGACTGGAAAAGGTTAGTTTTCATTCCAATCCCAAAGAAAGGCAATGTCAAAGAATGTTCTAACTATCGCACAATTGCACTCATCTCACACGCTAGTAAAGTAATGCTCAAAATTCTCCAAGCCAGGCTTCAGCAATACGTGAACCGTGAACTTCCAGATGTTCAAGCTGGTTTTAGAAAAGGCAGAGGAACCAGAGATCAAATTGCCAACATCCGCTGGATCATGGAAAAAGCAAGAGA
>NW_011495059.1:234436-239344 GCF_000754665.1 Bison bison bison
GCTTAAAGCTCAACATTCAGAAAACGAAGATCATGGCATCTGGTCCCATCACTTCATGGCAAATAGATGGGGAAACAGTGGAAACTGTCAGACTTTATTTTTGGGGGCTCCAAAATCACTGCAGATGGGGATTGCAGCCATGAAATTAAAAGACGCTTACTCCTTGGAAGGAAAGTTATGGCCAACCTAGATAGCATATTCAAAAGAAGAGACATTACTTTGCCAAGAGAGGTCCGTCTAGTCAAGGCTATGGTTTTTCCAGTGGTCATGTATGGATGTGGGAGTTGGACTGTGAAGAAAGCTGAGCACCGAAGAACTGATGCTTTTGAACTGTGGTGTTGGAGAAGACTCTTGAGAGTCCCTTGGCCTGCAAGGAGATCCAACCAGCCCATCCTAAAGGAGATCAGCCGTGGGATTTCTTTGGAAGGAATGATGCTAAAGCTGAAACTCCAGTACTTTGGCCACCTCATGCAAAGAGTTGACTTATTGGAAAAGACCCTGATGCTGGGAGGGATTGGGGGCAGGAGGAAAAGAGAATGACAGAGGATGAGATGGCTGGATGGCATCACCGACTCGATGTATGTGAGTTTGAGTGAACTCTGGGAGATGGTGATGAACAGGGAGGCCTGGCGTGCTGCGATTCATGGGGTCACAAAGAGTCGGACACGACTGAGTGACTGAACTGAACTGAACTGAACTGAGTGTCACCTGGCAATGAGCCATGGGCAAATAATTTCCTGATCTTTCCTTTCTTCTACACAGTGAGTTGCCTGAGGATGGCATGAGATCACACAGGTTGCTGCAGTTTCCTGTTGCTTCTGTAACAAATGACCACCAACGTGGGGGCTTAAAACAGCACAGACTTACTCTCTTACTGTTCTGGAGGTCAGAAGTCTGAGATCGGTCTCAGTGGGCTAAAGATAAGTTGGTGACAAGGCTGGTTCCTTTTGAGGGTTCTGGGAGGAGAATCCAGTTCCTTGATTTTTTAGCTTCTTAGTGGCCGCTGCCATTCCTTGGCTTGTGGTCCCATCCTGCATCTTCAAATGGCATCACTCTCATCTCAGTTTCCATCATCACATCATCTTCTCCTCTCCTGTGGTCACATCTGCTCCTGCCTCCCTCTTATAAGGACATGTGTGGTTACATCTAGAGCCTGTTTGTCTAACCCAGGATAATTCTTGCATCTCAGGATCTTCAATTTAATCACATCTGCAAAGCTCCTTTTTCCGTATAAGGTAACATTCACTGGTTCCAGGGATTTAGGACCTGGATATCCCTGGGGCCATTATTCAGCTGACCATATAGGTCAAGTGTCTGGCACATAGTTAGCACTCAGTAAACAGCAGCTTGTCACTCTGCCTCCTGCATAGAGACTGGAGGATGGGAAGGGGTGTCACATACACACACATGGTGAAGATTTCCCAGCTGGGCTGGTGATTCCTTTTCAAGAAGAGGAGAAAGGTCTTTGTAAAACATAATCTGGAAGCGTTCACCTCCACGGCCTGGGGATTTCAGTCTGGGCTTCCAAGGTGGGGAGGTTCTGCTTAAGGTCTTAGGGGGTGGCACAGCCCCCCAGACTCAAAACCCATACCCCTCCACTTCAACTAAAACAAATCAACTTTTTAAAATGTTAAAACACTTGCATAGAGCTTTCTATGTGCCAGGTTCTATTCTAAATACTTTATGTACGATAATTCTACAACTCTGTGAGGCAGGGGCTATTCATATCCCCACTTTACAGATGGAAAAAAAAAATCAAAGTACAGAGAATTTATGTCACCCACTGTGAAAAAACTGCTCTTAACCACCTCAAATACCAAAATATTAAAAAAAATCTGTTTATTTTTCATATTCTTTTGTGCTGATGAAGCCATATTATATTACATCTTTTAAAAAATTATTTATTTGGCCGCACCAGGTCTTCATTGGGGCATGTGGGATCCAGTTCCCTGACTGGAGATAGAACCCCAGGCCCCCTGGATTGGGAGCACAGAGTTTTAGCTACTGGACCACCAGGGAAGTCCTCTACTACATCTTTTATATATTTATAATATATGATATGAAAATAAGAAAATGCAGATTACGAACATGTAGCTCACCACATGGGCTTCCTCCTGCCCTGTAGCCTTTTGTGTATGTTTGTTCTCAAAACTTTTCACCTTGTCTTATCTTTCCTACCAAACTCTAGATCCTTCCAGAGCAGGGGCCATTTCTGGCGTAATGTTCACAATAAAAATAATGGCCAAGTGACTTAACCCCACTGTGCCTCAGTCTCTTCATCTGTAAAATGGTTGTAGTGCCTGTCTCCTAGGGCAGTATGAACGCTTAGTTTATTTCCCATTTTTCCTTATTAGAAGTAGTCTTCCTAGATGTAAATGTAAAAACTGAACTATAAAGCTCTGAGAAGAAAATATGGTAGTAAGTTTTTGTGACCTTGAGTTAAGCAAAAGCTTCTTAGATGTGACAGCATCAGTATAGGCAACAAAAGGAAAAATAGATAAATTGGAAATCATTAAGCTTAAGAACTGTGCTTCAAAGAACACCATCAAGGAATTGAAAAGACAATAGAATGGGAAAAATATTTGCAAATCCTATATTTGATAAGGTACTTGTATCTAGAATATATTGAGAACTTTTACAACTTAAAAAAATTGAAAACAGGCAAAGAATCTAAATAAACATTTTTTTTCCTAAGAAGATAACATAAATGGTCATTAAACATTTAAAAACACACTCAACATCATTAGCCTCCAGGGAAGTGCAGATCAAAAGTACAATGAAATGAGCCTCACAAACCATTATGTGACTAAAATTTAAAAGTGGATAGTAAGTGTAGACAAGGGTGTAGAGATACCGGAACCCTCATGTTACTAGAAGAAAGTACAATGGTGCACTCAACTCAGAACCAGTCTGAAAGTTCCTCAAAAGTTTAAAAAGAGCTACAACATGACCCAGCAATTCCACGCCTTAAGGTGTACACCCAGGAGAAATGAAAACCTACATCCATCCCCAAACTTGCACAGGAATATCCATAGTAGCATTATACGTAGTAACCAGACGATGGAAACATTCCAAATGTCCTTCAGCTGAGGAACAGATAAACTAAATCTGGTTTATCCACACACACAGTGGACCATTATTGGCAATGGAAAGGGATGAAGTACTATACTATGCTACAAACTGGGTGAACTTTGAAACAAAGTTTACATGACATATCCTGCTACAAGAATACCTATTTAAATACCAATTTGTTGGCAGTCCTTAGACTTTTGGAAGGGAGTTGCTGGTAAACTATCTTATGTGCCCAGTCACTTCAGTCGTGTCCAATTCTTTGTGGACTGTAGCCCACCAGGCTCCTCTGTCCATGGGGATTCTCCAGGCAAGAATATTGGAGTGGGTTGCCATGCCCTCCCTTCAGAAGATGTTCCCAATCCAGGGATCAAACCTGAGTCTCCTGTGTATCCTGCATTGGCAGGCAAATTATTTACCACTGAGCCACCTGGGGATCCCCAAACATTGTTATAATAATAACCAAAACTGTAACAATAATAATAGCTAATATTTGTTAAGTGCTCAGTTTATGCTAAGTACTCTTGTGCAATCTCATTTCAGACTCCCAGTAATTTTGTGAGGTAAATGTTATTAACCCCATTTCACAGTTGAGGAAACTGAGACCAGGGAGCAAAAGTCAGAATGTGATGGACTGGAGCTTGTACCCTTTACCCTTCTGATGAGTGTTTATTCATTTATACTCCTTATACCATTTCTCCAGGATAGGTGCTGTTATTATCCCCATTGTACAGATGAGGAGACTGGGGCTCAGGGGCCTCAGGCTTGTCTGAGAGTATAAGGAGCAGAGCCAAGGCTACCAGAGCTGTCCCTTCTTAGCTGCCCTGCCCTGTGGCTTAGCGACTTTGCTCTGCCCCTGCCCCGTCATCCGCTGATTTTCAGAGATGCTGCACAGTTGATTTGGAGGGGCTGCATTAGGTTGGGAGCTCTTCAGATGCCTGCTGGATCTAATTTATCCCCATCCCTAGTACCAGCATGTGGAGGACCTGGTCCAGTTAGTACCAGGAAAGCGCCAGCTCAGTGTAATGGGGAAGAGCTTGGGCAGGTACACTTTCTAGCTGTTTGACCTTGAGAAAGTGACTTCACCTCTCTGAAGTCACTTGTGTAAAGGTGATCACAGCACAGAACTGGGCACAAAGAGCTCAACCAATAGTAGACTAATATTATTAATTAGAATATTAGGAGAGACCATTGTTGAGTGGATGCATTAGAACAGAGGTGGGCAAACTTTTCCTGTAAAGCACCAGATGGTAAATGTTTTTGGCCTTGCAGGTCATGGACTGCTGTGGCAACTGTTTCAGTTCAGTTCAGTCGCTCAGTCATGTCCGACTCTTTGCAACCCCATGAATCGAAGCACGCCAGGCCTCCCTGTCCAACACCAACTCCCGGAGTTCACTCAAACTCATGTCCATCGAGTCAGTGATGCCATCCAGCCATCTCATCCTCTGTCGTCCCCTTCTCCTCCTGCCCCCAATCCCTCCCAGCATTAGAGTCTTTTCCAATGAGTCAACTCTTTGCATGAGGTGGCCAAAGTACTGGAGTTTCAGCTTTAGCATCATTCCTTCCAAAGAACACCCAGGCCCGATCTCTTTCAGAATGGACTGGTTGGATCTCCTTACAATCCAAGGGACTCTCAAGAGTCTTCTCCAACACCACAGTTCAAAAGCATCAATTCTTCGGTGCTCAGCTTTCTTCACAGTCCAACTCTCACATCCATACATGACCACTGGAAAAACCACAGCCTTGACTAGACGGACCTTTGTTGGCAAGGTAATGTCTCTGCTTTTAAATATGCTATCTAGGTTGGCCATAACTTTCCTTCCAAGGAGTAAGCGTCTT
>NW_011495059.1:239608-239851 GCF_000754665.1 Bison bison bison
ACCTTTTTACTCTCCTCTTTCACTTTCATCAAGAGGCTTTTTAGTTCCTCTTCACTTTCTGCCATAAGGGTGGTGTCATCTGCATATCTGAGGTTATTGATATTTCTCCCGGCAATTTTGATTCCAGCTTGTGCTTCTTCTGGCCCAGCGTTTCTCATGATCTACTCTGCATATAAGTTAAATAAGCAGGGTGACAATATACAGCCTTGACATACTCCTTTTCCTATTTGGAACCAGTCTGTT
>NW_011495059.1:239951-248872 GCF_000754665.1 Bison bison bison
GGGTATTCCCATCTCTTGAAGAATTTCCCACAGTTTCTTGTGATCCACACAGTCAAAGGCTTTGGCATAGTCAATAAAGCAGAAATAGATGTTTTTCTGGAACTCTCTTGCTTTTTCCATGATCCAGCGGATGTTGGCAATTTGATCTCTGGTTCCTCTGCCTTTTCTAAAACCAGCTTGAACATCTGGAAGTTCACAGTTCACGTATTGCTGAAGCCTGGCTTGGAGAATTTTGAGCATTACTTTACTAGCGTGTGAGATGAGTGCAATTGTGCGGTAGTTTGAACATTCTTTGACATTGCCTTTCTTTGGGATTGGAATGAAAACTGACCTTTTCCAGTCCTGTGGCAACCGCTTAGCTCTAGACAATAGTAAACAAATACATGTGACTCTGTTCCAATAAAACTTTATTTATATGGACACACATTTAAGTTCTGTATAGTTTTCATGTGTCATAAAATTACTATTTGGGTTTTTTTTCACAGCTTTAAAAAGTATAAAAAACATTCTTAGTTCACAGGTGATAGAGAAACAGGCTGGATATGGCCTGTTACCCTAATTTGCTGACCCCTGCAACAGAATGCGAGTTCTACAAGGGATTTAAAAAAAATCTTAATTTATGTTCTTTGGACTTCCCTGGTGGCTCAGTTGGTAAAGAATCTGCCTGCAATGCGGGAGACCTGGGTTCAATCCCTGGGTTGGGAAGATCCCCTGGAGAAGGGAAAGGCTACCCATTCCAGTATTCTGGCCTGGAGAATTCCATGGACTGTATAGTCCATGGGGTCGAAAAGGGTCAGACACGACTGAATGACTTTCACTTAATTACTTATGTACTTTGGCTATGCTGGGTCTTAGTTGTGGCAGGCAGCATCTTAGTTCCCAGACCAGGGATCAAACCCGGGCCCCCTGTATTGGGAGCATGGAGTTTTAGTCCCTGGACCACCGGGGAAGTCCCCCTACAAGGGATTTTTAGATACTTGGCTTGCTATCGTAGCCACAGCACCCAGAAAATTCCTAACATATAGCAGGCATTCCATAAAGTTGCATTAACTGAATAAATCTGGAAGTCAAAGTGGGTCTGAAGCTGGCCCTTTAAGGCTGGGAGGTGGAAGGAGGGAAAGGAACATTCCAGATGGGGGAACAACCAGAGCAGAGGAGTCAGGGGTGCCTCCTGTGGGTGCCCCTGCTTTGGCCCAGTAAAGCCATCAGAGCTTGATGGAGACGCCTGGGCAACGAGGCCAGCTATTCCGGGGTGGTGAGGGGTCCAGGGTGGGGAAGGGAGACAAGAGTGAGGGTCGACACTGTCGGGAGTGCTCCCACTGGGTTATGGCCCTGCCCTGTCCCAGAGCCACCACCAGCCTTATTTTTAACCTGCTGACGAAAGAAAATCTGATGAAATCAAGAAGGGTGACTGATCCTTGCCCCACCCCCTGCCCCAGTTACTGCTCCTTCCCTTCTCTACAGAAGGGGCAGAGCCCTCCTGGTAGACCCTCCCCAAAAGCCCCTCCCCAAGTGGTCATAGGAAAAGAAATGGTGCCTGCATTTCCCTCGCAGGCCCTGGATTCAGGGAGGGAGCCTGGTGCTTGAAGGGAGACCCTCAAGGCTCCTGGATGGTTGAGCAGGCTGGGAACTGCCCAAGAGAGAGCTGGATGTTTCTATCTGTCCAGCACAGGCTTCTCAAATTTTAATGAGCAGTGGAAGCAGCTGGAAGGCTTATAAAACACAGATTCCTGGGCTCCTCCTGAGAAATTCTGATTCAGTGGATCTGGGGTGGAGCCCCCCCAGTCTGCATTTGCACCAAGTGCCCAGGTGGTGAGGGGCTGGGGTCTGCATGGACCACACTGTGAGTGCCACTGGACTAGAAGATAGCCTCTGGACCGCAGCACTTCAGCCTGCCGTTTACCTGGTAAGCTGCCAGATACACCCCATCAGGGCCGCTTCAGCGCTTCAGGGCCGCTTCAAGGCTGGGTAGCCTTGAAGGCTGTGCTGAGCACTTTGGACTTTACTTTCTGCAAGATAGGAAGCCTTGCAGAGACTGTCAGCAAGAGGTGAGGCAAGCAAGCTGTGTGTGATCGGTTGTAGGGAGTGAGTCTGGAAGCAGGGAGGTTACAGAGGGCAGAGGGGAACCTGGCAGGAGGAGCCATGGAAAGATGGAGAATAGAGACCAAGAGCCTCGGGGGGAGCAGGAGAGACAGGAGTTGGTGGTGCTTGTTTGTGAATATTGAAAGATGAGGAAGGAGGGTGTGGGAGACACTGGGATTCCTGGCTTGAGGGCTAGGGAGCTGAGGGGCCATTCCTGAGATCAGAGGCATTGGAGCGGGGCTGGTAAGGTATTCAATCAGTCAAGGGTGCTTCCTTCAAACCCAGCAGCCTTTATTACCTTTATTACAGAGGGGGCTGTGTGGCCATCCCCCTCTGACCCCTGTTCTGGTTGCCCTGGAGGGTCCATTGTTGATCCTCTAGAACCTTCCAGGGCTCAGTGTGAAGACTGCCATTCTGGCCTGAAGAGTCCGTCCTGCAACACAGCTTCCCAGGAAACAAGCCTCATCCAGCTCACACCACCAAAAAAGGACATTTTCTCAGTTTGAAGGTTTGCCCAGTCTTTCCCCTCCTCCCCCACCCAACCTGGGGTTTCAGGTTTCCAGGGAAGTGTCTCTGAAAATTTAGATCTTTGAATAACACATACCCATGTACAGGCAAACGTGTGTCTGGGGTTGTGCATGCACTACATTTTTTCTCTTTTTTTAGTTTTTAATTGTATAGTTGATTTGCAATATCATGCAAGTTTCAGACGTGCAGCCCAGTGATTTGATTATACATATGTGTGTGTGTATACTCTTTCAGATTCTTTCTATAGTTTCCTGTGCTATACAGTAGGCCCTTGTTGGTTCCACAGTTGGTTTCGGTGTAACAAATGTTATCTTTCTCCTCCTTTTTCTCCTCCTCTTTCTTCTCTACCGCTGCCAACACCCTCATCAACACCATCATCATCACCATCACCATCACCACCATCACCACCACCACCATCACCATCCCTCAGCCCCATCCCGGGCTAAACACCTTCCTATGTTGCTTCTCAGCCATTCACATCAATTCCAAGAGGGGAGAATTATCATCCTACAGACGCAGAAACTGAGGCACAGAGAGGCAAAGCATTCACCCAAGGTCCTAGAGTCCTTGTAGGGTTGGGACTAGGGGGAGGCGAGTGAGGTGAGTCATAGAAGTGCACGGTCTGGATTTGGACTTTATTGACATTTTTTTCATAACTTGTTCATCAAGGATTATTGCTGCATTAATTTTGACTTTAAAAAATATTGCATTCAAGTATTGTTTATCTGGATTACTGAGGTTTTTAATTTTTTTTGGTCAGCCCCCTAAATTTTGAGCCTGAGGTGAATGCATCATTTGCACCCTAGCCCCAGCCATGGCCGAGCCAAAGTTAGAATCCAGGGCTGCTGATTCCAAAAGCCTGCTCTTTATTCTCTATGCTGCCCCTTGCCCATGCGGGTGTACATGTATGTATGCGTGCATTCTTTTATGGATTCTTTCGTTCAGTATAATCTTATTTTCTTCAGTAAACATTTCTGTGGCAGTGGAGGGGCTTAGAAACCAGACAGTTCTGGGTTTGAGCTCCACTACTTATTATTACTTTGGCTGTGCTGGGCCTCTAGTTGTGGTGCCCGGGCTTCGCCTTGAGGTGAGTGGGGCTTCTCTTGTAGACCAGAGATCTGGAGCCTGCAGGGCTCAGTAGTTCCTGTGTGTGGGCGGAGTTGCCCAGCAGCATTGGAATCTTAGTTCCCCGACCAGGGATAGAACCCATGTCCCCTGCATTGGAAGGCAGATTCTTAACCACTGGACCACCAGGGAAGTCCCCCACTACTTACTATTGAGTGGAAGGACAAACCTGTGACAAAAGGCACAGACTCTAGGCCCAAGAAAGCCTTTGTTTGAAACCTTGCTTTCACTTGCTGGTTGGATGAGTTGTAGGTGGGCTCCTTAAACCTTCTTGTGCCTTGGATTTCTCCTCTGTAAAGAGGGATGATGGGCCACAAAGAGTACTTGGGAAAATGAAATGGATTAATTTCTATAAAGCTCTTGGCATGTTGTAAATGCTTTGTAAATGTCAGTTGCTACTTGGCATCCTTGAGCAAGGTATTGCTCTGAGACTCAGTTTCCCCACCTGTGGAGTAGATTCAATAAAAGCTACCTCCCAGGCAGTTTTGAGGATTGTAAGGCGTAACGTAGGCAAAAGGCTTGGCACCTGGAGGGAGCTTAGTAAACTTCATCTCTAGATGGGGCTCAATTTGTGCTGGAGATACACGCAGATCAAATCCCCAAGGAAGTGACTCATCTGCTCATGGGGACACTGATTGGACCTTTCAGTTCCCCAAAGACATGACGCTTGTACCCCCTCTCAGGACCTTTGCACATGCCCTTCCCTCTGCCTGGCTCACTGTTCCTGCCTCAGTGCTGATGAGCCAATCAATGGATGTGTCAGTTTCAGGTCTCAACTGTCACATCCTCGACGAAACCTTGCCTGATCCCCCCCTCCACCACTGATCTACATCAAGCCTTCCTGTTGGACATTTTCATCACATTCTATACTCTTCCTTTATGGCACTTCTCACAATGGCACTTAATTGTGCTGAGCTTAATCGCTCAGTCATGTCCGACTTTGCGACCCCACGGACTGCAGCCCTGCAGGCTCCTCTGTCGGTGGGATTCTCTAGGCAAGAATGTTGGAGTGGGTTGCCATGCCCTCCTTCAGGGCATCTTCCCAACCCAGGGATCAAACCTAAGTCTCTAGCATTGCAGGCAGATTCTTTACCGTCTGAGCCACTACGGAAGCCCAAGAATACTGCAGTGGGTGGCCCATCCTTTCTCCAGGGGAACTTCATGACCCAGGAAGTGAACAGGGATCTCTTGCATTGCATGCAGATTCTTTACCAGCTGAACTACCAGGGAATCCCTTTTATTTGGTTACATTATATTAAATAATTTTGGTTGCTTGCGTCCAGCCCATCTCCTCCTTTTGAAAGGCGCTTGTCTTGCCCCTGGAATCTTGGCTCCTGACCAACCACGGCACACTCTTCAGAGCAGCACAGGGTCTGGAATCATCTTGCCTGGGTTCAAAATCCCAGTTGCTGCACTTAGGGACTCTGTGACCTTGGGCAAGTTACTTACCCTGCCTGTGCCTCAGTTTCCTTTTCTGTAAAATAGGGACAATAATAAGAGCACCATCTTCCTAAGGCATCATGATGATTACATGAGATAATCTTTAATTTCTTTACCTTGAAGTCCATTGGTTAGTGGGGCTGTTAATATTTTTGTAGGTGCGTTTCCTAGTTAGGTTAGATTAACAGCTGAAATAAACATCCCCAAATCTTAGGCACTTAATGCAGTAGACATTTAAGGCTTGCTGAGTTTAATGTTTAAATTTAATGCTCAAATGTTGCATGTTTAATATGAAACTGTTGGGGAGGTGGGCTTTGCTCCATGCAATAATCATCTGTGGACCTGAGTTCCTTCCACCATGTTTCTTGACCCTGGGGGCCACGGGGGTTCTGTGGATAGAATTCAGCGAGTCTGTGAATCTGGATGCTGCCTTAGGTTAGATTCCCTAGAAGCTGAGTCTGAGATGAGGATTCTTGCACTGCCGATTTATGGAGCAAGTGCTCTCAGAAGCAAGGGAGAGTGAGAGAGGCAGGCTGGGACATAGAAGTAGCTAAGCAGGGATGTGTTCTGGAGTCCTTCAACCTCATCCCATGGTGGGGCTCTGGAGCCTGAGCGGTACCTCAAGAGTTGGTTCCTCTTGGGGCAAAAAGGGGCTGGCTGGTGTCAGTAGTCATTGGTTATAGGCTCCTTGGGTTGGGGAGGGGTATGGACCTTTGGAACAAGGTAGCTTCTTATTGGTTGCAATTCTCTGAGACAGCAGTGAGCCATCAGCAGTCAATTCAGCAGCCAAGGGTGGGTGCATTTGCCCAGTGAAGGGATCCGGACAGGGAAAACCACATCTCTATTTTTACTGACGTGTAACTGAAATTTAGTATTTTCTTCAATTACAGAAGTCGGCAATAAATCACAGTAGTATTAGCAGTATCTCTGACTTTGTCACTCATAGAAATCACATATATTTTCATGCCACATTCCTGTTGTTGCATGTATCCTTGAAATATCCTTTATGCTAATCTATACTTTTAAATTATGGTGGTCAATAGGCCTGCTGAATATTTTGTTTCATGTGTTAATAAAGAAGAATATGCATTATTATATTACAGATTTGTTCCTTTAAATATTCTGGTAACGGTGTGTCAGTGTAATTGCATGTCTTTGTAATCCTGTGTAATTTATGCATTTTAAAACAGTATACCGAGAAAGGGTCCAGAGGTGTCACCAGGTTGAAAAGAGCTGTGACACAAATGAGGTTAAGTCCCTTGTTCTGGGGGCTTGGCTTCTGCATTTTACCAGCAACAGCGGAGAAGAGAGAGGACACTGTGGATTACAGGACAGGTTTTTGTGGACCATGCCTGGAAATGGCATCATCCTGTCTTCCCACAATGCTTTAGCCAGTCACCTGACCACACCTAACCCCAGGGAGGCTGGAAAATGATGTCCGTCTGTGTGCCCTGAGAGAAGAGGAAATGGTCGGGGGAACGCACAACAGCCTGGACCACAGGGCTTAATAAATATTCATTGACAGCCCAAGTTAACAAAAGTGTTGTCCAGGGTGTCTCATTGTGGGTGGGGGAGGAAGGGCAGAGAGGGTTGGTTCTCTGGAGGGATCCTGAGACTCCACCGTGTCGTCTCCTTAGGACAAGCCACGCCAAGGCCAAAGCTGAGGCAGCAGAACAGGCTGCCCTGGCTGCTAACCAAGAGTCCAACATTGCCCGCACTTTGGCCAGGGAGCTGGCTCCAGACTTCTACCAGCCAGGTAGGGCCAGCCAGGGAGGGGACTGGCCAGGATGGGGTGGGGAAAGTCCGTGGGGTGGGGATGGGGAGGTGGACACCTTTTTCTTTGCTTGGTGGAAAGCTGAGATGCTCCTCTGGGTCCACACATGCCTGTGAGCATCTGTGGGGCGTGGTGCAGGCATGAGGTGGGATGAGTCAAGGGGACTCAGGCTGAGATTGGGGTGGTAATAAGAGGTTTCCCCAACTGGAGCCTGTCTCCTGTCCCTGGGGAATGAGGCTGCAGAGTGAGGAGGACCTCCTGGCTCTGATCCAGACTTTGCCCTTGAATACAGTGGTGGGAGTCCATCAGGGTGGGCGACTGGTGCTCTCCATGTTGAAGGGTTTTGGAGTCGCTAAGAGTCCGGCACGACTGAGTGACTTCACTTTTACTTTTCACTTTCATGCATTGGAGAAGGAAATGGCAACCCACTCCAGTATTCTTGCCTGGAGAATCCCAGGGACAGAGGAGCCTAGTGGGCTGCTGTCTATGGGGTTGCACAGAGTCGGACACAACTGAAGCGACTTAGCAGCAGCAGCAGCAAGGCAGAAGGAAATGGCAATCCACTCCAGTATTCTTGCCTGGAAAATCCCATGGACGGAGGAGCCTGGTAGGCTGCAGTCCATGGGGTCGCGAAGCGTCGGACATGACTGAACGACTTCACTTTCACTTTTCACTTTCATGCATTGGAGAAGGAAATGGCAACCCACTCCAGTATTCTTGCCTGGAGAATCCCAGGGACAGAGGAGCCTAGTGGGCTACAGTCTATGGGGTCGCACAGAGTCGGACACGACTGAAGCGACTTAGCAGCAGCAGCAGCAGCAGCAAGGGAGGCTAGATACAAGACCTCAGAGTGCAGATCTCAGCCCGGCAAGAGGAGTCACGCGTCCCATCACAGTGCGCCCCCTGCTGGTCCCAGGAAGAGCGACGCTGGCTGGCAGCCTCCGCCTTGGGTAGTCATAGCAACAGCTGTCACCACGTGCCAGATTCTGCGCTCAGCATTTCACAGGCATTTTTTTTTCCCACTCGATTAATCTTACAGTTAGTATTTATGAAATAGATATCATTAGGCCTGTTTTTCAGATAAGAGAATGGAAAGAGGCCGGTGTGACCATAAAGCGCATAAACTCTGGAGCCAGACAGCCTGTGTGCCAGCCCCGGCTCCGCTCTTGGTCAGCTGGGTGACTTTGGGCAAGGCATTTTACCTCTCTGAGCCTCCTTTTCTTCTTATGTGCTGCTAAGTCGCTTCAGTCGTGTCCGACTCTGTGCGACCCCATAGTTGGCAGCCCACCAGGCTCCACCGTCCCTGGGATTCTCCAGGCTAGAACATTGGAGTGGGGTGCCATTGCCTTCTCCGAGTTCTTATGTGCAGTGGAGGCTAAATAATAGCATCCACCTCATAGGGTTATTCCGGAGAAGGCAATGGCACCCCACTCGAGTAATCTTGCCTGGAAAATCCCATGGATGGAGGAGCCTGGTAGACTGCAGTCCATGGGGTAGCAAAGAGTCGGACATGACTGAGCGACTTCACTTTCACTTTTCAGTTTCATGCATTGGAGAAGGAAATGGCAACCCACTCCAGTGTTCTTGCCTGGAGAATCCCAGGGACTGGGGAGCCTGGTGAGCTGCCGTCTATGGGGTTGCACAGAGTCGGACACGACTGAAGCAACGCAGCAGCATAGAGTTATTAAAAGGAGTAAATGAGTTAGTATTGGGGAATGGCTTAAAAACAGTGTTCTTGGCACCTGGTGGCTGCAGGTCAGTGCTGGCTGAGTAAGTTGACGAGACTCAGCGGGGTTGGAGCGGCTTGCCCAAGGTCAGCCGGTGCGGGGACCCAGCTTCGAATCCCACCTCCCCTTGTGGTCCCCCCGCAGGTCCGGAGTATCAAAAGCGCCGGCTGCTCCAGGAGATCCTGGAGAACTCGGAGAGCCTGCTGGATTCCCCCGACCGGGGCCCCGGCGCCGCGGGCCTCCCG
>NW_011495059.1:249612-262758 GCF_000754665.1 Bison bison bison
CGGGAGGGGCGGGGAGCTGGAAGTGGGATTCGGGGGGCAGATGACTGGGGGACCAGGACGATGGCACAGGACAGGGCAGGGGGGAACCCCTGCCGGGATGTGGGCTTAGTTAGGTGCAGCCTGACCCAGGGTTGCAGGCAGAGTGCCCCCACCTTGGGCAGGGGCTGGCCTCTGTACAGTTGTCTGGTCGCTCCTTTGGAGGAGGCGACTAGGAGTCCCAAGCAGCTAGGCTGTGGGCTGCTCCTGTTTATGAAGGATCTAGGCTGGGCTCCAATAGCCTCTACTACATGGTGTAGCAGGGAGGGCTTTGGGGGGATGGAGGAATGGTTCATTAAGGGGGTGAGTCCTGGCCCTCTGGCCTTGTTAGGGGAGCAGGAAGCTACAGTGCCAAAGACTGAAGCTGGGCTCAGAGGGCCTGAGAGATGCAGCCCCAGAGGAATTAGCAGTGGGTACGGCCATGTACTTGGATTCCAGTCCAAGCTCTGTCCTCTGTGTGTCCTGGGATACGTTCTCGATCTCTCTAGACCCTGAGCAGTTTGGTTGATTATTTCCTCCAGGAATCCTTCCAGCTCGGATGGTCTGTCCAGGTGCTGGACACTGCGGAGGGTTGGGGTGGGGGAGTGTGCTCTCCTGGGGACTCAGGCAGCCTGTCTCCGCTGTTCCCAGGTCCCCAACACCGTCCTCATCTGCATGGTGATCCTGCTGAACATCGGCCTGGCCATCCTGTTCGTTCACCTGCTGACCTGACCTTGTCCCCCAGGTGAGGCCGGGAGGAGAGCACGGCAGTCTCTGGGGAGGAGAGTAAGGGCCTGCTGGGCCACTGTCTTGTGGTTAATTGAGGCCCACCCCCCAGCAGGGGCAGGGACCTAGAGTGTGGATTTGAGAGATCATCTCTCCCCAGTGCGCACACACACATGCACGCACCCTCGTTGGCCCAACGTGCACAGAACACTGGCTGGCTGTCAGGTGAACGCTGGGGGCTTCATTCATTCACGAACTCACCATTCATTTGTTGTGGTTGTTGTTTAGTCCCTAAGTCGTGTCCAACTCTTTTGCGACACCACAGACTGTAGCCCTCTAGGCTCCTCTGTCCATGGGATTTTCCAGGCAAGAATACTGAAGTGGGTTGCCATTTCCTTCTCCAGGGGATCTTCCTGACCCAGGGATCGAACCCGTGTCTCCTGCACTGGCAGGTGGATTCTTTACCCCTGAACCACCAGGGAAGCCCATTTAACCCCCCTTTACTGAGCGCCTGCTCTGCTGGGAATAGGGACACAGCAGGGACACATTCCTGCCCTAAGAAATGAGGCGAACGTGAAAGTAAACCTTTAACTTACGGCTCATTGTGTAAGAGTCTTGGAGTTTAAACATTAAGCAGAATAGTTCCTGACCTCCTCCCCACAGAGCCCCGGAAGTCTAGACTGAGGTCGCCCGGGATGGCCGGATCCTCTTTCCCTGTCCTCTGGTTCTCTCTTGCTCGCACTCTCCACCTGCCTCCCTCAGTCCTCTTCCTGAACCCTGCTGTCAGTCAGTCGGTTCCATCAGTTGGTTTTCTCCCTGTGATGGAGCTCAGGAGCTGGGTAAGGTCCGGTGAAAAGGAAGTGGGCAGGGCTGGGGTGAAGGAAAATGGCCCTCGCTGGTCTCAGGGTGAAGTAGCCACGTGCATGCGTGCTAAGTCACTTCAGTTGTGTCCGACTCTTTGTGATCCTGTGGACCGAAGCCTGCCAGTCTCCTCTGTCCATGGGATTCTCCAGGCAAGAATACTGGAGTGGGTTACCATGCCCTCCTCCAGGAGATCTTCCCGACCCAGGGATCCAACCCATAGTCTCTTAGGTCTCCTGCACTGGCAGGCGGGTTCTTTACCACCATCACCACCTGGGAACCCAAAGTAGCCACAAGGCAAATCAAATCTTCCTCATACTAGGACCAGCCTTTACACTGTGAATCCTGTGTTTGGTGCTGCTAACAAGACTTGCTGCCTCTTGCCTTGCTCCCCTCAAAGATCCCCTCCCTTGACTCTAGCTTAGTATGGGCCGGGGGTTCCTACTCAGTCCCAGAGGAGAAGGAGAAGGGTAAACAGCCAGTGACAATATTAGCCTGGTAGGTGCTGCCCTGGGAGCAGATGCTGGCCCCAGCGGGGTCCGTGTTTCCTAGGGGATCTGGGAATGGTTGCAGCGGGGACTGCCAACTTCCTGACCTGAAGGATGGTGAGGGGCGAGCCAGATGGCAGTGAGGGAGGGGAGGAGAGGAGGGCAGCATGTACCAGGCAAAGGGAACAGGCAGAGGCAGCCTCCAGCAGGGCCTTGCATGGGCCAAGGAGGGGCCTCTAGGGCTTGTCTCTGGTCCCACTGAGTCAGAGCCCAAGGCCAAGGCTTGCGGGCTTGCAGAGGCAGGGATGGTGCTGGTGATAGAGATCTTGCCCCAGAGAGGATCAGGCCTGCTCCTTGAACCCTGCCCGGAGCCTGGCTCAGCCTCACCCCCACCCCCCGCCCCTGCCTTCATCCCTCCTCCGTCCTTCCTTCACCTGGACCTCTTTTCTTCTCTGCAGAGCCAGGAGTTCCTGCTGAGGATGCATGGACCCATCTTTTGCAGTGCCAGGCAGGGCGGCTGAGGAGGACTGGACCCGGTTGCTGGGGGTCCACTCGCATCCACACCACAAACATTGAAGGAGGCTTCCCGTGGCATCTGTGCCCAGACACAGGCAATGCCCAGAGGAAGAGAAAAGTGCTGGGCAACGTCCGGGAGCTTTCTGCCCAGTGGCAGGGAAAGCCCTGAAAGAAGAGCCCTGGTCTTGAACTTCCCAATCTGCTCCATCCCCCATCCCCATCCACTCCCTCGCCTCCACCCCTACCCTAGGTCACCCCCTCCCCAGGCTTTTTGTGTTTTGGGAGAAGTCACCAAACCCGGATGTTAAATCCCAGCCCCCTCCTTCCTACCCTCCCTGGCTTTATTTTAAACTTCTGAGGCCTCCCAGGCAAGCGGAGGAAGTGACGAGATCCCTGTGGTGGGTCATGGCGGGTGATGCTCTCAGCCCACCAGCCCTTCTTGTCTCAGTCCCGACCCCTCCCATACTCTGTCCCTTGCTTCCAGATGCTCAGGATGACAACAGAGGAAATGGACATCTTCTGTTTGAATATCCCAGAATACAGTGCTTCTGTCTCCTCCCACCGGTCCAGTTAGCTTCCCTCTGGACCAGCAGGCGAGGGGGAGACGTGAGGGTTTGGGACCTTTGGCTGGGAAGCCGCTGACCAGGTGGCCAGGGGGTGGGGTGTGTGGGGAGAAGGGCTGAGGGGCAGTTAGGATGGCCCTGTTTCTGAGGGCACCTGAGCCTGGGGCTGGCATTACACATGGGGGCTTCGAGGATGCTGAGGGTGAGGAGAGGTCACCCTGCAGGAGCCGTGGGGCCGGTGAGATAAAGCCTCAGGGATGCCCGTGAACTGGTTTGTCCGCTTCCGCTCCCAGGGGCCACCGCAGGCTTGATTGGTGGGGGGTGCTGAGCATGGAAGCCCAGGCAGCTTTCGCTGGGGCAGACTCTCAGGCCGATGCTGAAGAAGGCTGCTTGTCAGCCAGCGTGTCCCAGGGAGAGGGGAGCAGGTGTGGGGTTCCTGCCATCTGTGATAAGCTCCTCGGCTTGCTTGGCAGGAGCCGGTCTTTGCATGTAGCCCCTTTCCAATGTGCTGTGTACCATTCTGGTTTCTCTTGTCCCTGGTGCTGGCTGGGAGTGGGTGGGGGCTGAGGGCTGTGGCCTCGGCGCTGGGGAAGGATGGAGGGCCAGTGGTCCAGGCCCCTTTGAGCGGGGGGAAGGACGTGACCAGGACATTTAAACTGAGTTGGAGGGGAGCAGCTGCTTTTCTGTCTTTGTTTCTCTGCTCCTTGGGGGCTGGGGCAGGGGTAGTCTGGCCTCCCCCCGGGCTTGCTCTTTGACCTAAAGTTTGTTTCTGATGGGGTCAGCTTTCCCTTCCTCCCTCAATACTTGGGAACCTTCCTTCCAACTCCACACTTACTGTTTCAAGCACTGCTGGGGCCTTGAGCTTGTTGGATTGCATTTCTGCCGAGAGGAGCCTGTGGGTTCTGCTGTCCTCCAGGGCCTCCGCCATCGTGTGTGGGCTTTTCTGGACAAGTAGGGCAAGAGGAGGGTGGGCCGGGGGTGCTTCTCAGGGGAGACAGGCTCCAGGCCTGGGCTCTGAGGTCGCTGTCTGGGGTTTTTGGTCTGGCTTAGGGTTGGGAATAAGCCTCTGGCTACCAGGGCTCCTGGGTGGGGTCTTGTTTGGGGGTTGGTATTTGGGGTGAAGGTTCAGGAAGCTGCCGTCTATGCAATAATAAACTTGCATCTGCTCACAGGCTCTGCCTGGGCTGTGGGGTCTGCTTGTGGCCTCAGGATGGGGGACTGGTCTGAGGAGGAGGAGGGAAGCTGAGGACCCTGGGTCATGCTGGGTCAGGCCCTACCTCTCTTACAGTTTCCATAATACCTCCTGTGTGTGCACTTGCTCAGTCATGTCTGACTCTCTGCAACCCCATGGACTGTAGCCCACCAACCTCCTCTGTCCATGGGGTCAGCTTGGCAGGAATACTGGAGTGGTTTGCCATTTCCTCCTCCAGGGGATCTTCGCAACCCAGGGATCGAACCCATGTCTCCTGCAGCTCCTGCATTAGCAGGCAGATTCTTTACCATTGCACCACCTGGCAATACCTCCTGAGGGGTGGCTGAAAGGCTTCAGTCCTGACAGGGGCTCCCCAAAGGCCACAGACCTTCTAGGGAAGACCTTGGGTTTGTAAAGCCAACTTCTAAAAGATTCCCTGAGCAGCATATAGCAAAAGAAAGAGCCTGCCTTTTGGAAAAAAATCTTTGGCCACCCACCCCGCAGGATCTTAGTTCCCCAGTCAGGGATGGAACCTGTGCCCCCTGCTTTGAAAGTCTTAACCACTGGACCTCCAGGGAAGTCCCAAAAGAGCCAGCCTTTTGAGATTGGCTTCCCTGGGCTCTAGTCCTGCTTAGGATACTTACTTCACTTCTCCGAGCCTCAATTTCTCATCTATAAAACAGAGAAAATACTACTACCTCCTGGGGTTGTAGTGAGGATAACTTTAAACATTAAAGCTCATATAAAGCCCAGTAATTGAGAGCAGTAAGTGCAGACTTCCCATTTTGGGGTCATTATTGCTGTTGACCTGAAGTACAGTCATTAGCCCTCTCACAAGCTTCTTGCATTTTAATTGAAACCCCAGAAACCTCGAGTGGGTGGAGATGATTCGGGCTCCTGTCAGAAAGTCACAGAGCGTCTCAGTCAAAGGAAGGACCTATAGGCCATCATCATAGCTTCCAGAGGCTTAGATGGGAGGAGAGACTTGCCCAAGTTCACACAACAAGCCAGGGGTGGGAAAGCAATTATCTTGACTTATTTTAGTGGCCAAGTCAAGCCAACAGCCCCCATGAGAATTGGAGGGGAGGGTCCCTCACCAGTAGGCTTGAGTTCAGGCAGGTTCCAGAGTTCTTTGGTGCTCAGGAGTCCTGGCTGTCTGCCCAGTGTCATCACTGACTTACTGCATGCCAGACACCCCCTCTTTGTAGGCCTTAGTTTCCTCTTTGCCAAGGAGACCGTCATCCCTGCCCCGTTGCCTTCTTTACAGGTATCATGGTTGTGAGCATCCGATGAGGTAGCTCATGAGTGGTAAAGAGGTTGTCAAAACCCTGGAATAATCCAGGGGTCCCAAAGAAAAAAGATGGGTTTGGAAGGACCGCAGGGGCGATGGAGGGGGTGGGGGTGAGGAGGGAGGAGTTGTACTCTGCAGAGGTTTGAATAAAGTGCACCAAGAGAAGGGGGGAGTGGGCAGCCAGCCCAGTTGGGGGGATTTGCAGACTGGCCCTGTGTGTATGTGTGTGTGTGTAAAGTGGGAGTGTGAGGTGAGGGGGCAGGCAGATGACAGCCTTCTAATCCCCTTGAATGGTTTGGGGTGGTGGGGGAAAGCTCATTCCAGAGCCGGCTGGAACGAGGAGTCAGGTAAGGTTGGTTGGAGTCCGGCGCCCCCTGGGGGCTGAAGCGCAGCACACAGCCTGGCTGGTCCCCTTTTCAGCCTTGGCCACTGACACCTCTGGAAGTTTGTCCTCCGCTGCCAGGTCCAAGGTCCTTTGAAGGTGTCTTGTGCCATAGAGGAATTTAAAACCACCTCGTGGATGTTAACCAGGGCCTGTGATCACTACCACTGCCTTGGAGTCTTGGCAGGACTCTTCCAAGGCAGAAAAAAAGATGGGGGGCCTGGGAGCTGTGGGATCCAGATGAGGGATTTGTGGCAAGATGAAAATTTTCATAATTTCTGATGAACCAACAAAGGATCTGACTGTGCTGGGAGAGACGAAGGCCCAGATGATGACTTTTGGCGGCCTCAAGCCTGAAAAAGTTCTGTGGTGCACCCTCAAATGTGTAGCTCAAAATAAACACAATACCAAACTAAAACACAAAACTTAAATGTAGCTGAAATTCAGGTAGCTCATTTTTCTTTTGTCCGAAAGACTGTCTCTAGAGGTGAAACTTCTCCCTCATTAGTGCTTCTTGGCCGTACGGCCCCTCCTCTGAAAGCGAGCAGATTACTTCCTTCAAGGTCGCTTCATCAATATGAGCTGTTACCCTATTCTTAGTTCTCCACTTGGCAGTGGGGCAGCATGCCCAGGGAGCAAGTGGAGGCTCCTCTTCCTCGTTTTCCAGTTGGAAAGGGCTTCTGTTTGCCAGAAAAAGAGCCCAGGACCTTGTAATAGGTATGAGCAGGATATGGGAAGAGAAGCAAGGCTGACATGGGAGGAACTGTTTCAGAGGGGGCTGAAGCAGGGAGACCCTGTGGTCTGAGCCCTGGCCTTGCCTCGGGCTCTGCAGTGGCGGGGCGGGGTGTGGAGGGGGAGATAGTGAAACAAGTGAAGTATTTATTAGAAGGAAAAAAAGAGCACTGTATGTGTGGATAGACACACAGGCAGACTCAGTTGCAGAGTTGCACCCTCATGGCAGTTTAAATCACTTACGTGGAGCATTTCTTCCAGTTTTCCTTTGGCTAATCATTTTGATTTGCCTGGTTCCTATTTGGTATATCTCAGGGTCTTCTCATGTGCGCACATGCATCTCTTAGCCAAGATGGATTCTGCTGAAGAAGCCCCTTTGGGTAGCTTGGCATCAGCATTACTCCCCTTTTGACCTCTAAGAACCCTTTCTGCGCATGTGTAGTCAGGGAGGTCTCTTGACATTGAGAATGAGAAATATGTGATCTGTTATCTTCTGTCTGGGCAGGGCCCAGCCTCCTCGCTCAATTGTCCTGCCATTCTCATCTTGAAGTATCGGTCCACAGGGTACGAATCTCCAATTGCTTCCCCTGTGTGCAGGGGCATCTACCTCCTACTTCACTCCTTGCCTCTGGACTCTGAGAAGGAAGGAAGTCCCCTCTCCAGGCAGAACAGCAAGTGGGGTGGAGGGTGTGTGTGGAGCGAGCAGGAGGGGGTAATGACACACAAAGTGTCTCCCAGGCCCCTCTGGTCTGGGAGGCAAGAAGCTGGTTCATTCATCCTCACCTGGGCATTTGACACAGGATATTAGTTATCCTTCCAGGGGAGTTTTCACCTGAAAAGTGAAGTCTGGAGGGAGCAATGCATTATCCAAAGGAATATTTTACTCTAGAAAAATTTCAGGTATCCACAGGGTATCTTTTCTGGCCAAGTGCTCCGAGCCAAAGAAACAGCTCCACACTCCTACCCAAAAGAAGAAAAAATAAATAATCACCCACCCATTTCCCTTCTCACATGAGGGAGGGATATTAGCAGTCTGTGGCCGGTGGTGTTCTGGGTGCTAGGATCGTAGCCAGCACTTATTAAGAGCTAGTAATATCGCTTGCATGCCAAGTGATATTATATTGTCTCATTAAATTGTCAGAGCCATGGGCTTGCTTAGTGGTCTTGTGGCTAAGACTCCACACTCCCAATACAGGGGGACTGGGTTCGATCCCTCGTCAGGGAACTAGATCCCTCCTGCTGCAACTGAGTTCACGTGCCACAACTAAGACTCAGTGCAGTCAAATAAATATTTTAAAAAAAAATAGAGCCACTCCATGGAATAATAACTTTTGGGAGCAGGGAATGGAGGATAAGGGTGAAGGTAAATGACCTGTGTTACCTACTTGTATCTGGCAGAACTGGATTCAAACTCCTTGTCTATATCGACCCTAAAGACCACAGTTAGGCTGGCTACATTGCTTTGCAGTTCTTGATCATGACCACCAGGGGCGCCACTGCTCCACACATGAATGCTTTCATAAATGTGCTCAAGAGAACGCTGCTTTTATTTAAAAAAAAACAACAACAAACCATCACCATTGCCATTCTGTGATTCACTATAACCATAAAAGCTACTATAAATTAAACACTTACTATGTGCCAGGCTTTGCCCAAGCACTTTACATGCATTATTTCATATATTCCTCACAACTGCTCTGTGATTTCAAATGCCACTGTGTTCCACAGGTTAGAAACTAAGATTTAAACCCAGGTCTGTCTGTCCATCTTCAAAGCCCATACGCTTAACCATACCCTCAATGGAAGGCACAAACTAAATGCTTGGAGGGTGCATTTGGCTGGCAAACTTTTGTTTGGACCAGGCTGGTACCTTAAAACACATTAAATTTAAATGCTTTGGGGCAGGGCATCAGTCTACACTTGTCGGCTTCCCCAGTGGCTCCACGGTAAAGAATCCACCTGCAATGTAGAAGATGTAGGAGACCCAGGTTCGATCCCTGGGCCAGGAAATTCCCCTGGAGGAGGAAGTGGCAACCCACTCTTAGTATTCTTCCTTGGGAAATCCCATGGACAGAGAAGCCTGGGAGGCTACAGTCTATGGGGTGGCAAAGAGTCAGACACCACTGAGCGACTGAGCACGCACACGTCGGTCTCCGCTTAGCCACAGTCCTCACCATGCCCTGTTGTCTCTTTTGTTTATCTTATCTGCCCAACTCTGACATCATTTGAATTTGCAACCCCATTTATGCCAATGACGGTGCTGACTCCATTTATACTAATAATATTTGGTGGACTGGAAAAAAAAACTGGGTGGAATCTTGGAGTTTTAGGAAGACAGCCAGGAAAGGTGACAAATGGTCCTGGCCCAGTGTCATTCCAGAGATGTGGGAGGCAGCACTGTCCATCAGTGCTGTCCCGAATGTGTCAGTAAATGAGTTAACTGCAGTGTGCATGGCACACAGATGTGTGGGTTTCCTGGGACAGGTGACAGTGAGCTGGAGGTGGATGTGACATGTTTTGACGTCACAGCATCCTCCCAAGCAGGGTGATCAGGGTGACTGGCTACTGCATGGACCCATGCAGCATCTTGTCCAATTTGTGTGTCTTTTTAGATTTCCATTTGCTTGGCCCCTGACCCAGTGGTTGGACTTCATCAGCATTGTGGAGTTTCTAATTAATATCAATCACTCCATCTGTTAAGGAGTGAATTGTGTCTCCCCTAAAATTTGTGTGTTGAAGCCCTACCCTCCATACATAAGAATGTAATTGTATTTAGAGATAGGGCCTTTGGAGAGGCGATTAAGTTCAAACGTTAGGCCATCAGGGTGGACCCTCAGCCAGTTTGACTGGTGTCCTTATAAGAAGAGGAAATCTGGACAGAGTTGGGGGAAGCAAAGGTGGAGACAGATGAGCCTAAATCCTCTCTTTTTCTACAAACAGAGGTGACTAAATTCTTCAAAGTGAGGTGCCCGAAATGTGTGACCACATCCCCACCAGCTACACTGGCAGCCAGGGGCCAGCTCTGAGGTTTGCAGGTTAAGACAAGACACAAATGGAGGCCCCCCCCCCCATACCCACCAGTTTGTCCTTCCCAGCTCGGACAAGCAGCCTGCAGTGGAGGGCCTGGAATTTGTGTCCAGACCACCTAGTTCAAATGTCCAGCTCTGCGCACCTCCCTCCAGCCTCAGCAACACCCTGGGCCACCTCTCAGGGGTAGAAGGACACTCTCCAGTAGCCAGGAGAACTGGCCACAAGCCCAGGCAGGCCGTGGGAAACAGAATGTTGTTCAGAAAGGCGGAAGCGCTAGGTAGGCATGTCTCTTTGGCTCCATGGACTTCTCACACTGTAGGGAGAGCAGTGGTTAGAGAGGGGGGAGGCCCTCCAGAGGCCAAGCCTGGCTCCCCACCTAAGGCAGCACTAGCCCACAGCAACAGGAAGTCCAGCCCAAGCTTCTGATACATCGGTGGTTCTCAGCTGGGGGTGGTGTGGCCTCCCAGGGGTCATTGGCAGTGTCGGGAGGTATTTTGGGTTGTCACAAGTCAGAAAGAGGGATGTTACTGGCATCCAGTGGGTACCGGCCAGTGATGCTACCTAACATCCTGTGATGCTCAAAATAGTACTCCACCTCCTCCCCCAACTCCCATCCAACAAAGAATTATCCAGCCCCAGATGTCCATGTGACACTGTGGAGCAACCCTGTGACACGTGAGTAAGTATGAAGGCTACAGGCTTGGGGTTCAGACCCTGCCTCTGCCACTGACTTGCTCTGGGACCAATTATTTTTTTCATCTCTCTCTGCATCTGCTTTTTTCATTTGGGAAATGGGGTTAATTGCAACTATTTTACAGGGTTGTGTGAGAAATAAAACGGACTTTATATAGAATATGCCTGGCACAGAGTAGGTCCTCAAAAAGTATTATTGTTACCGACGGGGTTCTTGACCTTGTTGATTGATAGAAATTAATCAGAGGCCAAATTCAGGCAAGGCTTTACTGGGGCTTCTAAAGCATCAGGGTTTCCCTCGCTTGCTCCCCGAAGCGGGGCAAGCTGGTTCCTTATGTGGGGTGAGGGTAAGGGTGTGTTTTGGGTGCTTTGCACCCCCCTCCCTTAGGTGGTGGTGTGTGCAGGGGATATGCACAGTACCCTGCTTTTGCTCCAGGCTCTTCAAAAGCGGCAGTTGGGATTTTTTTGGTCTCTTTATATCTTTCATCCAGCGTTTGCCCCAACTCCACATGTATGCAGTTATTTTTAGTCCCATATAGTTTCTTTGTATTTCGGTGCTCAAGGAGGAGCGATGTATCCAGGTGCAAGCACTGCAGCAAAGGATGCCAGATCCCAGCTTGTCTCATTGTAAGTGTCCCTTAGATGGAGGGAAAGAAGTGAATGAATAATATTTTTAAATGGATAAATCACAAAATAGCAGTACAGCCATATTTCTGTGTGAAGCCGCAGAGGAAATACTAAAAGCCTTGAGGGTATGAGGGCAGGTGGTAGGAGTCGGGGCTGGAAGATGTGGAGAGCCGTGTTGTTACAAGCTGCGTGGTAGTTTGACCTGTTAAGCTCTATACATGTATGATTGGTTTAAATGTTGAAGTCGAGGACCTTGAATATTAACATCCTTCCTCCCGTGTCCCTGATAATTGCTGTTAGGAGACAGCATGAAATTACTGTGGACGTCCCACTGGCAGGATTTCATGCCGCCGAGCCCTGCCCGGTTCTGCACGCCCCAAGCCCCAGGGGGTCCTGCCCCTGTTTTCCTGCCCCTCCAGAGCCCTTAATAATTCTCGGGGCATAGCAGTCAGTTTGGGCTGCCATGACAAGCACCGCAGACTGAGGGGCTTCAGCCACAGAAATCAATTTTCTCACAGTTCTAGAGGCTAGATGTCCAAGATCAAGGTGCCACCAGGGTCTGATGAGAGCTGTGTCTTAGGGTGAGGATGTAAGGCTGTCTGCTCCCTGTGATCTCTGCTGGCAGAGAAAGAGGGAGAAGGGGAGAGGGGAGGGGGGAAGGAGAGGGAGGAGAGAGCGAGAGGAATTAATTACACCTCTTCCGTGTCCCTTCTTTGTTGTTGTTCGGCTGATAAGTTGAGTCTGACTCTGCGACGCCATGGACTGCAGCACACCAGGCTTCCCTGTCCTCCACCACCTCCCAGAGTTTGCTCAAGTTCGTGTCCATTGAGTCTGTGATGCCATCCAACCATCTCATTCTCTGTTGCCCCCTTCTCCCCCTGCCCTCAATCTTTCCCAGCCTCAGGGTCTTTTCTAATGAGTCGTCTCTTTGCATCAGGTGGCCAAAGTATTGGAGCTTCAACTTCAGCGTCAATCCTTCCAATGAATATCCAGGACTGATTTTCTTTAGGACAGACTGGTTGGATCTCCTTGCAGTTCAAGGGACTCTCAAGAGTCTTCTCCAGCACCATACTTTGAAAGCATCACTTCTTTGGTGCTCAGCCTTTTTTATGGTCCAACTCTCACATCCATTCATGACTACTGGAGAAACCACAGTTTGACTATATGGACCTTTGTCGGCAAAGGGATGTCTTTGCTTTTCAATATGCTGTCTAGGTTTGTCATTGCTTTCCTTCCAAGAAGTAAGCATCTTCTAATCTCATGCCCGCAGTCACTATCCACAGTGCCTCTTCCTATGAGAGCACTCATCCCAGCATGGGCACCCCCACCCCTGCCACATAACCTCATCTAAACCCAGTCACCTCTAAGTGCTATCACACAGAGGTTTAGATTTCAACATGATTTTTTAATTTTTATCTTTTACTTTTGGTTACACTGGGTCTTCATTTCTCTAGTTGTGGCAAGGGGGATTACCCTCTAGTTGGGGTACGTGGGCTCTAAAGTACACAGACTCGGGTGCAGGGGCTTAATTGCCCTGAGGCATGTGGCATCTTCCTGGACCAGGGACGGAACTCCTGTCCTCTGTGTTGGCAAATGAAAGTGAAAGCATTAGTCACTCAGTCATGTACAGCTCTTTGCAACCCCATGGACTGTAGCCCACCAAGCTCCTCCATCCATGGAATTCTCAAGAATACTGGAGTGGGTAGCCATTCCCTTCTCCAGGGGATCTTCCCAACCCAGGGATCAAACTCGGGACACCTACATTGCAGGCAGATTCTTTACCACCTGAGCCACCAGATTCTTAACCATTGGACCACCAAGAAAGTCCTCAACATACAATTTTGAGGAGACATAATTAAGTCCATACCATTTCTGTCCTCTATCGAGCCCATCTTTGCATGAAATGTTCCCTTGGTATCTCTAATTTTCTTGAAGAGATCTCTAGTCTTTCCCATTCTGTTGTTTTCCTCTATTTCTTTGCATTGATCGCTGAGGAAGGCTTTCTTATCTCTCCTTGCTATTCTTTGGAA
>NW_011495059.1:262858-264327 GCF_000754665.1 Bison bison bison
CCTTTGCTTTTCACTTCTCTTCTTTTCACAGCTATTTGTAAGGCCTCCCCGACAGCCATTTTGCTTTTTTTCATTTCTTTTCCATGGGTATGGTCTTGATCCCTGTCTCCTGTACAATGTCACGAACCTCATTCCATAGTTCATCAGGCACTCTATCTATCAGATCTAGTCCCTTAAATCTATTTCTTACTTCCACTGTATAATTATCAGGGATTTGATTTAGGTCATACCTGAATGGTCTAGAGGTTTTCCTTACTTTCTTCAATTTAAGTCTGAATTTGGCAATAAGGAATTCATGATCTGAGCCATAGTCAGCTCACAATGGTGTGATCACTCACCTAGAGCCAGACATCCTGGAATGTGAAGTCAAGTGGGCCTTAGAAAGCACCACTACGAACAAAGCTAGTGGAGGTGATGGAATTTCAGTTGAGGTATTTCAAATCCTGAAAGATGATGCTGTGAAAGTGCTGCACTCAATATGCCAGCAAATTTGGAAAACTCAGCAGTGGCCACAGGACTGGAAAAGGTCAGTTTTCATTCCAATCCCAAAGAAAGGCAATGCCAAAGAATGCTCAAACTACTGCACAATTGCACTCATCTAACAGACTAGTAAAGTAATGCTCAAAGTTCTGCAAGCCAGGCGTCAGCAATATGTGAACTGTGAACTTCCAGATGTTCAAGCTGGTTTTAGAAAAGGCAGAGGAACCAGAGATCAAATTGCCAACATCCGCTGGATCATGGAAAAAGCAAGAGAGTTCCAGAAAAACATCTATTTCTGCTTTATTGACTATGCCAAAGCCTTTGATTGTGTGGATCACAATAAACTGTGGAAAATTCTGAAAGAGATGGAAATACCAGATCACCTGACCTGCCTCTTAAGAAACCTATATGGAGGTCAGGAAGCAACAGTTAGAACTGGACATGGAACAACAGACTGGTTCCAAATAGGAAAAGGGGTACGTCAAGGCTGTATATTGTCACCCTGCTTATTTAACTTATATGCATAATAGATCATGAGAAACGTGGGGCTGGATGAAGCACAAGCTGGAATCAAGATTGCCGGGAGAAATATCAATAACCTCAGATATGCAGATGACACCACCCTTATGGCAGAAAGTGAAGAGGAACTCAAAAGCCTCTTGATGAAAGTGAAAGAGGAGAGTGGAAAAGCTGGCTCAACATTCAGAAAACGAAGATCATGGCATCTGGTCCCATCACTTCATGGGAAATAGATGGGGAAACAGTAGAAACTGTCAGACTTTATTTTTGGGGGCTCCAAAATCACTGCAGATGGTGATTGCAGCCATGAAATTAAAAGACGCTTACTCCTTGGAAGGAAAGTTATGAGCAACTTAGATAGCATATTCAAAAGCAGAGACATTACTTTGCCAACAAAGGTCTGTCTAGTCAAGGCTATGGTCTTTCCAGTGGTCATGTATGGATGTGAGAGTTGGACTGTGAAGAAAGCT
>NW_011495059.1:264427-274357 GCF_000754665.1 Bison bison bison
ACTGTGGTGTTGGAGAAGACTCTTGCGAGTCCCTTGGCCTGCAAGGAGATCCAACCAGTCCATTCTAAAGGAGATCAGTCCTGGGTGCTCATTGGAAGGACTGATGCTAAAGCTGAAACTCCAGTACTTTGGCCACCTCATGCGAAGAGTTGACTCATTGGAAAAGACTCTGATGCTGGGAGGGATTGGGGGCAGGAGGAGAAGGGACGACAGAGGATGAGATGGCTGGATGGCATCACCGACTCAATGGACATGAGTTTGGGTGAACTCTGGGAGTTGGTGTTGGACAGGGAGGCCTGGTGTTCTGCGATTCATGGGATCGCAAAGAGTCAGACACAACTGAGTGACTGAACTGAACTGAATTAAGTCCATACCTACAAGGGCAACAGCCAAATCACGGCTGGCCTCCATGTCTAATCTCCCTTGACTAGAAGGTCTTCATATTAGTTTCTTTAACTGCTTTGAGGCTGCAGTTGAGGAAGCCCTTTCCTGCCCAGTACTCTGGTTCTGATTCCTTCCCAGCCCTCAAAGTCAATAATAATCCCACAGTACATGGTGGGAACTGGTGAACGTATGGCAGGGCAGAGATGGGATGAGCTTCCTACGAATCGGACTATGAACTCCTTGCCCCAAGTGCTGCTTCTCTCGGCCGACAACTGTCCTTGAGCCAACTACACCTCAAGCCCCCATCACTTCCAGTGACACAGTGCATCTGAGCCATCTCAATCCCTCTCGTCCACTGTCACTAGCCTGTCTGGTGTCACCACTGTCCTTCCCCTGGATGACTGCACAGCCCCCCTGACGAATCTCCCCACTTCCACTCCCCACCCCCAGCAGCCAGAGAGACCTTGTGAAAAGGCAGTTTGGATCGTGTCCCTCCTCCACTCGAGTGACTTCCTACTGCCTTGACCACAAAGTCCAACTTCCTTATTGTGGCCTAGGAGTCCCCATCAGGCCATTAGCTGCATCCTCAAACCCATCTTGGTCCACACTCGCCTTTGATCATCCCTCAGCCACACTGCTTTCCTTGCTAGTCCAGAGCAAGAAGGCTTCTTCCTGCCCCAGGTCCCCTCCACGAGACTTTTCTTCTCTCAGGCAATCTGTCCTCTAAGATATGGTCACTGCTGCTTCCTCTACCTTCTCAGGGCTCTGCTTGGCCACCTCCATCCCCTGTCTGAAGTGGCCACAACTCCCTCCACCCATTCCTCTCGTGTCACCCTATTATGTTGTCTTTGGAGCATTTGTCCCCGTCTCCGACTAGCCATCTTATTCATTAAGATGTATTAGTCACTCAGGCGACTCCATGGACTGTAGCCCACCAGGCTCCTCTGTCTGTAGGATTTTCCAGGCAAGGATACTGGAGTAGGTTACCATTTCCTTCTCTAGGGGATCTTCCCAACCCAGGATCAAGCCTGGGTCTCCTGCACTGCAGGCAGATTCTTTACCGACTGAGCTACAAGGGAATCCCTCTTAGTCATTACTCATTTGTATAAAATATGTTGGCGGGAGGGAACAGCTCCAATAGCCCAGAGTGGATGACCAGGGCTACCTCTGAGGCGTATGTGTTAGAGAAGTTGATTCAGGGCCAAACATCACCATACCCAGCACACTCATACGTGGAGCTCCAGAAGAAATGGGTGAACGGACATCTCCTGGAGCCAGCATCCTGACACCATCCACACCTGCATCCCGTGGGAGGGGATGGCTGGAGCCGTGAGGGCCGCCAGGATCACTTCCTCAAGAGCCCTTTCTCCACTGCTTTCTCCCAACCTAACACACCACCATCTGCTATTCTTGATTGGAGCAACTATTTTGGGGCCCTTCTAAGAGGACTTATTCTTGGGCTTCCTTTGTGGCTCAGCTGGTGAACAATCTGCCTGCAATGTGCGAGGCCTGGGTTCTATCCCTGGGTTGGGAAGATCCCCTGGAGAAAGACTACCCACTCCAGTATTCTGGCCTAGAGAATTCCATGGACTGAATAGTCCATGGGGTCACAAAGAGTCAGACACGTCGGAGCTACTTTCAGTTTTACTTTCTAAGGGGCCTTACCAATTGATATCTTATAAGTACTGGTGAAAGGAAAGAAGGGAAAGTGAAGTTGTTCAGAGGAGGCTGCCAGGCTCCTCTGTCCATGGGATTTCCCAGGCAAGGATACTGGAGTGAGTTGCCATTTCTTCCTCCAGGGGATCTTCCAGACAGAGTGCTAATTAACCCGCTTTGTATTTCATAGGAACCTCTGGAGGGCAGTCTTCCTCCACTGCAGGGTCTAGCTCTCCTGCCGAAGGTCAAGGGCTGACAAGGTCAGATGGACAGAGATGGGTGGGTGGGGGTGGCGGTGCCTTCTGGCAGCAGGAACACCCTTCCTTTGGAGAGAAGGGAGGCTGGAGGCCCAGGTAAGCTCTGAATGCGGGGTGAAACTCAGGCCAGAGAGACGAAGGGCTGCTGTGTGTGGTGATGAGGGACAGATCCAGGCACAGCTTGCCTGGGAGAATATTGGCTCTGCATCCTACGAGTCCCATGACCTTGAGCAAAGCTCCTTCCCCATTTTCTCATATGAAACTTGGAGTAATAGTCTCCTCTTCAAAGAGCTGCTGTGAATAATAATGAGCTAATACATGGAAAGTTCTTTGAAGTTATTATTATTGTTGTTATTTAAGCTCTACACAGAGGTAAAGTTTCTCGTATTATGTACTAGCCAGGACATACTGGGGTGTATGCATGGGCCTGGCGGGCATGTGGTATGTAATGTGTATGGCATTGTGCCCATGTGCCATGTGTGGGTACACATCTATATTCTTTTCTTTCTATTCTTTTCCATTACAGGTTATAACAAGATATTGAATATAGTTCCCTGTATAGCACAAATCCTTGCTGCGTATCTATTTCATACACAGAGTGTGTATCAGTTAATCCCATACTCTGAATTCATCCCTCCCCGCCCCTCTTCACCTTTGCAGAATCACAACCACAGAGTCAGCCTCTGAGGTCAGGATCAGGAAAATATGGCATTCTTCAGGCACGGGCCAGTCCTCCAGCTCAGTCCTGGTCACCAGGCAGGGCACAGTCCAGATGTCAGCTACCCAGGAAGCCTTGGCAGACTCCAAGCTGGACTGGGGGCCCCTCTTCTGCCTTCTCCCAGCTCCCTCTTTTTGCACTGGCCACATAGTAGTTTTAAATGTATGTTTTTTTAATGATTTATGATATGAAATTATAAATTGAGGATTAATTTAATATTACTGGTTTCATTCTCTGCCTCCCCAACTTGCTGTAAGCTCCTAGACGGGCGGACTCTGTGTCTGATTCCACTTGGTCCTTGGGTGCTCAGCTGAGGGCCTGGCAGAGAGTAAACTGCTCACTTGTTTGTATTCCTGCTGAATGAATAAATTGAATTTTAACATCCTGGACTCTGAAAATTCATTGGAAAGCCCATCCGGGCCATGTTGTCCACATTCTGTCTAATATGGAAATTCAGATGTAGCCCTAGAGGGAGGGATTAGCTCTGGGCAATCTCAGGACCAGCCACGCCTTCCTTTCGGGATGAGAAGCCTGGCCTTTGCCCCTGCTGTGGCCCCTGCTAGGATTCCAGGGTTTTGTGGGGGAGCTGGAAGACGCAGGCAGCTGAATCAAGCATTTGGCATCTGGAAGGGCAAGCAGTTTTGGTTCCTGGATCAGCTCCACAGAGAGGGGAGACGGGTTGGGGAGGGCGGGCCGCAGGCAGGAGCTGAGGGTCCTCACCAGGTCAGGAGCCCTGCAGTAGGGACCAAGCAACAATAACATGTGACCTCGAGGACTGGGTCCAGGCCACACAGACTGGCCTTGGCAGATTGGGGGTGCCATGGCTGCAACGGTAGCTGGTCTATTCTGAGCCCAGGGTGGCAGCTTTAGGGGCACAGGGACAGGGTGGGGGCATCTGTGAAGAAACCTCAGTGCTTTTACAGTGGGTGTGGCATCAGGCTCCAGGGGCTCCATGGGCTGAACCAGCATCATCTCTGGACAGAATAGGAAGAGGTAGCAGACACTGCTTCCTGGAGAGAGGACTTCCTTGGGGAGACAATTTCTTTTTTAAAAATATTTATTTGACTGCTCCGGGTCTTAGTTGCAGCACGAAGGACCTTCAATCTTCATTGCAGCATATGGGAGCTTTCGTTGCAGCACATGGGATCTAGTTCCCCAACCAGGGATCAAACCTGGGCCCCCCGCATTGACAGTGTGGAGTTTTAGCCACTGCACCACCAGGGAAGTTCTGAGAGGATTTCTTTGCGAACATGTGAGAACCTAGATTTCCCCTGCGTAAGGCTTGGGTTGGTTTCAAGGGCTCAAAGTCTTACATTTGAAGGCAGGGCCAGAGCCAGGGAAAGAATATGGAATGTTACTGGTGTGGCCCCACTCTGCTCAGCTAGGATTGTGGATCCATTGTCTGAGAAATAAGAGCCTGAGATGGGGTTTCTGGGTTAAGAAATTTACCAGGCGGGTACTCTGAGTAGGGGAGTGAGGGAAGCAGGGTAGGGTGGAGAAGGAGCTAAGCAAAGATGGGGAGCCGCTGCATTGTGATCCCAAGGAGCTTTGGAGCATGAGAGGTACCACGGAGTGGCTGCTCCATTATTTGGTTAGGAGGGCAGCTCTGGGGCGTGGGGCATCCCCTCCTGGTCCAGGGCGATGACTAGGACAAAGGGGGCAGCTGTGACCAGTGAACAGCCAATACTCAGGAGCCAGCCCATAAAGGGGTCTGGGAGGGGCACCAACCTCTTCCCCTGTAGTAGGCACCATGGACTTCCTCACCCTGAAATCAGCCTTGTACCTTCCGCTATCCATGCACTCTGCTCCACTCTCTGAACCCCCCGGGACACACCCACTTGGCCACCCCCTGATACGTGTGGGCAGGGTATTCAGACTCCGTCTGGGTGCCTCCGAGCATCCCTGGTGCTGACAGAGAGGCCAGCATCAGCACATGGATGTGGCCAAAGGAACCCTGAGATCCTGATGTAGCGATGTGGGGTAGTGGTGGGAGAGCAGGTGGGAGCGTCCACCTCAGCAGCAAGAACCCAATAGCCTAGCACTCTTATTTGGGACTGTGTGCGTGGATCCCAATGATCCAGCAATGTTGCTTTCTCCAATGTATGGAGAGAAGCAAGAGTCGAATATTAAACTCTCTAAGTCATCTGTGTGTTACTGACAAGCTCCACACAGGAAATTGTAACCACATGAAATATTTATGCCTCACACTGCAACGACGCTACTGACATGACAGCATGTTGTTTTTGTTTGTTGGGTTGGGTTTTTTTTTCTTTTTCCAAAGTGGACTACAAGTCCTTCAGTGAGGAAATGGCTCAGAGAAATTGTGCCTATCCCAGGAGTTGTTATCTGGGTGAAGCAGGGTTATGTGATTGGAGAACGAGGGGCCAGACCCATGCAGCCTCCTCTGTCTGGGTCATGGGCCTGGTTTGGGGTGCCTAAACCTGCTCTTCATCTCAAAATAGCTGTGTCATGAGGCCCAAGAGCTGCAGTCTCCCCCTAGCTCCTCCACACCAGGCAATTGTGATTTTTCCAGAAATGGCTAAAATAGTCACATAATTATTACTTTATTTTGAGGTTATCACCCCTAACATCTTTCAGGAAAACCAGTTAAGAGTTCTCTGTCTGAGATGCTTGCTATACTTGGGTTTGGAGGAGTCCCTCTTCCCACCCTGGGCTCCTGCTGCCCTAAATGCACCTCTCACCTCCACCAGCCTGGAAACTTCCAGAGGACAGAAGCTCCATTGGGGGCAAGGGAGTGGTCGGGAGGGACTCACTGTGGTCACCTGCTGATGGGAGCTCCCTGTGTGGCCAGCACGCAAGGCCAGAACACCTTGAATCATCATGGGAACCTACTTGCTGGCACCATCATCGCCCCACTTCTACAGATGGCAAGACTGAGGCCATCCAGGCTCTGTCGCCCACAGAGACCCTCAGGGATGGAGAAAGGGCAGGGGGGACTTTGCCCTCAACCTGGCTGACACTAGGGGCTCTGTCCTGGCGAATCCCACCACCAAGGATCACTGCAGAGGGCCTGCCCCTGGCTTACCAAGTGTAAAGAGAGACAGGCTGTTTCCAACTTTTTATCAGTTTTATTATAAAGAAATTCGAGAGAAGCACTGGGCACCAGGACAGACATTTGCAGGGTCAGAAAACAGCTGCAAACATTAAGAACCCAAACCCAAACCAAACCCCAAAGCACACACACTTGATGATAAAAACTGCAATTTTGTTCTCGATTGTTCCTCGTAAACAGACAGAAGTCATTGCTGGCTGTTTTAAATAGATGAATGTATGATTAAAAAAAAAAAAAGCGCAATGTCTCTGAGTGTGGCTATAAATTGTCCAGTTCCTGCTGTACAGAGGGTGAAATGGTTTGGCAGCCTCTTTTGTGCACGTCTCCCTTGAGATAAAACTTAAAAAAAAATGTGCTAACGGTCATATAAAATGCCTTTTTTTTTTTTACCTTTAAGGAATCTACTTTCCGCCCCACCCCATCCCAACAAAATAATCTTACAGGTGTCTTCAGCACAGCTTCTAAAACACATAGTCAACTAATACTTACATGGAGCCAACAGTTTGTAAGTGTCATAATGTCTTGTTCACACTGTAAAACCGGATTTGCACGTCTGGCGCCGAGCCGACCCCCGCCCGGCGCATCTGGGGTGGTTTCCTGCGGCGGGGCCACCGGTCCAGGGACAGCTCCGGCGCAGACGACCAGACGGAGGGGACGGCGGCAGGCGAGGCGCGGGGTCCACGGGAACCCTGGAGCAAGCGGTCAGGGGGCGGGAGGTTCCAGCAGGTTCTTTGGGCTGGCGGCGGGCGGCGGGCGGCCTCTGCAGAGTCTGCCGGGAGGTGAGGAAGAGCCTCAGCCCTGGGCCCGGGCGTCTCACTGCGCTCCGCGCCGGCGCCCTGCTTCCTGCCGAGGCCTCTTTTCTGCTGTCAGCCCTTCAGGCTCTGAGCAGCGCCCTTCCAGCAAGCCTCAGGGAGGACAGGGAGACGGGCTTAGGTGAGGTAGAGCGATTTATCCCTGGGGAGCAGGCTGGGGAGAAAGGAGGGGCTGTCAGAGCTGATGTGACTGCCCCCCACCCAGGCGTCCCCTGGTCCTCACGGGGCTGGACACAGGGCCCGAGTGCATGGGGACAGCTGCTCACTGGCCATTCATCCCCTCCCCGGATTCATCGGCCCCTCGGAAGATGCGTGAAGGTCTGGGCCGGTCCCGTCTTTACTATCCACCTGCGGGGTGTCGGAGGGGTGTGTGTGTGTGTCGGAGGGGTGTGTGTGTGTGTCGGAGGGGTGTGTGTGTGTGTCGGAGGGGTGTGTGTGTCTGTGTGTGTGGCGTCGGAGGGGGGTGTGTGTGTGCGCGCGGAACCAAACACCCTTCCTGGAATCCTGGTGGGAGACCACCCGGTCCTCAGCGCTGAGGATACAAAAAGCTAGAACTTTTAAAAGTTGGGACCAAATCTCCGTTCTTCCACTACAGGAGCTCTGGTTCAATCCCTGGTTGGGGAACACAGAATTCTGCATGCCACCCGGTGCGGCCAAAAAATAATAAAAAATTATTTTATTTTAAAAAATGGGACCAAATAATGGGACCAAATCTGTGCTGTGATTGGAACCCAGAGCTCCCATGAGATCAGGCCAAAGCCAGAGAGAACAGCACTGAAACATGTATATTACCATATGGAAAACAGATGACCAGTGCAAGTTGCATGCATGAAGCAGGACACCCAAATCCGGTGCTCTGGGACAACCCAGAGGGATGGGGGGGAGGGAGATGGGGGTTCAGGATTGGGGGGACACGTGTATCTGTGGCCGATTGATCTTGATGTATGGCAAAAACCATCACAATATTGTGAAATAATTATTCTCCAATTAAAATAAATAAATTAAAAAATAAAAGCCAGTCTCTGGCTGAGGCCACACCCTCGCTAGGCTCCTCCCTGCCCCAGCCGCTGCCCTAGCCCCACTACTGGTACGGGGTTCTCCCTGAACAAATACACATCATCAAGGGCACCAAATTCCTGCTTCAGGCTCTGCTCCTCGGGAAGCTGACCAAAGACAGTTGCTCTAGCTATGAATGCCACTCGGAAGCACTTGTGAGAAAAGAAAACAGGGTGGAGATCTCTGGTGGTCCAGTGGGGAAGAATCCGCTGGCAGGGGCCACCCCTGCTCCAGGAAGACTCCACGAGGCACGGGGCAACTAGGCTCCTGCGCCACAACTGCTGAGCCCGAGCTCTAGAGCCTGGTGAGCCACAACAAAGACCCAGTGCAGCCAAAACTAAATAAATCTGCCCGTGGAATCCTCCAGGCAAGAATGACTGGAGCGCGTGGCCATGCCCTTCTTCAGGGGATTTCCCTGACCCAGGGTCGAATCTGGGTCTCCTGCACTGCAGGCAGATTCTTTACCATCTGAGCCACCAGGGAAGACTAAATAAATAAGTAAATCTTTAAAAAAAAAAAAAAAGAAGGAAAAGAAAAATAACAGGATGGAAGGAAAAACAGCAAGAGCAAAGATGGGCCTCAGTATCCCCCAGGCCTGGCCCCAGACAGCTGAGTCCCTACGGGTCCTTGCTTTGTTCTACTTCCTCTCCTGACGACGCTGGGCACCTGGTGCCCACGAGGCCCTCCTGCAGGTGACAGTGATCTGCAGTGTCCTCCTTGCCCTTTCCCCCCATCACCCCATCCTCATGCTACCCTCACACTGCCCTCAGCAGCTCCCACCGTGGGCAGGGGTGGGGGTGAGGCCCACCTGCAGGTGCTGACGCCACACTCGGTGCTGGGGTAACTGCTGTCCCAGTCTCCGCTGCTCGTGGGGTTGGACGGGCCAGGGGAGCGGGGTCCGGAACCGCTGGGGAACTCAGAGATGTGAGGGAAGTCCTGCCGAGAGGGGAGGAGGAGGCGGTGAGCAAAGGCGAGCCAAAGGGGTGCCTCTCAGGCAGCAAGGAGGGGATGGGGCTGTTCGCAGAGACACCGCCCCAGCTTATATGAAATTTCTGCTCCGCCCGTCTGCCTGGACTACTTCTTTCTTTTCCCTGGTAGAGCACCTTCTGGAAAATCCAGTCCTAGTCTTAGCTGCAAGGGTGGGGTGCTGGTGGTGAAGGACTTTCCTTCCCTGGACCTCAGTTTCCCACTCTGTAAAATGGACTTACTGGGCTGTGTGACCTCCCAGGGTCAAGCAGGCTTTGTAATTCCCAGTGTCCATGGAGCAATTAGCAGGGCTCAGGCTTCAGAGGCTTTGGGGAGAGCCAGGAGCTAAGGCTCAGTGGCCTTAGCCTCTCTGGCCAGAGAGCAGGAATGGACAGAAGCTGAGAGAGGAGGGCCTGGGATACCCTAAGAATCTGAAGAATCTGCCTGGGAACCTGCCAGCTGTTCTCTGCAGCCAGTGCATCTCAGGCCAGGTGTACTCATCCCATTTCACAGATGTGGTCACTGAGGCTCAGAGGGATAAAGTGCCAAGGCTGAGGTTTCACAGGCCGTGAGTGGCAGGGCCAGTATTTGGAATCCCAAGCTGCCTTCCCTTTCCACAAGGGGGTTCCTCAGGAGCGCATTCTCGCTGGGTCCTGCTTACCTGTGGCCCTGGAGGTGAGGGGCTCACGGCCAGCTGCACCTGGAGTGCCATGGGAGCGGGCAGGACCGGAGGCTGGGGGGCTGGGGACATGCTGACAGGTGGGCTGAGGAGGGTGCCCTGGGCGTGGGGTGGCAGCGGCAGCTGCTGGTGCAGGGGTGTGCTGAGAGGGAAGGAGGGCGGCGGCGGTGGGGAGGCACTGAGGCTGGGCAGCAGCGACTTGGAGCCCAGCGCCCGGGCGCGGCTGGCGGGGGGAGGGCCCGCTGCGGAAGGCCTGCAGGTCAGACGGGGTCAGGAAGGAGGCCAGGCCCGGCATGGCGTACATGGGCTGCTTGGGGGGGAGCATCTTG
>NW_011495059.1:274457-299163 GCF_000754665.1 Bison bison bison
AGCATCTTGGCCGGCGGGTTCGCCTGAGCACTCTTGGTCTCACCCTGGTCAGGGGAGCTCTGGAAGGAAACAGACACCAATCTGGATAAGCCGGAACCAACGTGGATAAGCTGGAACTTGGGCCACGAGACCCACATGGTTTTGTAACCCACTGGCTGGCTCTCACGTCCCTCGGGGGAGAGCAGGGGACTCACGAGAGATCACTCAGGACCCACCACCCTTGGCTCTGACCATCCGACCACCCCATATTTTAATCCCCGGGGGTTCCCCTGTCCACGGGCGAACCCATGCTCCTCAGCCTGGCCCGAGGCATGAGCATCGCCCAGCTGGATTATCCTCTCTGTGGGCTTCTCCCAGCCTCTGTGCCTTTGCATTGGCTGTTCCCTTGATTTGGGACACCCTCTTTGCTTGGCCCTTTCTGGCCCAATTCAGAAACCATGTCCTCTGTAGCACGTGCCAGACCACCTCCCTCCCGGGCTTGGACCACGCAACCGCCACCATGCTGAGCCTCCTGTGATACTGGTGTCAACAGAGAAGGCTGAGCGTAGGACAGGAGTAAAGGCCAGTTTTGAAGACAGGCAAACTGGGTTTGAATCCTAGTACAGCCATTTAACAGACTGGATAGTTCCAGGCAAGTTGCTTAACTCCTGTGTACTGGGATCTTGTTGGAAGAATCATGTGAAATGAGATGTGTGTAAAGTACGCAGCATGAGCTGGCACACAGGAGGTACCCTGGAGAAGGGACCGCATGCGTGTGTGCTAAGGGGTTCAGTTGAGTCCGACTCTGTGCGACTCTATGGACTATAGCTCTCTAGGCTCCTCTGTCCATGGGGATTCTCCAGGCAAGAATACTGGAGTGGGTTGCCATGCTCTCCTCCAGGGGATCTTCCCCACCCAGGGACTGAACCCAGGTCTCTTATGTCTCCTGCATTGGCAGGTAGATTCTTTACCACTAGTGCCACCTGGGAAGCCCAGAGAAGGGACCACATTGGTCTTATCCATCCCTTTCAAGACCTGTGGTGTTGACCATTCCCATGGACTTCAGTTCTTGCTCTATTCCTCAAGGACTGGGCTTAGGGATCCCAGATGTTACCTTGGAAACGAGGCTGGCCCTGTAGGCTGCCAGAGCCTTCAGATACTCCTTCTTCGCTGCTTCGGTCTTCCTCTTGTAGGCCTGAAAGATCCAAGATGTAGGTGATATCGGGGAGAGGTCAGGTGGTCAGCCTGAGCTCATAGGGCTGGTAACTGGCGTTAACCTCTGAGCTAGGTCTGCTTCTATCCCCGCCGCAGGCCCTTGAGGCGAAGCCACAGGCTTACAGCCAGTGGGTAGGAAAGCTGTGACCTGGACCCCAGACTTTCAGAGTTGGAGGCACACGATGGCTGGAGATGCTTGTTCCCATTTAACAGACGAGGCAGCAGAGGTCCAGTTTCCTCCCCCACTTAACCAAGTCGCTAGTGAACACAGCTACAGAACAGCCAAATGGGACCGGGCCTACCTCCCCAGTTTACAGATGGGCGAAGTGAGCCCAGTAGAGTCCTCAGCAGAGGCTGGGCAGAGGCTAGTTCCCCTAGTTCCAGAGGCTGGACCTGGTTCCAGACCTTCCAAGTCTGACTACAGAGCCTTGAGGGACGGCCCAGAAAGGGATGGGGGCTCACCTGCTTCTGCTCCTCTCCCAAGCTGTCCCACATGGAGGCCACGATTTTGGACACATCCCCGAAGGTCGCGCTGGGGTTCTGTCCCTTGATGGCAGCCTGAGTGTCTCTGAAGAAGAGTGCGTAGGCTGACACAGGTTTCTGTGGCTCATTGGGATCCTTCTTCTTCTTCTTCTTTGGGTTCTTGGCCTTTTTGCCAGGATCGGCTGAAGGTCTCTTTTCTCCCGACATCTGCCCGGGTGAGGGGAGTTAGAAAACCAGAGAAGCCCAGGACCTCCAGCTAACCGACCCAGCCTAGGCCGAGCTGGATCTTCCTTAGCTTTTCCCAGCTTGCCCAGCCCTCCTCACACATTGGCAATGCCCTGGCCACCCGCTGGGCTTGAATATACACACACACATAAATCACACACAAGCGAATGAGCACACATGCCCTGGGTACGAGCCCTGGGTTTTTCATTCAGAATGATGGTAAAGTTCATTCAAAAAAACACAAGAGAAAGAAACAAGTTACTGCCCTATACAGCAATAAAACCATCACCTCTGAGCCTTTAGTCTTTTCTGCTGCACAGAAGTCATTTGTGTCTCTACAGGGAAAAATTAATTTGCCTTGCAATCGAACAAAAATTGCTTACCTCTTCATCACTTTGCCCTCACCCCAAGTTAACATCTTCCTTTACAGAATGTAAAAGCCCCCATCAATAATGAGGGAGGAATCAAAAGGAAAGTATAATCTCCCAGAGAATCATCAGATAATTCTTGAGCCTGTTCGATAAGGCAGTGATATACATTGAAAGACTGTGCAGTTATCTGTTTTTGGACTATTTCCAAGTTTTGGATATATATATATCTTTTCTTAACACCTCTCCCTTCTTGTGATCACAAATAATCCCCAAAGATTATTCTTGATTGAATGAGACCGGTCTCTTCCACCACATTTCAGCTCTGCGACTTGGGGCAGGTGGCTTAGTCCCTCTGGCCCTCTTTGAAGTTGCTGGATGGGAGAGAGGTTAATGTAACTGTCAGCAGGGTGACCTCACCCTGGATACCTGGCCTCTGATGCAGTCAGACTCCAGGATCTCAGTACTGTGGGCACATGGCTTCCAGGATGGAGGGGGTGGGCACGTCCCCCACCGACTAGGACTCCCAGGCCACCCAAGGACCAGGGATTTTGGCCAAAGGCCATGGATCCTGCCATGAAGACTGTGGCTCTAATGCTCCAAGAAAATGAGGGTAATATCGTAAACTGATAAGGAAACCACGGGCCAGACTCAGGTCTGTGGGTCTGAGGGACAGTGAGGGGCAGTCTGTGGCCACATCAGTCCTATTCTTGAGTGTTTCTCTGCGGTCACCCACCTCTCCAAGCCTCAGTTCTGTCTGCCGAGCAGATGGGGCGTTGCGGGTGGTTTAGAGTACGTGTGCTAGAGCCAGACTACAATCACCTTCGTTTAAATCCTGGTTCAGTGACACCTGATAAGTCACTTGACCTCTCTGTGCCTCAGTTTCCCCACGTGGCAATCAGAGATAATAAAGCCACCTACCACATGGGGTTGTGATAAAGATTATATGGACTAATACCTGTCATGTCCTTAGAATAGTATCTGCCCCATGCAAGTGTTTTAGAAGGATTTGTTAAATACAAATTAAATTAAAAGTACCTCCTGCCTGGACTACAGTAGTGATCAAGTTACCCTGAGGATGAAGCTGGACCAGGATCCAGATGTGCCCACCCCAGCCAGGAGGTCAGGGTCTCTGATGGATGCCACAATTACTGCCCCAGGCCTCTTCAGGGACACCACGTGGAAAGAAGTGAGAGGCCCTTATGAAGAAGAAAGGGAGGCAGACATTGTGGGAGGGAGCAAGTCTTGATTTTACCAGTGGCTCAAGGAGAGACTGTGGGAGAGGCATTGTGGGAGATTCCGGGCAAGCACAGGCATCCTTGGCTTTGATGGGTCTCTGTTTCCTGCTCCAGTAAAACAAGATGCTCTTTGACAGGGAGGGAGGCTTGGGGTCAGTGCAAAGAAAGCTCAGGAGCTGGACAGGTGGTGAGTTCTCATTCCCTGGAATGTTCTTGAAGAAGCAGGACAACCCCTGGTTCCAGGGATCTGCAGGGGTCATGTCCGCAGTGGGGGGTTGTTTTTAATGCTCCCTCTCACAGTGATGCCCAGAGGTGCCCTGTGCTGGACCACACATCTCTGTGGTCCTCCTGAAAGGTCAGAGTGGCCACAAGATGTGGCCCTGAGGATCTTGCCATTGCCATCAATGCCACCAAAATGATCCACTGGCCATTGAGGAATAAGATGTCATCACGTTTTTCCAGAATTTTCCTTGTTTTCCGACAAAGGGGATAGTTATACTCTTGTAGTCTTTTCTAGAGGTAGGTGATGCCCATTTTCCCACAGGGCCTGTCCCTTGCTGATGGGAAGGCGTTCTAAGGCATCTGAAGCCTTTGCATCTCCATCCCCACGTACCTTGAAATGTGCCTCCGACTCCTCCTCCTGAGTTGAACTGGAGGGAGAGGGGGTCGCTGACTTGCTCCCTGGGGGTGACGGGGAGCTGTGGGCGATGCCGCTCCGGATGCCCATCTGAGAAATGAGCTGGGACTGGCTGAGGGCGCTCATGTGGCTGGCCAGCATCGCCGGGCGGCCCAGCAGGGGCCCTGGTCGGCCCGAGTCATAGGCAGCAACCTCCGAGTGGACCATCTCCTGGATCTAAGAGAGGAGGAGATTGCTTGCTGAGTTAGAAAGGGCCAGCACATCAGCATTGTCAGACTCAGAGGAGGCGGTCTGCTCTGACCTGTGGCTTCCTCAGGGACCCCTGCATGATTCGGTGCACCCCTGGGGGGCGCCATTCTGCTGCCAGTCACCCTGGACGTCTGGCCGGTCAGCATCTCAGCCCTCGTGAGAAAGCCCACTTCAGTTGTGAATAAGTTATTTGATGATATTGGATCTTCCCTCCTGAAACACGGTATATCTTTGCATTTATTCCCTGTACAGCATAACAGCAAAGAGCAGAGATGCTGGAAGCCGCCTGCACTTTGAAATCTGGTTCCGCTTGTACACTGGGTGACTTTGGCAAAGTTACTTAGCCTCTCTGTGCCTCAGTCTCTACATCTGAAAAATGTGGATAATGATTAAACCTACCTTCTAGGGGTGTTAAGGATTAAATATGCCTGGCACACGGTAAGCCCTATACTGTATAAGGGTTTGTTAAACACAAAAAATAAATAAATCCCTTAAGAACATTTGCACTTTCCCCCCGCCAACATAGGTCAGTAGTTTTCTTACTATCTATTCCCCAGGATATTTTCTAACTGGTTATTTTTGGAATATAAAGAAACTACTGAGTTTTACATACAGGCACTTCTCGTACTAATCATATTTAGAACAGTGTGTATTTTTCACCTAAAAATTATACATGTATATAGGTACACACACACTGTTCAGTGAAGCATACCAATTTACATATTCTTATAGTTATTTTTATTTCCTTTAAATTTGTGGTCAAATTCTAATTTCTAATATCTAGTATCTGTGTTTTCCTTTTCCTTTTTATTGGAGAAGTTCATCAGTTTTCTATTTTATTTTGTGGGATTGTTTTTTTTCCTCCTTAAAATAATCAAATCTCAAATCTGTTCATCAGGTCTACTCTTTCTCTGCTTTCTAATTCTTTATCTTTATTCATCTCTTTATAGTATCTTTATCTAATTCTTTTATATTTATTAATCTCTTCTGCTTTTGCAGTTTGGTTCGTGTTGCTTCCCCCTCAATTCTGAGTCACATTTTCAATTCATTATTTTCATCTTCAATGTTTAGAAATATGTTTCATGCTATGAATTTCCCTCTGAACATGACCTTAGCTTTTCCCAGACTTCATCTCATGAGATTTTCATTATTATCCTTTTTGATATACTTATTCCTAAATTTTATTTTTAATTTCCTCTCTCATGGAACCGATGTTTAAGAAGACTTTTGGAATTTCTGAGGTTAAAATTTTTTGTTGTTTCTTTCCTTTTTGCTATTCATTTCTTATAACAAAAGTGATCAAAGAATATAATCTGTACCATTTGTACTTTAGAGAATTTATTCTGGTTTCCTTGGGAACCCAAACATGCTTATTTTTTAACATTCTTTTTTTATTGTAGTAAAACATGCATAATGTGAAACTTACGTTTTAACTATTTTTAAGTCTACAGTTCAATGGCATCAAGTCCATTCATACAACCATCACCACCATCCAACCACAGAACTCTTTTCATCTGGCAAAACTAAATCTCGGTACCCCTTCAATACCCCTCCCCCCATTCCTGCTCATTCTGCCCCTGGCAACCACCCTTCTACTCTCTGTCTCTATGAGCTTGACTAGTCCAGGTACTTCACTTAAGTAGAATCATACAGTATTTATCCTTTTGTGTCTGGTTTATTCCACTCAGAGGCTTCCTAGGTGGCTCAGTGGTAAAGAATCTGCCTGTCAAGCAGGAGACATGGGTTCAGCCCCTGGGTCGGGAAGATTTCCTGGAGAAGGAAATAGCAATCCACCTCAGTACTCTTGCCTGGGAAATCCCATAGAGGAGCCTGGGGAGCTACAGTCTATGGGGTCGCAAAGAGTTGGACACGACTTAGCAACTAAACCACAACAGTATTCCAGTTGGCATAATGTTTTCAAGGCTGACTCATGTTCTCCCATGAGTCAAAATTTCCTCCCTTTTAAAGACTGAATACTAATTCCCTTGCATGAATATACTGGACTTCCCAGGTGGCTCAGTGGGTAAAAAACCCACCTGCAAGGCAGGAGGCACAGGAGACACAGGTTCAATCCCTGGGTTGGGAAGAGCCCCTCTAGGGGCATGGCAACCCACTCCAGTACTGCTGCCTGGAGAATCCCATGGACAGAGGAGCCTTGGGGGCTACAGTCCATAGGGTGGCAAAGAGCTGGACATGACTGAAGTGACTGAGCACACACATAAGCATGAATATACTATTTTCTTTATCCACTCATTTATCATCCATTTGGGTTGTTTCTACTTATTGTAAATGATGCTGCTTTGAACACTGTGGTACACATATCTGTTTGAGTCCCTGCTTTCTATTGGAGTATAGTTGCTTTACATTGCTGTGTTAGTTTCTGTTGTGGAGCAAACTGAGATCAGTTATACGTATACATGTATAATATACCCACTCTTTTCAAGATTCCCTTCCCATTTAGGTCACCACAGAGCACTGAGTAGAGTTCCCTGGGTTACACAGCAGGTTCTCATGAACCATCTATTTCATACATAGTAGTGATATATGTCAATCTCAATCTCCAAATTCTTCCCATCCCCCCAAAGATGTTTAAATTTTGTGTATTTTCACAGTATTTGGAGCTGTGTTTGCAGATTAATAGTGTAACATTTCTCTGTCCTGTCAGTGATGATTATTTCGATTCCTTTGGTTTGTCTAAAGTGAAAATAGAAGTCGCTCAGTTGTGTCCGACTATTTGTGACCCCATGGGTTATGCAGTCCATGGAATTCTCCAGGCCAGAATACTGGAGTGGGTAGCCTTTCCCTTCTCCAGGGTATCTTCCCAACCCAGGGATTGAACCCAGGTCTCCCGCAGTGCAGGCGGATTCTTTACCAGTTGAGCCACAAGGGAAGCCCAAGAATACTAGAGTGGGTAGCCTATCCATTCTCCAGTGGATCTTCCTGACCCAGGAATCGAACTGGGGTCTCCAGTGTTGCAGGCGGATTCTTTACCAACTGAGCTATCAGGGAAGCCCCTTCGTTTGTCTAAGTTGCCAATAACTTTTCTGCTTCCATCAAAATCTTTCTTTGAAGCTTTTGTTTTGGGAATCTGATATTGGTTTTTACATCTTACAATGTTGTTCAGCCACAGAAAAGAAGGAAACCCTGCCTTCTGTGGCAATGTGGACAGGCCTTGAGGGCATTATGCTGAGGGCGATGAGCGAGACAGAGAAAGACAAATCCTTTGTGTTCTTACTCCCACGTGGCTGGCTCAGTTGGTAAAGAACCTGCCTGCCAGTGCAGGTAGACATAAGAGATATGGGTTCAAGCCCTGGGTTGGGAAGATCCCCTGGAGTAGAAAATGGCAACCCACTCCAGTATTCTTGTTGGAAAATTCCATGGACAGAGGAGCCTGGCGGGTTACAATCCATGGGGTCACAAAGAGTCGAACACCACTGAGAGATTAAGCGTGCGCGCGCACACACACACACACACACACACACACAGTAGAACGTGGTTGCCAGAGGGTTGGGGGAAATGGGTGAAGGTTTTCAAAAGTTAAAATTTCTAGCTATATAATGATTAAATTCTGGGGACCGCATGTACAGTATGGTGATTATAACTAACAATACTCGTGTCCGACTCTGTGCGACCCCATAGACGCCAGCCCACCAGGCTCCCCCGTCCCTGGGATTCTCCAGGCAAGAACACTGGAGTGGGTTGCCATTTCCTTCTCCAATGCATGAAAGTGAAAAGTGAAAGTGAAGTTGCTCAGTCATGTCCGACCCTCAGCGACCCCATGGACTGCAGCCTTCCAGGCTCCTCCATCCATGGGACTTTCCAGGCAAGAGTACTGGAGTGGGGTGCCATTGCCTTCTCCAATTATATAGTTAAAAGCTGTTAAAATACAAGATCCTAAAAGTTATCACCACACACACACACACACAAACATTGATTGTGGTAATTATTTCACATTCCCTGGTGGCTCGGTTGGTAAAGAATCCGCCTGCAATGTGGAAGACCTGGATTTGATCCGTGGGTTGGGAAGATCCCCGGGCAGAAGGGAAAGGCGAGAATTCCATGGGCTGTATAGTCCATGGGGTTGCAAAGAGTTGGACACAATTGAGTGATTTTCACTTCACTTCACTTCATATACATGCATCAAATCATCAAGCTGTATCCCTTAAACTTAAATATGCTAAATCTCAATAATATCTCAATAAAGCTGGGAAAAATTTTAAACACTTTTAAAAAAGAGTAGCCTTTAATATCTATTCTCTAAGCACCCCTTTTCCATCCCAACATGTACACACCTTTCTTTCCATGAATTTTAAACAAGGGCCTGACATTATTTCTTCAAGGGCAAATTAGCCTTGGGGCTCTGTGTTTAGGGCTCGTCGTCTGTTTCTTTCTTTCTTTTTTTTCTTCCTGGCTGCCTGCTTTAGAATTCTTCAACCAGATATTCCTGACTCAGGAATTTAATATATGACCAACACTTGGTAATGGCAGACTTTGAATTTTTGCAAATTTTCTAAGTCTGAAATGCTCCCAAAGTTGTTCTAATTTGCACTGCCCTCTTTACTAGAGAAGTCAGACATCTTTTCATTTGTTTCCTGGACATCTGGGTTTCTGTTTGTACTACTGGTGGGGGTGTAAACTGGTAAGACACACACTTTAGGAAGCAATCGGATGATACATATCCTATAATCTAGCAAATCTACATCAAGATATAAAGAGCTTTCCCACATACACAAGAACACATATATACTGCAGAAAATTTGAAAGACTTTGAAATGGGCAAATGAATGCCCTTTCAATGGCATCCTAGGTGTTGGCTTAGGGTCATCTGTTTCTACAGGAATGTATACTTTTGTCTTTGACTAGGCTATGGGCTTCCCAGGTTGAGCTAGTGGTAAAGAACCTGCCTGCCAATGCAGGAGACATAAGAGACATGGGTTCAGTCCCTGGGTGGGGAAGATCCCCTGGAGGAGGGCACAGCAACCCATTCCAGTATTCTTGCCTGGAGAATGCCACAGACAAGGAGCCTGGCAGGCCACAGTCCATAGGGTTGCAGAGTCAGACACGGCTGAGTGACTGAGCATGCACACAGGCTATTTGCTGTTTCACAAATTTAGTTGTGACACGTGGGATCTTTAGTTCATCTAAACTCTTCATTGTGGCATGTGGGATCTAGTTCCCTGACAGGGATTGAACCCAGGCCCCCTGCACTGGGAGTGTGGAGTCTAAGCCACTGGACCACCAGGAAAATCCCCCTTGCCTTTTTTTTTTTTAAAGGTGTTTTTATTTTATTTTATTTGTTTTCTGTCTACAATGCATGTGGGATCTTAGCTCACCGACCAGGAGTCAAACCCACAACCCCACTTGCACACAACCCCCTGTGTTGGAAGTGTGAAGTCTTAACTACTGGACCACCAGGGAAGTCCCTATTTTACAACTTTGTAAGCTGTACAAAAATGAAATTAGTACTTATTTTTTATCATTAATTTTTTAAAGAAATTGTGGTAAAAGACACATAGGATTCCCCAGTGGCTCAGCAGTAAAGAAACCATTTGCAAGAGACCTGAGTTTGATCCCTGGGTTGGGAACGATCCCTTGGAGAAGGAAGTGGCAACCCACTCCAGTATTCTCACCTGGAAAATCCCATGGACAGAGGAGTCAGACATGACTGAGCACAGAAACCCACATGTAGGATAAGATTTATCATCTTAACGACTTTGAAGTACAGAGTTCAGTGGCATTCAGTATAGTCACATTGCTGTATTACTGTCACTACAATCCATCTCCAGAGCTCTTTTCATCTTGCGAATCTGAGACTCTGTATCTGTTAAGCCATAACTTCCTGATTCCTTCCTCCCTGAAGTCCGTGGCAGCCATTATTTTACTTCTTTGAAATTTGACTACTATTCTATGAATTTGATTACACTAGGTACCTCCTGAAGTGGAATCATACAGTTCATTTTCTTTTGTGACTGGCTTATTTCACTTAGCATAATATGCTAATGGTCATCCATGTTGTAGCATACATCAGACTTTCCTTCCTTTTAAAGGCTAAATAAAATTCCATTGTATGCATATACTGCATTTTGTTTATCCATTCATCTATTGATGGACACTCGGGTGCTTCTGCATTTTGGCCATTGTGAATAATGCTGCTATGAACGTGGATGTCCAAATACCTCTTCAAGACCCTGTTATCAATTCTTTTGGATATATACCCAGAAACAGAATTGTTGGCTCATATAGTGATTCTATTTTTAATTTTTGAGGAACTGCCATATTGTTATCCTAAGGGCTTGCACAATTTTATATTCCTACAAATAGTGAACAAGTGTTCTAGTTTTTCCACGTCCTTGCCAACACTTGTTTTCTCTCTCTCTCCCTTATTTATTTTTTTGATAGTAACCATCCTAATGGGTATGAGGTGAAATGCAACTGACTCTTGTGTATAAAAAGGCAAAAAATGTTGTCTCATAGAGGTACTAATTGATCTTACCATGTAGAAAAGAAGAACCTGAACATTATATTCTTGCTCTATAGATATCAATCAGTTTTGCAATTATTTCAGCTGAAATCTTATTTCAGCACTCTTGATTGCCTATATACGTACTTATTCATCAGATTCTCCTTTGAGCTGATTATAATATTTTACTGGCTTCTTCATTAATGAATAAATTAAATAATCTGATGTTTCATTTTATATTTATATGAGAGTTATGATATTAACTTTCAAAAATTACACACTACAACAAAGTTTGTTATGGCATCTTTTAACTTCAGAAAAATTGGAAATAATTTGAATGTTTGCTAGTTGGGAAATGGTGGAAATTTGTGATGTATTCACACAATGTAATTCTGTACAGAGTTCAAGCAAATGGCTTGGAGGCACACCTACCAATGACGATGAACTCAAACCAATACTGAGTGAAGAGTTTCAGAAGGACGCACACAGAAGAATAGCTTTATGTAGGCATTCAAGACGTAAAACATTACTATAAAGTGTTTATATAGGATCTGAATAGAGACTTTTAATTGTATCCAATTCTTCATGATCCCATGGACTATAGCCCACCAGGCTCATCAATCCATAGAATTTTCCAGGCCAGAATACTGGAGTGGGTAGCCATTCCCTTCTCCAGGGGATCTTCCCGACCCAGGGATGGAATTTGGGTCTCCTGCATTGCAGACAGATTCTTTACCACCTGAGCCACTAGGGAAGCCCAAAATGCATGAGACTTATAAAAATATAATAAAGGCCTAAAAACACCTTCTGTGGTGCAAGTGTGCTGAAGTCTTTACTCTGTGGATCCTGATTCCTCTCCTTCAGTAAACAACACACACAAGAATCCTTGTCTCAGACCTAAGGCATCCTCCATCTGGTCAACTGGTCTACCCTTTCTGCGGCAGCATCTCACTGGCATTGAATCACGCTCACTTCTTTCCCATCTTTAACTGAAAATCTCCCTTATTTCCAAGGCTCCTAAGGACTTCTGCCCCAACTTTCCCCAGAACAGTCAGCTTCCTCACTGTCACTAGGCCCTCCCCTCCCACCAGCAGCTGGTCATTTGGTACCCTCATTACTACCAATACCACTTAATCATCTTCATCTTCCTCACTACTGACCTCATCAGAGGAAGAAGAGGAGAAACTTCTGTTAAGCATTTAATATGTGCCAGAAGCAGTGCTAAGCTTTTCCATGTATGGCCCATTTAATCATCAAATAAGGTGGATAATATCATCATCCCCACTAAAGTCAAGACTCAGACAGGTTCAGAGACTTGCCCATGATCACACAGTTACTGCAGGTGGAGCTGGGTTTCCTCAGACCATTGTACTTTCTCTCTAAGCTATGACACCTTCCCCAAAGACACCCCTCAGTCCCTGACTCCAAGAACTGCTGCCTCTCCAGGCAGCCCTCTTCCCTCTGTCCAGGGCCTGGCTCCTGGTTGCCCAACTACCTAACCAGTTGCTCCTTTCTGGTCTTTTCCAGCCCACTCCTTCAACACTGGCATTCCTCTAGCTTTATCTGACTTTCCCTCCTTTCTTCCAGGCCCCCTGGGTGAGTCGTGGCTTCTGCATGGATGCCTACAAATAGGGGGCATTTCCCAGAGATGATTCCAAATTCCCATATCCTGCCTAAGAAAGTGTTTTGATTAAAGCCAATTTTAGAATTTGGAAGGAAAAAAGGTGAGCTCCCAGGAACAGTACACAGAAATGGTCAGACAATGTCAATACCTCCACACATTCTAGAATTCTCCATCAGCTCCCAGGACACTTTCCCCAATCAGAATTCACCCTGGTCTGCCCAACAGGTTGGAAAACCATTGCCTTTTGTCCTAATCAACTACAGCAGATGCTGTGAGGGGCCTGCCCATTTGCCCGTGGCCTACTTTGGAGGTCCCCCCGCCCGAGTCCAAGGGTTATTGTACCTGCTGATGGCTTCCTGCGTCTCCCTTCCTGAGAGTGTTTTCTGTCCACTGGAAGTGCTGAACCCAGAAGTAACCCTCAACCCCTGAGGGACAGCAGTTTGTGGATAAAATCTCGGCATTCCCCACTCAAGAGGACAATTCTAAGTTCCATCCCATACACTTCCTGGAGGGTCCGAAACAAGATTCCAATGGTCACAGTTCACCACCCTGCCCTTTCTTGGCTTTCTTCCCTTCCTGTCCCTCTTCCCTTCTTCCTTCCCAGAGCATCCTGGGATTACCCCCAAGCAAACTATGTGCACCCAAACATTTGTGTTGGAGTCTGCTTTATGGGGGATCCCAAATGGGGGTCACAAATTAAGACACCAGCCCTCCTCTTGGCTCCCAGCATGGCTTCCTCAAGCCCAGGTGCTCTGTTGGCCACCAGAGTGACCCTTCAGGAGTATAATTGTCTCTTCCCTTCTCAGAAGCTTCCAGTAGCTCCCTCACGACCTGCTGGCATGGTCCCACTCTTGTAGGATGCCCCCACCCCCTGCACCATCTCTTTCCTCCCAACCTCTCCAGGTTCTTCCCAAAGCTTCTTGGGACATGTGGTCTTCTTCCTAGAATGGAGACTGCTTCCCCCATGGCTCACTGGTCCTTTCCTCTGTATCATCATCTTCGAGGCTAATCTGAAACATCACCTCCTCAGAGAAGCCTTCCCTGACCTTTCCGCTCCTCCCTCCTTTGGCCACGACTTTTACCTGGGCCTTCCCCAAGGCTCATCCTGGTGGGGAGGGAGCATCTGCTTATGTGTAGTGATATAACGTGCTTCCCCAGCACCAAGCAGGTGGCCCAGGCCACAGCTGGCGCTTATGAGATGGCTGGTAACTAAATGAACCAAGCCTCCTGCTCGTCTCATGGAAACATATGGTCACGTCCAGGAGCCACATCTGAGCCTCTCCCGGAAGGATGAAACAGAGGAAATGGTAAGGTGGCGGCGCTGTGAACATAATTAGGTTCGCCTGGCTTAATAGATTCTCAGGGCTGCAGGACACAAAGGTGTTTTTCCGCAAAGCTTCATTTGCAATCGCTACGGAGAGCATCCCCGATGCCGAAGGCACCCCCACATAGCAGGGGGAGAAGCAATCACACCCGTCTCCTTCCCGCTTTCTGCTGATTCACGACCGCACATCCGCCCTGCTTCCTCTAAGGCAGGGACAAGGTGTCATTCAATATGACCTCACGCTCTGCCCAGGGACTTGGGAGTTTTTTTTTTCCTGGAGGCAAGAGTGGCTCTGCTTAATTCTCTTATTGAAACCTCTACCTCAGCTCCAAAGGGTCTGGAAACTTCTTATTTCTGAGCACAATCAAACCCCAAAGGAAAATGAACAAGCCACTGACCATCATTTTACAATCCCTTTCATAGTCTCAGAGGAGCTCTTTCCAACATATACTAATATCTCTGCTTCATAGAGGATGGTAAGAATAGTCATAATAATACCAATACTTACTGTCATAGTTAGTGAGTGTTATGTCCCAGGCACTGTGGTAGGAGCTTCATGAACAAACTTTGACATAAAGCCTCCTATTGTCTCCCTTTTATAATAAAGATGCTGAAACCCAGAGAGGGTAAGTAACTTTCCCAAGGTCACACAGCTAGGTAGTGGGAAAGTCAGAATTCTTGCTGTCTTCAAAGACTGAGATCATTTTACTGCATTTGCTGATTTTTTTTTAAATGTTTTTAAATTTTACTTACTTATTTTTGGCCCCACTGGGTCATCATTGCTGCACGCAGGCTTTTCTCTAGTTGTGGGGAGCAGGGCTACTCTAGCTGTGGTGTGCAGGTTTCTTACTGAGGTGGCTTCTCTTGTTGCAGAGCACAGGCTCAAGGGCACTCGGGCTTCAGTAGTTGCAGTTGGAGGGCCCTAGAGCATGGGCTCAGTAGTTGTGACACACAGGCTTAGCTTCCCTGCAGTGTACCCACAGATCTCAACACCTCTAATACGGGTGGAGGGTAATGAACCCGCTCTCACAGGGCAGCTGTAAGGAGCCAATGAAAAGAGAGCACTGTAGAGAACCTGGCACATAGTAGGTCTTCAACCTGAGAGGTTTCCTTTCCTTCATGCCCTCATGGACTTGCTCAGGGTGTAAGCTTGAATTGGATCTCAACTGGGCTAAGAGGGCAGAAGCAATGGCAGTTTCTGGAATATGAGAGAAATATGCAAGAAGCCAAGAGGAGGCACTGATGACAATAAAAATAACAGCACAAGGCCTGGCACAGGGCTGGTGCTTCAAAGATATTTGTCATAGTTGTTAGATAAGGAGTTGGGAAACTTCTTTTGTAAAAGGCCAGATACTAAATATTTTAGGCTCTGTGGACCAGATGCAAGTACTCAATTTTGCCATTATAGCACAAAAGGCAGTCACAGACAATAAGTCAACGAATGGGCATGGCCACGTTTCAATAAAACTTTATTTATAAAAACAATTGGAGGGCCAGGTTTGACTTATAGACATGGATTGCCAACCCCTTGAATGCTGTTAAGTAAATAGAAATGGTGATAGAAGCACTACTCTGTATTTGGCAGTTAACATCTGCCAGGCACTGACCTGACTACATTTCATTCTCACCCAGTCATGGGAGGAAGGTGTGTTTATCAGGAGCATTTTACAGAGGAGGAAGCTGAGGCTCAGTAAAGTGCCTGAGGTCAACAGTGGTAAGTGGCAGAGCTGGGATTTGAATTAAGGGTTGACTAGTTCCCTGTGTCTTCAGGTACTACCTCACCCTCCTGCTCAGCCATGTCCTAGAACACAGCTGCTCAGTGTGCTGCCCTGGGCCTAACCCTGCCCTGGCCATTGCTGCGCTTTTGCTCTGTCTGACTCATATCACAGCCTCTCTTTCAAATCAGAAAGGTCTGGAAGAGTGGCAGAGACCTTTGGCCATTGTCCTCTGACTTTGAGCTTCCGTGGCTGTCTTGAGCCTCTTTCTCATGTCCTTGACTGAGCCTCTGCCTTCAGCTGCCCTCATCAGAACTGCCTCTGTGGTCCTTTTACTTGTCTAGTCCTCCTCCTGTTACTCATTCATTCAACAAACCTGCCCTGAGGGCTGCTATGTCTGAGATCCTGGGATAGAACCAGGGGACTAAAAACACCCTACCTGGAATGCACAGTCTGATGGGGAAGGCAAAGATGTAGCCACACAGTTTCAACCGGGGCAATAGCATGGTTGTGTAGGAGGATCAGGGAGGGGGACAGAGAGGAGCCCCTCCAATGGCTGGAGAGCCAGCAAACCTTCCCACAAGAAAGACTCTGAGCTGCTCCTGGAGAGGAGGTCTGCAGAAGACAAGAGCGGGGGGATGGTGTTGCCACATGCGCAAAGGCACAGAGGCATGGAGCAGTGTGATGGCTCACCGCGTACCCAGACATCTGACCAAACATTATCCTGGATGTGTCTGTGAGGGTGAGATTCTGGATGAGATTAACTCTGAACCAGCAGATTGAGTAAGCAGCCTGCCTTCCCCAACATGGGTTCAATTCAGTTCAGTTCAGTTGCTCAGTCGTGTCCTACTCTTTGCAACTCCATGGACTACAGCACACAACGTGGGTGGGTATCATCTAATTAACTGAAGACTCAAACAGAACAAAAAGGCTGAGCAAGCTGGATTTAGAAAAGGCAGAGGAACCAGAGATCAAATCGCAACATCTGCTGGATCATCGAAAAAGCAAGAGAGTTCCAGAAAAACATCTATTTCTGCTTTATTGTCTACGCCGAAGCCTTTGACAGTGTGAATCACAACAAACTGTGGAAAATTCTTCAAGACAGGGGAATGCCAGACCACCCGATCTACCTCCTGAGAAATCTGTATGCAGGTCAAGAAGCAACAGGTAGAACTGGACATGGAACAACAGACTGGTTCCAAATTGGGAAAGGAGTACATCAAGGCTATATATTGCCACCCTGATTATTTAACTTATATGCAGAGTACATCATGCAAAATGCTGGGATGGATGAAGCCACAAGCTGGAATCAAGATTACCAGGAGAAATATCAATAATGTCAGATACGCAGATGATATCACCCTTATCACAGAAAGAGAAGAACTAAGCAGCCTCTTGATGAAAGTGAAAGAGGAGAGTGAAAAAGCTGGCTTAAAACTCAACATTCAGAAAATGAAGATCATGGCATCTGGTCCCATCATTTCATGGCAAAGAGATGGGAAAACAAAGAAAACAGTGAGAGATTTTATTTTCTTGGGCTCCAAAATCACTGCAGATGGTGACTGCAGCCATGAAATTAAAAGATGTTTATTCCTTAGAAGAAAGGCTATGACCAACCTAGACAGCATATTAAAAAGCAGAGACATTATTTTACCAACAAAAGTCCATCTAGTCAAAGCTATGGTTTTTCCAGGAGTCATGTATGGATGTGAGAATTGGACTATAAAGAAAGCTGAGCGCTGAAGAATTGATGCTTTTGAATTGTGGTGTAGAAGACTCCTGAGAGTCCCTTGGACTGCAAGGAGATCCAGCCAGACAATCCTAAAGGAAATTAGTCCTGAATATTCATTGGAAGGACTGATGCTGAAGCTGAAACTCCAATATTTTGGCCACCTGATGCAAAGAACTGACTCATTGGAAAAGACCCTGATGCTGGGAAAGATTGAAGGTGGGAGGAGAAGGGGACGATAGAGGATGAGATGGTTGGATGGCATCACCAATGCGATGGACATGAGTTTGAGCAGTTCCGGTATTTGGTGATGGACAGGGAAGCCTGGCGTGCTGCAGTCCACGGAGTCACAAAGAGTTGGACACAACTGAACGACTGAACTGAACTGAACTGAAGAGGGAGCCTGCCTCCTGAGTGCTGGGACATCAGAGCCACACCGCCAACTCTCCTGGGCCTCCAGCCTGCTGACCACAGATCCTGGGAAGAGCAGGAGATGAGGATAAAGGGGTAGTGGAGGCTAGGATGTGCAGAGCCGAGTTGCGGGGATGGTGCCTGCCAGATGAGAGCTTCAGGCAGAGGTGGGTCAGAAGCTAGGTCTGTGTACTGACAGCCACCAGGGTGTCCTGTGATTTACAGCAGAACCTACTTCCTGGAGGAAAGCTGTCCCAGGGCTCTGAGAAGCAGCAGAGACCCTGTAAGGCAGTTTCCCATCGCTGTTGTAACAGATTACCACAAACGAACACGAACTCATTACTGTACAGTTCTGGAGGCCAGAATCCATCTCACTGGGCTAAGCTCAAGGTGTGGGTAGGGCTGGTATGTCTCCGTGATTGTTTTTCTTTAGGATGGATGTGGTCCTTATTCTTAGGCTCACGACTTTGCATCACATGGCCTTTTCTCTCTCTGCTTCCATTGTCACATCAGCTATTCCCAATGCTGGACCCCCCTGCCTGCCTCTTATAAGGACTCTTGCTTACATCATTGAAGTGAAGTGAAGTGAAGTTGCTCAGTAGTGTCCGACTCTTTGAGACCCCGTGGACTGTAGCCCACCGGGTTCCTCCGTCCATGGGATTCTCCAGGCAAGAATACTGGAGTGGGTTATCGTTTCCTTCTCCAGGGGATCTTCCCAAACCAGGGATCGAACCCAGGTCTCCTGCATTGCAGGCAGACGCTTTTAATCTCTGAGCCACATTCAGTTCAGTTCAGTTCAGTCTCTCAGTCGTGTCAGACTCTTTGTGACCCCATGAATCGCAGCACGCCAGGCCTCCCTGTCCATTACCATCTTGCGGAATTCACTCAAACTTATGTCCATCGAGTTGGTGATGCCATCCAGCCATCTCATCCTCTGTCGTCCCCTTCTCCTCCTGCTCCCAATCCCTCCCAGCATCAGAGTCTTTTCCAATGAGTCAACTCTTCGCACGAGGTGGCCAAAGTACTGGAGTTTCAGCTTTAGCATCATTCCTTCCAAAGAACACCCAGGGCTGTTCTCCTTTAGGATGGACTGGTTGGATCTCCTTGCAGGCCAAGGGACTCTCAAGAGTCTTCTCCAACACCACAGTTCAAAAGCATCAATTCTTTGGCATTCAGCTTTCTTCACAGTCCAACTCCCACATCCATACATGACCACTGGAAAAACCATAGCCTTGACTAGACAGACCTTTGTTGGCAAAGTAATGTCTCTGCTTTTCAATATGCTATCTAGGTTGGTCATAACTTTTCTTCCAAGGAGTAAGCGTCTTTTAATTTAATGGCTGCAGTCACCTTCTGCAGTGATTTTGGAGCCCCCCCAAATAAAGTCTGATACTGTTTCCACTGTTTCCCCATCTGGGTCCATCCAAATAATCCAGAATAATCTCCCCATCTCAAGGTTTAAACTTAATCACATCTGCAAAATCCCTTTTGCTGTATAAGGTAATATATTTAAAGGCTTCCAAGATTTGGACATGGCCATCTCGGAGAGGGTGTTCTTTAGTTACCGCACCCCAGAATCAGTGATGTGGAAAGTCACAACCAAAGCTCCCCAAGATCGACATTTCCAGAGATACAGCGCTCTCTGAGGCATCCTCAGGCTTTAAGAGTCAAATATCAGAAAACTCTTTTCTTGGCCATGCCAGGCAGCATTCGGGATCTTTGTTCCCCAACCAGGGATCGAACCTGTGTTCCCTGAAGTGGAAGCACAGAGTCCTAACCACTGGACAGCTAGGAATCACAGAAAGCTTTTTTTTTTTTTTAAGAAAAAAACTCCATACGTCAGTGTCTCTTTTGCTGTCCAGAGGGATGGTATGGGGAGGGAGGAGGGAGGAGGGTTCAGGATGGGGAACACATGTATACCTGTGGTGGATTCATTTTGATATTTGGCAAAACTAATACAATTATGTAAAGTTTAAAAATAAAATTAAATTAATTAAAAAAAATAAAATAAAATAAAAAAAAGAAAGAAAAAAACTCCAGCACGAGGACTTCCCTGGTGGTCCAGTGGTTAAGAATCTGTCTGCCAGTGCAGGAGATACAAGTTCAATCCCTGGTGGTAGAACTAAGATCCCACATGCTTCAGGGCAATGAAGCCTGTGCACCACAAACTATTGTGCCCATGCTTTAGCGCCTGCAAGCCGCAACAAGAGAAGTCACTGCAATGAGAAGCCTGTGCCCTGCAACTAGAGAGCCCCCGCTCGCCGCAACTAGAGAAAACCCATGAGTTGGAATGAAGACCCAGTGCAGCCAAAAATAAATAAAGTATAAAACTCCAGCACAGAAGAGATAGGGAGCCAATAGGAAGCGTTCCTCAGCGCCTGCCTCTTGCCCTGAAGCCTCATCAGCAAGTATTTCTAATAAACTTTCATGCTTGGCGGGAGATCCGTCACACACTGACAAATTTCTCCAGAAATCTGAGATGTCTTGTTCAGAGTAATAGCTACAGTGCCCAGGTGCCCAGCTGCTATTGTAAAATCAGTAAGCATTTAATTGAAACAAACGACTATAATAATAGTACATTATCCCTGCAGGCCGAGCACCATCACAGTTTTAATTATTGAGTTAAGCGTCAGACTAATTTATTCTTGAAAGCAACAGCCCCATTCCTGGTTACAGTGATCATCCCGTTATGAATATGTAGGCACCAGCAGGGAAGGATCTAAATGGAAAGCCATTTGTCCTCTTAGGGGCTGGTTTTGTCTTTGAAGAAAGGTTTGCAAACACAGGATGCTGAGACACTGGGATTGTCCTGCTGGGGGTGTGAGATTTCTGCTGGGTTGGGATTTCTCCCAGGGGGTGTGGTCCTCAGGCTTCCCCTATCTAGGATGTAGGCTCTTACTCCTCTGGATGGAGCCTGCACTAGCCCCCAGCTTCACTCTGAGTTAAGGCCTGAGTCTTAACCAAGTTATATGCTTCTGGACCCGGAGAAGAGAATGACAACCCACTTCAGTATTCCTGGGGCTTCCTGGTTCAGAGGGTAAAGAGTCTGCCTGCAAAGTGGGAGACCCTGGGTTGGGAAGATCCCCTAGAGAAGGGAATGGCTACCCATTCAGGTATTCTTGCCTGGAAAATTCCATGGACAGAGGAGCCTGGTGGGCTACAGTCCATGGGGTTGCAGAGAGTTGGACACGACTGAGTGATTAACACTTTCACTTACATTTCACGCTTCTGAAACAACCCACCACCATCACTTCCACGCATACCACTCTGGTCTCTCCCTATTGCTTTTTCCTCATTCATTCCACTCCGCACCCGTACCTCCTACCATCCCTTGCACATCGAAGCTCAGGGCCCTCCTCTAGCTCAGTGTGATGCCCCCTAGTGGACATCTGCCAATATATGGAGATACTTTCAGTTACGATAGGAGACCTGGGTTCGATCCCTGGGGTTGGGAAGATCGTCTGGAGAAGGGAAAGGCTACCCATTCCAGTATTCTAGCCTAAAGAATTCCAGGATCACAAAGAGTCAGACATGACTGAGTCACTTTCAGTTTCACTTTTTTTTCAGTTAACGACTAGGAGATGCTACCGGCATCTAGTAGGCTGGTTGTTGTTCGGGAGCTAACTTGTGTCCAGCACTTTGTGACCCAACGGACTGCAGCATGCCAGCCTTCCCTCTCTTTCACCATCTCCTGGAGTTTGCTCAGACTCACGTTCATTGAGTCAGATGTCCATTGAATAGGCCAGGGATGCTGCTAAACATCCTACTAGGCATAGAACAGCCCCCCGCCATGGAGAACTACCCAGCCCCATATGTCAAGAGTGCCAAGGGCGGGCCGCTTGGAAGTTAGCCATCGCCTTTGTTCGGATGTTCCTCCCCACCTGCAGGAACACCTACCTGCCTTACTCCCTCATCTCTTTCCAGTCTTCGTTCAAACCTCCCCTTACCTGAGGCCTTCCCTGACCATCCCACCTAACACTGCAACCTGTCCCCACCCCACCCCTCCTGCCTTCCCAAGCCCCTTTGGATCGATCACTCTTCTTTGTCTTCCTTCCAAAGCGCTGACCACCAGTGAACACACCATCCGACTTCTTCGTTAATTGTCTTTCTCATCGTGCTCCCCCTGCCAGGATGTACTTTCCACATGAGCAGACAGCTGTGTTTTGTTCACAGGTGTTTGTACTGGAAGAGCACTTGCCACAGAGCAGGCTGTTGGTTGAGTGAATTGTCTGCTCAGTCTCCTTCTTCCTTTACCTCCTACATCTACTCCGCCTCCAGGTCAGGCAAGGCCACCTCCTCCTCATCTCCCACATCCACCCCTCTTGCTCAGCTTCAGAGCCTGGGATAATTAATTTTATTTATTTACTTATTTGGGGGGCTGCACTCGTCTCTGTTGCTGCTCAAAGGCTTTCTCAAGTTGTGGCGAGCGAAGGCTACTCTCTAGACACAGTGCATGGGATTAGTTGCCCCGAGGCATGTGGGATCTTCCTGGACCAGGGATCGGACCCATATCCCCTGCATTGACAGGCAGATTCTTAACAACTGGACCACCAGGGAAGTCCCTGGGATAATTAATTTTATGTGTCAACTTGACTGGGCTAACAGATGCCCAGGTGCTGGTAAAATGTTATTTCTGGGTGTCTGTGAGGGTGTTTCCAGAAGTGATTAGCATTTGAAATCTGTCTGCTGAGTGAAAAAGAAGGCCCTCCTCAACATAAGTGGGCATCAGACAGTCCACTGAGGACCTGAATAGGACAAAAAGACAGAGGAAGGGCGAACTCTCTCTTCTTGAGCGGGGACATCCATCTTCTCCTGCCCTCAGTCACTGGGGCTCATGATTTCAGGTCTTTGGACTTGGACTGAATTATATCATCAGCTTTCCTGGTTCTTTAGCCAGCAGACGGCCGATTATGGGACTTCTCGGCCTCTAAAACCACAAAAGCCAATTCTTATAATAAGTTTCCTCTTCCATGTATCTATCTACATCCTGTTGGTTACGTCTCCTTGGAGAACCCTGACTGGCACATAGCTCATTTCTTTTTCCTGGACAATGAAACATCTCTTGCTGGGCTGCCCAGGGGTGTCTCCAGCAAGCATTTTGGGGGTTACTCCCATGTACCACAAGCGATGTTCTTGGTTCCTTGAGGGAAGAAACTGAGGCCTGTGATCTGTCAAAGTCCCAGGGTCCAGAGGGCACTGCCTCTGAGCCACAGACCCTGGGACACAGGGAAGGCAGGTACAGGCCCTGTCATTCAGGAAAGGCCACCAAATCTAGCAGAGGGACAGCTGAGCGAACCATGTGAATCCGTGATTTACTATTAATGCACTCGCCCATTCAACAAGTGCAGTGTGTCCCCTATAACCTGCGCTCCCGGGACACAAACTACCCCATCCCTGTGAACGGGCGGAGGGGGCACCACGTGGAAGCCCTGCTCACGCACAGGTGATTCTTCTAGAGCGTGAACATTTTGTGCCACCAAGGAACAGCCTCAGACTGCAGACGATGCTAATCCAGCCGAACTCAGAGAGCAGTGGAGGAGTCAGCTGTGCTCCCCTGGCCCACGGGCCCCACCATCTAACTCTCATCCCATCTGGCCACACATCCTGGCATGAAAGTGTCTCCCAGTCTTTGTGCATTTTGCTGTAACCCAGTGGTGAAGAGGTATCTTTACACACCCTTCCATCAAGCCACCCTCCCAGTTCTCACTGAGAGTTTATGTGGTAAGGGTTTAACACGAATCTATCCACTGTGCAAGAATCTGCATTAGGGATTATTGCTGCTGCTGCTGCTGCAAGTCGCTTCAGTCATGTTTGACTCTGTGTGACCCCATAGACGGCAGCCCACCAGGCTCCCCCGTCTCTGGGATTCTCCAGGCAAGAACACTGGAGTGGGTTGCCATTTCCTTCTCCAATGAAAGTGAAAAATGAAAGTGAAGTCACTCAGTCATGTCCGACACTTAGCGACCCCATGGACTGCAGCCTACCAGGCTCCTCCGTCCATGGGATTTTCCAGGCAAGAGTACTGGAGTAGGGTGCCATTGCCTTCTCCGAGGGATCATTACAATTCTCTAACTACAAAGCTTCAGAGGTCTTGAGAGCCCTGTTTTTCCCATAAGCTCTGTTTTTAGGATTTTGTAGCATCTCTCATCACAGAAGAACCATCTATATTGATTGTGTGTGTGCATGCATGCTCAGTCATGTCCAACTCTTGCGACCCCATGGACTGTAGCCTGCCAGGCTCCTCAGTCCATGGGATTTCCCAGGTAAGAATACTGGAGTGGGTTGCCATTTCCTACTCCAGGGAATCTTCCCAGACCAGGGATCGAACCAGCATCTCCTGCATTCAGGTGGATTCTGTACAGATTCTGAGACATGCAGGAAGCCCATGTGTATGGACTAGGTATCTGGTATGTGCTCAGCTCTGTACTGGGGATTCACAGTGATTAATACAGGTGTGGTTTCTGCCCCACGGAGCTGACAGTCTTATGGAGGAGACACATTGATCAATTCCGCGCCTAAATCAAGGTGCAGTCACAACAGTGATGGGGCTGAAAGGAAAGCCAAGGCCACAGGGATCTAGTTTGAGGCAGACTGGAAATCCAGAAAGGAATCCAGAAAGCCTGGCTGGGATGAAGGAGAGTGGGGAGGGGTAAGAAGGGCAGGGAAGGATGAGACTGAGATGCAAGAAGGGGCCAGGCTGGAGCAGGACTGGAATGCCAAGTGAAGGCCTTCAGATTTCATTCCATCACTGGGAGTCCAGTAAAGCAGATCAGCGACTTGAATTTTACAAAGGCGAGCTTGGCTGCTATGTGGCAGGTGGCAGCTCCCAGGTAAAAGGTGACACAACCACCATCACAGATTCAGGAAGATGGAAAGTAAGAGATGGCTATCAGAGACACAGAGGGAGAGAGGCAGGATTCGGGACAGGTCATGGCAAAGGGTCAAGGATGACACTGGACAGCCAATGATGTTCCTGGACTGGTCACAAGGGAGAAAAGGCAGGTCCAGCCACGTGGGGAAGAGCAGACAGCTGTGAACAGGCCGAGCTC
>NW_011495059.1:299263-299874 GCF_000754665.1 Bison bison bison
ACAGCATCGAAGTGGGGTCTCCATGTGGGGATGGTCGATTACGTGGTCTGATAAGAAGGGGACTAAGCAGTGGAAACTGGCCTGGGGTCCTGGAGGTACCCATCCACAACGGAGGATCAGGCAGGGCATAGGGGGCCAAGAGAAGGCCTGAAAAGGAGGCCGGGAGTGGGTGCTCTGAGCAGTGAAGAACCTCAGGAGCCTCACTGTCACACTGAGGAAGCAGAGGAGCGGGCTGTTCCAGGAAGAAGGGGTGGAGAGTTGATCTAACTGAGCTAAATGTCAAGTGTTGGCTTTGGCAACACTTGGCAACACTTTGGCAACACTTGGCAACACTTTGGCAATGCGGAGGCCACCGGGACCCTAAACTACTACCAGGTTTCATATTCGGGGTGGGGTGGGCAGAGGCCAGAGTGAATTCAAGGGGAAGGAATACAGACAACCTGGGCCAATGACTCCTTCTGGAAGTTCTGCTGGGTGAGATGGGATAGCAGGACAGCGTCAAAGGATGACTTTCTATTTAGATGCTGCAGCTCAATCCGGGAGGGCAGGTGTTCCTGTCACAGGAACGCCCTCGAGGGGACCTTCACTGCAGAACTGATGGGGGGCATCCT
>NW_011495059.1:299974-310705 GCF_000754665.1 Bison bison bison
CTGGCTCTGCCACTCACGGGATATCCCGTCTCCAGCGATCCTTTTAACAGCCCGTGAGGCACATGCTGCAGCCTCCACTTTACAGAGGAGCCCATGGAGTCTCAGAGGTGAATTAACTGCTCCATGTCCACAGCTCAGATGGAGCAGGGCCGGGTCCCACCCCAGGTCTGCCTGACCCCACATCTGAGCTCTTCTCAGTACTTAGGGTGGAGGGTGCAGTGTGGGCTGGGCAGGCACGGGGTTAGAGTGCCCGAGGGAATGGTTCTGTTATCTGCCTTGTTTTGACTACTGCCGGGCTCCTCTGTGTCTCTGTGAAGGACTGGGAGGGGGTGACTATCCACCAGGAAACTGCTATGATTAAAGCAAGACTGGAGGCAAAGCCTGGGATCTGGAGGCAGCACGATGGTCATCCCTGAGCCCCAAGGCACTCCTAGGACTGGGGACGTACTGGGGTCAAGGCAGGGATGCAGCTCGGGGAGCCCCCAGGGGCACATGAGAGGTGGTGAGGGTTTGGTCCTGCAGGTGGTGGGTGCCTAAGTAGCTGTGAGCAGTAGACAGTCTGGCAGATTCCCTGTGCTCAGGATAAGAGGCCAGAGGTGGGGTCGGGAGATAGGCGGGTCAGATGCGATGGACAAGGGAGAGCTGAGGAGGGAGCCAGCACCCTCGGTCACGGGAGGCCGATAACCAAAATGACCTGTCCAACTGTGAATCCTCCATCTTCCTGAACTTGGTCTTCGATTCCTACTGGAAGGAGGCCTGGTGCCCCTGCCCACAGCTGTGGGGTTGAGCCTCGTTCCAGGAAGATGCCTCTGCTGAGCTGTTAGCCAGCCTCGGCTTCCCCATCTGGGAGCAGGAAGGGTGTATTTTACTCCCTTATCTCCTTGTCTGTCTCTCTGTGTACCCCACTGGATATAAGCTCCATGAATCAGGGACTCATCTGCCCAAGGCTTGGGAGCATGCCTGGTACATACTAAATGCTCAATAAAAGCATACAGAATGAATGAAAAAACACAGGAAGGAATCCTGATGAAATGAAGCTGAGAAATTTCCTATGTCCTCTTCAAAGTCTTGCAGCTTTAAGCACTGGAGTCAAGATTTGGGACCAGAAAAGGGGGTTATTTCCTCCCAGCAATGAGTTCCCTGTGGACAGACACCCCTTTTTCATTCCTAGTCCAGACCCCATGCCTATTACCAGCTCAGCCCCATCCCCACACCAGACCACTTGGCGGGGACTCTGCCAGACCCCCGTCCTCAAGCACTGCCCTCTGGGGGTGGGGCAGCTCTGATCTATGGGCCCAGCTCCCTCTGCTGGGAACCCAGTTTGCCTCCAAAACCCTGAGTCGCTTTACAGGGCTCTGCTCAAATGTCAGCACCTCCAGGGAGGCCTCTTGGGCTCGCCGCATAAACCAGGGTCCCCAGGTGACGGCCTCTCACGCATCTTGCTATTTTTTTTTTCCCTTGTCATGTCCAGAATCATACATTCACCAGCATGTGGACATGGTCCTGGGCATGTGCTCCATCCGTGAAGGCAGGGACCGTGGCTACTCTCCTTGGAATTGTTTCTCCGGTGCCCAGCCCCAGGCCTGGCACCCAGCAGGCATTGGGTAGATGTAGGAGTGAACAAGGAGGCCTGGGAGCTCTGGGCTCCACAGTGGCAACCTCCGGAAGCCAGGCCCATGGAGGCTGAGCCTCCCGTGAGACCCGCCTCCCAGTCCTCCTCTCCAAGCGTCGAGGCACAGCTAGGTCCCCGCTTCCTTCAAGCCTCTCCCGCCTGGCTCCCCGCTGGCTGTCCCCACACGGCAGCTTCCTGCTTCTTTGCTTATGCTCTTCCTTCTGCTAGTGGTGACCTCGGCCAGCCCCACAGGTGCAGAGCTTGGCTGAGGTCGGCTGGTCCCGGTGTACCCCTGAATGCCCGCGTGACTTTGCTTAACCTATTTCCTCTCTCTGGGCTTCCTCAATTGAGGGGCTCTGAATGAAACCAGATTTGCATTTCAGAAAGCTGCACTAGCGGTCCTGGTGGGGAGGAACCAGCTCTTGAATGAACCAGAAGGGGACAGACGGAGGCAAGAGACAAGTTCACAGGCTTCTGTACCAGACTCGGCCCTGACTAGGGGATGCTGAGCTGGGGTCCGGCGGTGGGCCTGAAGCCGAGATCAGTGGAAGTAAGAGGGACTCAGGAGATAGGCCCAGCGCGGCTCAGAGACTGCTGGCAGGTGGCGGGACCCCAGGCGAGAGGGAAAGACAAGGAAAGGGAAGGGTTACTCACTCCCCTCCCCCTGAATGGGGAACATTCTACATTCTGAATTAACACATGTGCTAATTAAAACCATCTTTCCAGAGAATTTATGATAGGATATTGCAAGCTAATTATGAATTCTCTGTAGCAGATCCTGAGCGGTGTGCTAATGTGGTGTTGAAATCTCTTTGGCCACCCTCGTTTAAATTATTCATCAGGCCCTGCAACAGTTGTGAACTGTAATTTAAACAGTCAGCTCATGAATATTCAATTAACACAACAAACACTGGCATGTTTTACTGCCTTGCCGCTCAATATTTTGTATCCTCGCCCGTGTTTACATGTTTTTATGAACTCTCGAGAACAGCGCTGCCTGTTGAAGTCCCTGGTTAAGGGGAGATTGAAATGCTGGGGAGGGGGCGGGAGGCAGCAGACATTATTTCTGACAAACTTTCTCAGAAGAGTTGTGGGTGATCAGGCTGGAAGGGTCCAGAGACGGGGGTCCCAGAGAGGGCAAGGACTAGCCCTGAGGTTGCACAGCAGATCCAAGGCACAGAAGTCCACGGTGGTTCCCACTGCCTAATCCCACACAAATTAACTGACAAAGTGGGTCTAAGGACATCTGGCTTTGAGTCAATACGAGGGACATAGGAGGAGGCCAGGCCTTTCCTGCTCCCCAGCTCCCTAAGGGCCATGGCCAAATGCTGCCAAAGCAGGTACAACCATTCAGGGTTAGCAGGCTGGATTAGAATCCAGGCTGAAAATCAGAGCTCCCACCCCTCTCCATGGCCAGGTCAGAGGAATATGTGTCTCCTCTCCCCGCTGTGACCCCCTGCCACCTGCAAATAGTTTTGCAGCTTTCACAAATGGCTCCTCCTTCATCCTCGCATCCTCCCATGAGGCAGGAACTACGGTGATTCCCATTTTATGAGAAGATTGAGACTCAAGAGGGCTTGCCCAGGGCAGAGTTCTCCTCTCCTCCCTCTCCTGACACCACACCCTCCAAAAGTCATCTTCACAACTCCTAAGGAACCCATCCCAAGAGGGTTTTATAATAGAGAAAAGTCAGAAATAGCCTAAACATCTATCAATAGAATACTGGTTACATTCACAATGAGATATCCATAAATCAAATGTTAGGCCACCAGGAAAAATAAGGGCACACCCTATAATTATGGGCATGGAAATACACGCACTCCCTACTGTTGTAGAAAATCAGCAGGTCACAGAACGGCTCCAACAGAAGAGACCAGAAACTACAGGAAATGGTACCGTATTATGGTCCTTTTTATGTAAATCACGTGTGTAAGTCACAAGTTCAGTTCAGTTCAGTCGCTCAGTTGTGTCCAACTCTTTGTGACTCTGTGGACTGCAGCACACCAGGCTTCCGTGTCCATTACCAACTACCGGAACTTGCTCAAACTCACGTCCAACGTGTCGGTGATGCCATCCAGCCATCTCATCCTCTGTCATCCCCTTCTCTTCCCACCTTCAATCTTTCCCAGCATCAGGGTCTTTTCCAATGAGTTGGTTCTTTGCATCAGGTGGCCAAAGTATTGGAGTTTCAGCTTCAGCATCAGTCCTTCCAATGAATATTCAGGACTGATCTCCTTTAGGATGGACTGGTTGGATCTCCTTGCAGTCCAAGGGACTCTCAAGAGTCTTCTCCAACACCACTGTTCAAAAGCATCAAGTCTTCAGCGCTCAGCCTTTTTTTTTTTAAACAGTCCAACTCGCACATCCATACATGACCACTGGAAAAACCATAGCCTTGACTAGACAGACCTTTGTTGGCAAAGTAATGTCTCTGCTTTTGAATATGCGGTCTAGGTTGGTCATAACTTTTCTTCCAAGGAGTAAGCGTCTTTTAATTTCATGGCTGCAGTCACCATTTGCAGTGATTTTGGAGCCCCCAAAAATAAAGTCTGACACTGTTTCCACTGTTTCCCCATCTATTTTCCATGAAGTGATGGGATCAGATGCCATGATCTTAGTTTTCACAAAGCTATGACTAAAAGGATACTTAGCGAACCATTAGTCTAATCATGGTTATCTGCGGATGGTGCAGGTTTTCATTGGTTTTTTTTGGCCGCACCACACAGGTGGTGCCAGTGGTAAAGAATCCTCATATCAATGCAGGAGACTTAAGAGATGCAGGTTCGATCTCTGGGTTGGGAAGATTCCCTGGAGAAGGAAATGGCAACCCACTCCGGTATTCTTGCTTGGAAAATCTCATGGACAGAGGAGCCTGGAGGGCTACGATCCATAGGGTCACACGGAGTTGGAACGACTGAAGCTATTTAGCCCACACACAGCATGTGGGATCCTAGTTCCTTGACCAGGGATCAAACCTGGGCCCTCAGCTGTGAAAGTGCAGAGTTCTAACCACTGGACAACCAGGGAATTCCCAATGGTGCTGTTTTAACAGTCTTATTTCTTCATTGTATTTGCTTGTGCTTAATATTTTTACTACAACCATCTCCCATTTATAGAAAAATGGATAAAGCTATGTTTTTGACAGAAAGAAGTAAAGGATGTAAGAACACTTCATTTCAAATTTATAGGGTACAGCCAAAGCCATACTCAGGAAAAAGGTACAACCACAAATTTTTTTATTATGAAACAATAAAAATAAAAGTAAATGAATTAAAGAATTTAAAATGGAAACTCTAAACATACACAGGAAACAAGGGAAGGGATTAATAAACATACAAGGGGAAATGAATACGAAAAAAGAAAAGTAAGAGAATTGGAACATAACTCTGATGGTTGGTTCTTTGAATAAAATGAATAAAACAAAATTGATAAGCCAATAATGTGATTAAAGATGAGCATAAAAAAAAGAGAAACTATAAAACACAGCTTTTGGAATATGAATGGGATACAATTAGAGGTACAATACTATAAAAAATATAACATTACACTACGATTTAATGGTAATGACTGTATAGATCTCAGTGAGATAACTATTCATTTTACAAAGATGGTATAACCTGTATAGTAATTATATATGGTATAGTTTGTATTTCAGTACAGAAATATGAGAAAGCTATCTTATAAAAAGAAAACTACAGGCCCATTTCACTATAAAAAATGCAAAAGAAACATCTTAAGTAGAATAGTACAACATTAAATTCAGCCTCATATTAAAAATATATGTGTGTATGTACATATATTTAAATATGTATGTATACATACACACCATACCCAATCAGAATATATTAACAGGTACTGGGAACCTATTAATAAAATTTATTAACTCAATATACTAAGAAAGAAAAATGCATATGATTATCTCAATGCACACCTTCGAGGCATGTGATAAAACTCAACCAAAATTATGAGTAAGCTCGAAGATTAGAAATGTCTTTTAAAGTATGCTAAAGGACAATGCACACCTTCGAGGCATGTGATAAAACTCAACAAAAATCATGAGTGAACTCAAAGATTAGAAATGTCTTTTAAAGTATGCTAAAGAAAACTGACTTTACGCCAAGGTGAATTTCTTTCATATTTTAGAATGTATTTGGCTGCACTGGTCCTAGTTGCGGCATGTTGGATCTGGGTCCCTGACCAGAGACTGAACCTGGACCGCCCGCACTGGGAGAGCTTAGAGAGGAGTCTTAGCCACTGGACCACCAGGGAAGTCCTGCCAAGGGGGAATCTAATTCGCATTAAATTGAGGGAGAAAGTAAAGATCACTGGTCACTGATATCATCCCTATTAAGTGAAAGTTTGACCCAATGCAATGCAACAAAAAGAGATGAGAGATGAGTTACAACAACAAAGAAGATGGAAAAGCTTCTTCTTTGTAGATGTGATAACATTTCTAGAAAACCTCAAATTTTTAAAAAATTAGAATTTGAGACAGCCACATAAAACTAAACATAAAAGATACACTGATTTCTTATTTACTCTCACACACACAAAAACAGAAAACATAATCAAGAAGTCCTAACCACGATAGCAATGCAAAAATATACAATTCTAAAAAAACAAGTGTATATGGAATATGTTAGATCCGTATGTATGGATTTATATACATACAGCTATAGAGCAAAAATTATTTAAATAAATGGAGATACACATTGTTTCTGAAGGGGACAACTCACGAGTATATTGATATAAAATCTCCCCACTTTAACCTGTAGATATAATGAAATTCCAAAATAAAGAAGTATATCCAGGATCAAACCCAAGCAGGAACCAGAGGGCATGAGTCGGTCAAAAGGGAGCTAGCAGACCACAAATCATGCACAAAACATGGGTGCACCAGTGCCCCTGCCTCAATTCACACGCCTGGCTGCGACGAGGAGGAAAAGCCCGCCTCAGCCGGCACCACTCTGGGGATGGACGGAAAGCCTGGTCCCCAGGCATGGACTCACACCTGGCGTAGCATCCCACCAGGGGGCCCACTTCACAAAGACACAGGCATGGGATGGAACTGTCACCACAGGATTATGGCTCACCTCACTTATCAGGCCAGCATCTGGCCTCTAGAACGCAGGGATGGCCTTCTCCAGAGGCAGAGGAAGCACGAGCTTGCAGATAATGCTCTGGGAAGATGGGGCACTAACCCTGAAGTCGTGGTATTTGCATTCAACTGGAGGCCTCCACATGGTTGACTGCAGTACACGTGGGCTGAGGAACCCAGGCGTGGAAGCAGGAGCGCCCCTCCTCCTCATCACTCCCCATGACCCACGAGGGGATTACCCTGACCCAGCAATGCTGGGCTCTGCCGAGCTGGAGAAGCTGGTACCCACGGAGGGTGTGTTCCTGCCAGAGGACACAGGAGGTCCTGGCTGCTCTCAGGACCCTTTGGGCTTCTTACGTCTGGGGTTGTGGATGAGAGAGGAGAACTCTGCCATCAGGGCAGGAGGAACTGGCCATGACTGGTGGGAGGCCAGAGGGCTGCCCCGTGGGGGCAAGGAGTTGACCCCTTCCTGCCATCTCCTTCCCCACCGTGACTGTACGTGGACAGGTGTGGTGACCTGAACTTGAGAAGTGTATGAGTGTCAGGGACACAGAGCTCCTGGGAGCAGGTAACACATGTTAAGTCACCAGATCGGCGGGGGGGATAGCTGAAGGGGACGGGAACTTAGCCGAGGCCGGCCAGGGAGGGTAAGGACTGATCACAGTTCCCAGCAAGGCAGGCTGTCATGAGTTCCACTACACTTCCTACAGGAACAGAGGTCCAGGCAACCATGGAGATGCCGTTCCCTCGCCTGCGTGGAAAAGTAGGTCTGTGTGGACTCTGCTGGCCACGGAAATGCTCTGAGGGCCCAGCTGTGCTCTTCTGTCTCCATGAATGTGCCCTTGCCACGGCCACGCTTTCCACAGGCCACCCCACTTTCCTTCCCTCCTTCTTTCTTGTCTTCCTTCTATGGATGTAGAATTCTGGTATCACGGTCTGGAATTCCACCTCCCCACCCCCCACTTCCTGCCTTCTTTTTCTCCCTCCTCAACAAACCTCTTCCATGTCCCATCCCATCCAGGGCTGCTGCTTGGGGCACTTGAACTAGTGCCAACCAGAATCCCTCTCTGGGAGCAAACTGTCCCTGTTTGACTGTACTGCACTGAGAAATATACCAGTATATTTATATATTTATATACACTGAGCAAGGTGTATACAATGCACCTTGCTCAGGGTGGAGGGTGGACCCAAGGATGTTCAGTTCAAACCAAAGGGGCCCTGAACTAACCCCCAAGGAAGACAGGTCCTATTAACGGAGGAATCTTCTTGAAGTTGAGCTCAGAGGTATGTCTGGATCCGTAGGTCTAGGGGCATACGCTGAAACTGGGGGGATTATGGTCTGAGAGAATCAAGAGGATTGTGACACAGGACACGCATGCCATGAGGGCAGAGATGAGACAGACAAGTCATCACAGTGTCAGTGCGGGAAAGAGGGGACTTGGGAGCACAGGCCTGTGTCAACTGTCTGTGATGGAGACCCCCCTGCCGAGAAGGTCCCCAGGGAAGTAACTTTGTCCACCCATACTTTGGTAGGTAGATTTTTGGGGGGAAACTAGGAAGGATACAGAGTGCTCCATGTGGGTTGGCAGAGAGGAAAAAAAAAAACAGGCAGCTCATACACGAAGTGCTTAGAGACAAATAATAGCATATTTATGGCTACCATGCTGAGCATTTTATAAGCATTATAACATTTAATTTTCAAAACAAGCCCATAAGGTAAGGGTTATTAATATATCCATTTTATGCATAAGAAAACTAATGATCAGAGTATGTGAATAACTTGTTCAACACGGCAAGCAACTGAAGGAACTCAGATTTTTTGCCAGGGGGGTGGGCACTTGGGATCTTAGTTCCTGAATCAGGTATTAAACTTCCCCTGCAGTGGAGTCTTAACCACTGGACTGTTGGAGAAGTCCCAGGAACTCAGATTTAAATCCAGGTCTCTGGAAGTCCAAAGTCAGAGATATTAATTTTTGCAAAGTACCCCCCCCCTTTTCAGCAGGGCAGTGGTCAGGGGCAGAAAGACACAATGCAAGTGTCCAGGGTGAGGGGTGGCAGTAGAGGCTAAGCCTCTATCCCAGAGGACAGCTTTGTTTTTAGTGTCATTGGCCGGCCATTGGTCACTTGTGCTGTGGACACCTGCGGGGGCGGCAGGCTTCAGCCATGTGCTGGGGCATAGAGTCAGGAGAAGATACATCACTGTGACCAAGGTTGCAACGGTGGGGGTGGGGGGACATGCAGAGAAGGGCTCAGCCAATCTGCTGGCTGGAGTTAGTCTGCTTCTCCTAGCAGGGCACAGCAAGTAAGAACATGTCAAATACAGAGGCAGGTGAAAGGGGTGGAGAGGAGGACTCTTACGTGCTAAGGCAGAGGGGCCGGAGGTCCGGGGTTCCCAAGCAAGGAGTTTTGTGGGGTGGGGGAGCGACCATCTCGGCTTGACCCTTTGGGCCCAGGATCTCGGGCAGGAGGCCCATGCTTTGCTGTCACCTTGCGCCCTTAACCAAAGCCCAGTTCATCGGGTCCAGCTGCGGCCAGCACTGCAGTGTCTGCTTGAGTGTCCAACTCCTCATACTCAGTCCTCTCATGATTTCCAAGAACAGGCTGCCCTGATCACCCTTCCTCAAGCACCGCACTGTCCCCCAGACCCTGCCTCTTGGTCATACAGAAGTCCCAGTGACATCCCCTGCCCGGGGTTCCCTTTCTTTACCCGCCTACGACATTTTGCTTCTAATTCTGCATAGGCCCTTGGTACACAATTCCCCGTGAAGCCTCACAATCTAAGGAGACGTGGCCTGGAGTTCTTCTGATCCCAGGGGGCGGATGGTTCCCAGGCCAGGGTGTCTGCTTCGAGGCCTAGCCAAAAGGAGGCAGGAGGGGCTGGGAGGAGTCAGAAGTTACACGTGTGGATCCTCTGCATTCTCTGGGATAAAGGGTTTGCAACTGTCACAGGTGTGATGAAATTCTCAAGGCAGACAGAAACACAAGGGACAGTTCCGAGGGTCCTAAAACAACGGAAACCAGGACTCAGCTGAGGCTGACGGCCATCCAGCGGCTCTGGGCTGGATCACTATCTCCTGGGGGACTGGTTAACAAAGGTTGAGAGGTTTGGGTGGGGCCTGAGAATCTACATCCCTTAACGTCCCAGGATCCTGCAGGCCTTGTTGTTGTTTAATTGCTAAGTCGGGTCCGACTCTTTGCGACCCCATGAGCTATAGCCCATTAAGCTCCTCTGTCCATGGGATTTCTCAGGCAAGAATACTGGAGTGGGTTGCCATTTCCTCCTCCAGGGAATCAGGATTGAACCCACATCTCCTGTATTCTCCTGCATTGCAGGTGGATTCTTTACCCACTGAGCCATGATCTCATTTTTGATGGCAATACTGCCGGAGGCCCATAGAGATCGATTCTTGGGAGTGTTGGCTGCCAAAGGTTCCCGGCTGCCTCCTTCTCTAAGAACTGCCCTTGGCCAGTGGGAACCATTGTTGGGGGCCAGAGTGAGGTACTCCGCCCGTGACAAAGGTCATGAGGAAGGAGGCTCGACATACGCAAAGGCGGGACCGAGCCTCAGGAGTCCCCCTGGAAATCCTCGAGCGTCTACCCCCATAACCAGAGCCTGCCTACTTTACTACTTTGTGCTCTTACCTACACCTCTGACTTTACGGGGGGCTGTCCCCCACGACCTCTTTCGGAGAAGGAGTTAACCTAGAGCTCCAGTCAATAAAAACTCTTGGGCGTGACAAGAGTGTTTTAACCTACGAACTCCTCTGAAGGTTCTCCGGCCTCCGAAGGCTTGTCCAGCCACATGTGATTGCTCACAGCCTCCCAACCGTGGGAGGCACGAGATGCTTTAAACCTTCTAAAAACAGGTTCCTTAGAAAAGTTAGAAAACTATTAGTATAAGTATAATGGGCTGATTAGAAATTGTGTTGGTGAAGGGTTTTTCATTTGTTGAGCCAATGTTTGTTGCTAAGTCTCCATATCCCCTGCCCTTACACACATTAATGAATATATAGAATTAACC
>NW_011495059.1:310805-313236 GCF_000754665.1 Bison bison bison
TGTCAGCAGGCCCCCCTGGCCAGAAGATGATGTAACACCCCTAAGACCTCTGTATACATTTGTGTGAAGCACCTAATAAAAGTCAGGACTGCTGTCCCCACGTGACTTTTGTATAACATCTCAGTGTATAAAAACAGACTCTGGAAAATAAAGAATTGGGATCAGTTTCTCGAAATACTGGTCTCCCCATGTCGCTCTCTCTCTCACTCTGGCTGAGTCTCCATCTGGAGCGCGGAACCCACCATGCTTACTAATTATGCCTGGGCTTCTAAGATCCGACCGGGGAGGCCTCAGTGTCTCCTCTCCTTCGGGAGAACGGAAGGACGCCTGCGGCCTACGTAAGTGGTGCAAACTTCTTGTCTTGAAGTTTTATTGGTCTCCCGCGTAAACCAAGCTACTCAGCCTCTTTTCTCCACTGAATTTTCCTACTGAGCTATCCTTATTCTATTACTCTTTATATCTTTAATTAATATCTAATTGAAGCTATTGTATCCTGATCCTCGCCTACGCCGTCTCTCCTTTGAATACCCTGGATCAGCCGGGGCTGGTCCCCGGCAAACCATCTTGCCTAGGAAGTTATGCACAAGCTCCACCCAGCCTGGCCTGTGACCAATGCCTGATCACACCGCACCCAGTGGTCTGCTTCATGCTTGAGAGCTCCCTACAGAACCAAGCAGACCTCCCTCTAGCACAGATCTGGACACCATCTGGAATATCTCATTTACTCTTCACAACAATCCTGTGAGGAAACTGCAGCACAGAGAGGGTGAGTGGATGGCTGAGGTCACACAGCCAATCATACAGATGACCTCGGAGTTCCTCTAGACCCCCACCCCCCAACCATTGACAACAGCCCCACTGACAACAGCCCCCTGCGGGGCCCATTCATGACACACTTTGGAGATGTTGTCTCTCTTGATCCTCTCCACAGCTCTCGTTGGGGTTGGTCCATTCAACACATGAAGAAAGTATGGCTGGGAGGAAAGGGATTGTGTTCTATCATCCATCAGCGGTGGAGAGATGGGCCATGAAGCCAGGTTTCCTGCTTCCAGGTCTTTCTACCAGTGCCAGGGTGATACTAAGAACTGCTGCTGCTGCTAAGTCACTTCAGTCGTGTCCGACTCCGTGTAACCCCATAGACGTCAGCCCACCAGGCTCCCCCGCCCCTGGGATTCTCCAGGCAAGAACACTGGAGTGGGTTGCCATTTCCTTCTCCAATGCAGGAAAGTGAAAAGTGTAAGTGAAGTCGCTCAGTCGTATCCGACTCTTAGCGACACCATGGACTGCAGCCTACCAGGCTCCTCCATCCATGGGATTTTCCAGGCAAGAGTACTGGAGTGGGGTGCCATCGCCTTCTTCTAATAACTAGCAATGGCTTATTCGGAAGGGATTCCTCAGGGCTCCAGTATCTTGGGGCCCAAAATTTCATCCAACCAACACAACCCAATGACAAGGTCTAAATACTTTTTTCTTGCTACCAAGAGTCTCGAGAAATAGCCAATGTTTTTGCCCGCCCCCCCGACCCTATCTCTGTGTCCGGTGAGAACTCCGACCACAGGCTGGGCAAAGGATGCTTCTGTGCAGTGTTGAGGGCACAAAACTTGGGGTCAAGGGAAGAAGGTTCCTATCCTGCCTCCACCACTTCCTGGCTGTGTGTCTCTGGACAAGCCCCTTGTCAACAGGGATATACCTGTAAGTGAGATTAACTCTGTCTCCCTCCAAAGTTGATGGTAGGGTTAGGTAAGGTGGGCCATAAGATGAAATAGACTATTTTCAATAGAATAGAAAATGGAAATAGAGTCCCCATCTGGCTTACTTACCAGCAATAGTGTAGGCAGCGCTCTACAGTTGTGAAGGGTTTGCCTCGGCACCGTTTATTTTTCATTCATTCACTCACCCACTCACTCACTCAGTCATTCAACAAACCTGTATCAGACACCTGTTACATCCCACACAAAGCTAAGCATCAGGATTATCCAACGGTACAGTTGGTTCTCACAGCCACTCTGGGTGGGCGGGGGGCGAGGGGCAGGGTAAACAGCATCAGCTCCATCTTACTTGAGGCTTGGAGAGGAGGAGTAATGCCCAAGGTCACACACCAGGGCAGAGGAGGAACCCCAGGACTCCAGACTCCCTGTTAAGTGCTACTGGTTGGCCCCCAGGCTGCCACTACCACAGCTGGGGCCACAGCCCAGCCCAGCCAGTGTGCCGAAACCTCCCCCAGGACACCTTGGCCTCAATAGTAATACAGCGATGCTCTCCTCTGGAGCCTTAATATTTTGATGAGTTTTATTTGTCTTGTCACGTTTTATAAAGACTCCGAGTACTAAATGGACAAAGCCGCAAGACGAGAGAAAGAGGGCAGGGGACTGACTGACTTTTCATTATCCGGCAGAGCCGGGGGAAAATGACTCCAATAGATCTCAAGTTT
>NW_011495059.1:313336-355012 GCF_000754665.1 Bison bison bison
CTCAAGTTTTATGTGCTCCAGACATTCTGCGGAGCCAGAGATGGTTTCTCAGCAATGCTGATGGTACATTAAAAGCTCATTTTCCCAAACGTGGTACTGAATATGCACTAGGAGGAAAGAGCCATTATATTGGGTAATATCGAAGCTGCAGCTGACGAATGTTGCTGAGATTTTCTGTGAGTTTTCCCTCGTGACTCGGGAGCAGGTCTCAGAGGAAGAGGTACTCTGCCACGCTGGGCATCTGGCCCAGACTGGAAGTAAATGCCTGGTGGCCCTTGCACCCTTCTGGGCCAGAGGATCACAGCTCCGACTGGGAGCCTGGCAGAGGGTGGACACTAGAGGGCGCTCAAGTGATCTATTAATAAAACCTCACAATCGTTTTGTGAATCCCAGTGGAACAGGTGGCAATTGGGTCTGAACACGGAAGTCCAGGCAGGTGTGAAATTTCCTTCTCCTAGGCATCTGCTGCTGTTGTCTGGTTCCAAAGGCCCAGCCCCTAGGATGCCACCTCCAGGAAGTGCTCTCTGCTACCTCTCTCCTCCGAGCTTGTTAGTACTCATCTGCTCCTCATTCCGAACTAGCACCTCACGCTTCATGCTGTGGTTACCTGTGAACGTGAATGGCTTGACTCAGAGTCAGTTAAAGTGGGTCTCAGGCCTGGCTCGCTCACCCCCTTGCTCATTCATTAATTCACATGAAGGCTGTACAGGTTGGATACTGAGTTCACAGGCAGGGGAGCCAGCACCTGGGTTTCAAATCTGAGCACCACCATTTGGTGGTTGTGTAGCCAGGTGGTTTTTCTCTCTGTGCCTCTGTTTTCTCATCTGCAAAATGGCAATAATAATAGTACCTCCTTCTCAGGACGAAGGACTAAATGAGATAAATATAAAGGGCTTTAAGTGGATGTTGAGCACATAGTAAATGTTTTAATAAATGTTAGCAGATTACAGATGAGCCTGGTGGGCTACAGTCCACGGGGTCATGAAGAGTCGGACACGACTGAGCAACTAAGCACAGGATCCACACATTTAGAAAAGCTCACCTAGAGGAAAGTGAACGTGTTAGCTGCTAAGTCATGTCCGACTCTTTGCGACCCCATGGACTGTAGCCCACCAGGCTCCTCTGTCTAAGGAGTTCTCCAGGCAAGAATACTGGAGTGGGTTGCCATGCCTTCTTCCAGGGGATCTTCCTGACCCAGGGATTGAACCTGGGTCTCTCGCATTGCAGGCAATTTCTTTACCATCTGAGTCACCAAGGAAGCCCCAGCTAGAGTAAATGGGGGTCAAATGAGGAGTATTCCTTGCCCTCCAAAGGCCAAGATACAGAATCCATGACTGTGGGGAGCATTAGTGGTGCTCCCGGAGGCTCATCGTCACGGTTCTGTTCTAGGAGAAGCTCTACATCAGTGAGCTGCTGCCTCTTGCCTGGCACAGGGCTGGTGGCTGCTTAAGTCAGCCACCCGGAAAGCCAAGTGGACACCAAGCTGAAATCACAGCTGCTGTTCCCTTTCCCCCTCCCCCAGGCTGGGAGCATCCCATTGCATCTTTTAGTCCCCTGTGACTTAGATGCCACCCTGTAGGCAAACTTGATTCACTCCATACACAGCCTGAAGGGTGCAGAAGGCACTGGGCTTCGAGGCAGAGACTTGGGTCCGAATTCCATCTCTACCCTTATTTTCACTGTGGGACCTTGGACAAGTAATCTCTCCTCCTGTTTATTCCATCAATAAACAGAGACTGAATATTATCTGCAAGCCAGGCCCTTTGTTAGATGCTAGTGCAGAGCAAAGCATAAAGCACAGACCCAGCCTTCAGGCTGTGCCGGGCTGGTGGTGTGGAAGGCATCTGAATGGACAACCACATATTTCCAGGAATTTAGTCAGATACTACCTTTATTTAAATTTTTGATACACGATTCATCATATTTTTGGTGGCAATTCTGCCTTTTAAAAATGCTGTATAAAAAAAGGACTTGTCTTGATTCCTGAGTTTTGGCACATGCCCTTAAATCTTGTGATGGAAGCAAATGCCTCACCTGCCTCTCCCTACATCCAGCTCAAAGGATCCAGAGAGCCTCTGAGAGAAAATGACTTCTGAATCGGGTCCTAAGGCAGGAATAGGAGACCACCAGGTTGACAAGGGGGAAGAGGAGTCCAAGTAGAGGGGATGGCATGCAGTGGTGCTCAATCAGGGGTGGTTTTGTTCCCAGGGAATACCTGGCCATGAGAGGAGCTATTTTAAAATTTTTGACTTGGGATTGTTCCTAGAGGCCAGGAATAGTGAAAGGAAGCCAGGGATGCTAGACATCCTACAATGCACAGAACAGCCCTCCACAACAGAAAACAATCCCTCCACCAATGCTGGTTGGGCTAAGTTGAGAAATGCCATACTAAACATCAAGGAGCGGAACATCATGGCATCATGCTACCTTGGGCTGACTCCTTGACTTCTCTAAGCCTCAGTTTCTGAATCTGAAAAATGGGGATAATAGTGGTACCTGCTTTAGAGGGTTTTTGGGAAAAGGCAGTGGTACTACATCTGTACACAGCAGGTGCTCAATAAATAGCCCTATCTTTTCCAACTTTGAACATACCTCAAACTTCAGAGCAAACCCTTCTCAAAAGAAACAGCTTCCCCGGGTTCCAAAGAAAACTAGGACACAGAAAAGAACACATTTTGTTCTTTTCTGACCTTTCTCTTAGAGAAAACCACGAGTCTTATCTCTCAATAGAACGTGAGCCTGTTTGCAGAGAACCAGCCTGTGTGTTGGCTTATCACTGGCCTGAGTTTTAACAGGGACTGCATTTTTATGACTGCGTTATAAACCTTTGCAAAACCCACTTTTAAACTAAAATACGCCGACAGGTTCTTAACTACTATAGCTACTAAATTAAGCATGAGGGATGGAGGGAGGTGCAGAGTGCAAAAGAAAACAAAAGTGCCCTGAAAGAGTCAGTGGAGGTAAAATAATGTTCATTAAAAATAGAAAAACAAACACACACAAAAATCTTTTGTGTTCAACTTCACACTCGTACATCATAATGTTCCAGTAAAAGGCCATTTCCCCCTGAGATAATAAAAGAATTGAATTTTTCCTTATCGGTCATCTATTTTTCTAGCTGAAGCTATTACTCCCGCTCTGGGGTTGCTAGGCAACAAGAAATATTAATAGCAGCTTTTATTAGCTTAGCTTTTGCAGCCGAGTACCAGAATGAGAAAATGGGAAACATAAATGTGTTACATAAATCTTTCAACCTTTCAGAGCCGGTGTTAGTCTCTGTTTTCATAATGATTTATTGGAGTGATGGTTCATTTATGAGAAAAAGGAGTGCAGGATAAGAAAACGGAGCAGTCCCCTGCAGGAGTGTTTGAAAATAAATAATTATAGCAGGAGAGCAAAAGCTGTTTAAAGCCATTTTTCTGAGTTTTATAAAATGTAAAAAGACATATTTCTTTTGCTTACTGCCTCTAAAAAACAGGGGGAGTGAGTTTCATCCAGACTCTGTAGAATAAAAAGGAACCTCTGAACCTCTGGTCTACTGCCACCCTGCGTAGGATTCTCAGAGGTCCATTTGGGAGATAAATATCCCGACTCCCACTCCCCAGAAGGAAATTAGCCAAAAACATGGAAGCCAGGAGAAGCTCAGCTACAGAAGCCCTATGGATGCCCTTGTTGTTGTTCAGTCACCAAGTCATACCTGACTCTTTGCAACCTCATGGGCTGCAGCATGCCAGGCTTCCCTGTCCATCACCAACTCCTAGAGTTTGCTCAAACTCAGGTCCATCGAATCGGTGATGGATGCCCTGCTTTTACCAGAAGATGGATCCTTCTCCAGGTCACATAGCCAAGAAGAGTTGAGTTCAGGTCTTTCTCTTTATTGGCAAGCAGGAGAACTGACACTTTTCTGTTGCTGTCAAGCTCTGAGCCTTGACTGAGGTCCTGGTTTAATGACCATGCCCATCCCCTGTCCACCCCCAGCTGGGGCCCACTCCCCACCCACAGCCACCCCACCCTCTGATCTGCCTTCCCCAACACCCACTTCTTGGATTGGCGAGCATTGGCGAGTCTGATGACACCTCCAGCAAAGCCAACCCCAGGCAGGTCAGGCTGGACCAATAGAGATACCCAAACTGTATCAGTAAAATGAACAAGTAGAGTGGCTTACATTTACTGAATGTCCACTGTGTGCCAGGCACTGGGGACATGCCTACATCTGATCACTGAATTCTCTTAAGTTCCCATAAGACGTAGCTCAGATGGTAAAGAATCTGCCTGCAATGCAGGAGACCGTGGTTCAATCCCTGGGTCAGGAAGATCCCTTGGAGAAGGGAATGGCAACCCACTCCAATATTCTTGCCTGGAGAATTCCATGGACAGGGGAGCCTTGAGGGTTATAGTCCACGGGGTTGCAAAGGGTCAGACAACTGAATGACAAACACACACACACACACATTACCCAGCAGTTAGGAGCATGGGCTCTGGGGTTAGGCCAACCTAAGTTCAAAACCCAGTTCTACCATTTGTTATTCTCCACCCTGTGACTCAGAGCAAGGAGTTAATCCCCCCATGCCTCAGTTTTTTTTTTCATCTGTAAAATTTAGGTAATGTTACTTATCTTACGGGAACTTGTGTGTGTGTTAGTCGCTCAGTCATGTCTGACTCTTTACAACCCCAAGGACTATAACCCGCAAGGGTCCTCTGTCCATGGAATTCTCCAGGTAAGAATACTGGAGGGGGTTGGGCTGCCATTCCCTTCTCCAGGGGATCTTCCCGGCCCAGGGATCGAACCCAGGTATCCTGCAATACAGGCAGATTCTCTACCATCTAGCTACAAGGTCTTACAACTGCTGGATAATACTAACCATCAAGAAAACAACACACACACAAATGGCCACAAATCCCTGCCCTTGCTGCATCTATACCTTTCTGCAACGTCACTCAGCCATTTCTCTCTTTGGGGTCTACTTCTGGGCTTGGCCATACGACTTGCTTTGGCCAAAGGAACATTAAAACATGTGATGCAAGCAGAGGTTTGAAAAGTGGTTGCATGTCAGAGCCTCTTTTTCTTGATGCTCTCAGGAGCCCTATCACCATCGCCATGTGAACAAGCCCAGGTCACCTGTGGCCACATAACCTGCACAGACCCAGCCAACTGCCAAGTTGTGAACAAGACCATCCAAGGCCATGCAGCTCCAGCCAAGCTGCAAGCTGACCCCAGAAACCAGCCAAGCCAGTCCAGGTCAAAAGAACTACCTTGCTGTTCCACAAAAGAACAGGAAATAGAAAAAGTTCATTGTTTGCTTTAAGCTACCAAGTGTTGGGGTTTAAGCCATTAAGTGGGATAGTTTTGTTACACAGCAAAAACTAACTGATAACAATTGCAAAACAAAACAAAAACCAATTTATGCACTAAGAGCAATCAAATTAACAGGTTGGACAGGGTGATGGGTTTCCACTGGCCCTGTGGCTCAGAAATCCAGAGGATCAAAGGTTTGGGGCCTTTGGTCCCTTTATCTCAGACTCCAGAGAGGACCTCTTGCATGTCAATTTGTGAGAATCATCTAGAGGGAGATCAAGTCTTCTGGGTGGAAGAGGAGTGAGTCAGGGATGGGAGGAGGGGAGGAACAGGAGATTGGAGGGGAAGAGTGAGAATAGGAAGAGAAGGGGGAAGGTGATGGGGAGATGAATATGAAGGACTCCCCTCCCTGGGTCAACACACAGAGCCTGCCCCCAAGCTCTGAGCCCTGCCTTCAGGCTCTGGAACCTAAGCCAGGGCTGCAAGCTGTCTCATGGGAACCACCTCTAAGGCGAGGGGGTGAAATGCAACTGCGAAACTGCTCAGCCCTCTCCCTCGGCCTATCCTAGGATTCCAGCCAGGAAAGATCCTTCACTCGGTATGCCCCCAGCCCTCTCTGTGCAGGGAGAAAGTCCAGTCTTGGCACGATGCTTTGGGACAAGGACCTAGAACATGGACAGTATAAAACTACCAGTCCAGCACTCAGGATGTGAGTCCAAGTTGATGAGGCTCGAGCCCCCCGGCCAGTGGCATGTGTGGTGGTCACTGTAGGGGGAGTCTATCCAACCCCAAGCCCATATGCTTATTCAGTGTGTCACAGCTGACAAAGCAGTCACTCCCATTTTCCTATCTGCGAGTTCACCAGATCTAGAATTCCAGTCTCCATTCTGTCGATGGGAAAGAAAACTGAGGCTGGGAGAGAAGTTACTTACTCAAATCCCCGGAGAAAGCAGTAGAGAAGAGTCAGTGCTGGAGGAGAATGTTTGAATGATGCCTGTGTGCCACTCTTGTGCTCACTGAAGCCCACGACTGGACCACAAAGTTCCAGTGACCTAGCGGATGGCCAATGACCAGCGCTCATCTTAGGGAGACGCCAGATTACCCAAATCACCAGGACCTGTGGCTGCTTTTGCCAGAACTCATTTCCCATCGTGGCCCATCTCCACCTGTTCAAGGCTCTCCAAGGAGTTCCTCTGGTCTTGCAAAAGGAGCAGGTTCCCTGAGAACTTATCTAGGAGCATCAGGCTTTGTCCCTTCCCAGGATAATTCCTCTCCTGCGTAAGCCAGGACGGTGAGCTCAAACATTTCCCAAGGACGACTCCAAAATAAATTATTTCAGACTTAACAGAGGCTGTTTAATAAATTCCACTCTTCTAGTTTCTTTGGGTATTTTAGAAACTGATTTATACACACAATATCTCTCTCAAAATGAGACAATCAACACAGGATAAAATTATTGAGTTATGAAAATAGGGGTCAGATGGAGGTGCAGCGCTTTAAATTAAACTGGCAAAATATATCTTTCATACTAAATTGACTCTTTTTGTCTTGGAAATGAATGTTTAATCAGTTAAGATGCTGAAGTTGAGGGAGAAGCCTTGAGCATATTTAATTTTGTAAAAGAAGCCTGAAGCCAATATTGTACAGGCCTCCTGCCGACAGCCATACCTTTAAAACTGAAGAACCAACTCCCACACAAGCTGGGAGACCATGCGGGCTGGGCAGGGGACCAAAAGGAACTGGTGACCTCTGGCATCAGAGCCAAGAGGGCCTGGCATTAATGAGAGGGCTGTCAAATGCCTTAGTGTCAAATGCCACTGCTCCAGGGACCACTTCCTTGACACATCGCAGCCTATGCAGAGGGCACCTCGTCATTGGGCCATCTTCTGTGCCCCCGGTGGCCCTGTGGCCAAGCTGCTCCACCCCTTGGGCAGCTGCTAAAAACTGTGAGGTACATGGTAGGGGACAGAGCTGGGAGTGAATTCTGGTTTGGGGACTTAATAACTATGTTATACTCATTCATTCATAAAGTACATAAACTATTAATACTAGGGTCAGGTTATCACTTCCCCTAGGAAGCAGTAACCTCACATCTGAGCCAGGTGCCTCCTCTTTGTGATTTTAATTAATTAATCAGGCTGCATCAGGTCTTAATTGCAGCACGTGGGATCTTTGTTGCAGCATGTAAACTCTTAGTTGGCCAGGTGCCTCTTCTAGGTGCACAGAGCAACATGCACTGATTCTATCAGAGGATTTATTACATGTTCAGAAGTGGGCTCCTCACCTGTCTTTCTACCTGCACTGGTTGTTCCTCAAGGGCATCTCGTAGGTCCAGAGCTCAGAACAATGTCTGGTACTTAGCTGGCTCTTAATCAAGACTGATTACTGTGGTTAAGCCCAAAAGTGGCCCCTTTAAGATATCAGATTCTAATCCCTGGAACCTGTAAATGGTTCTGTACTTGGGGGGAAAAAAAAAAAGAGTCTTTGCAGATGTAATTAAAAGTTAAGGCTCTTGGGATGGGGAGACGATCCTGGATTAACCCTACATGTTGTAAGTCCCTAAGCATCCTTATAAGAAAGGCAGAGGGAGATTTCACTGACAGAAGAGAAGGCGATGTGATGACAGACAGAGACTGGAGTGATGTAGCCACAAGCCAAGGACAGCCGGAGACCACAGAAAGCTGGAGAAGCACAAGATGGATTCTTTCCCAGAGACCCCGGAGGAAGGTCACCCCTCCCGACACGTTTCTCAGTCCAATGATACAGATTTTGGACCTCCATCTTCTAGAGCTGTGAGAGTATAAATTTCTGTTGTTTTTAAGCCACAGTTTGTGACAATTGTTACAGCAGCCGCAGGAAACTAACAATCACCTACCTGCTCTGAGTCTCCGTTTCCTTACCGCAGTTGTTCCTGCCTCACTTGGAACTTGGGAGTGTTATGTGAGACAATGTTTGTAAAGCTCCCTGCGTGGTGCTTCACATCTCGGGGGTCTGACACAAACTCCAACATCACCCACATAGCATGCATGTCCACACACACTCACACACACACACACCTTCAAGCTTCAGCTCAGACAAATTTAAAACAATTGTTGGGCTTCCCTGGTGGCTCAGTGGTAATGAATCTGACTGCCAATGGAGGAGTGTGCATGCAAATGTGTGAGCGCTCAGTTGGGTCCGACTCTTTGCGATCCCATGGTCTGTAGCCCACCAGGCTCCTCTGTCTATGGGATTTTTCAGGCAAGAATACTGGAGTGGGTTGCCATTTCCTACTCCAGGGGATCTTCCTGACCCACGGATCCAAACTGTGTCTCTAGCATCTCCTGCATTGGCAGGCGGATTCTTTACCTCTGATGCCAATGCAGGAGACACAGATTCAATCCCTAGTCTGGGAAGATCTCACATGCTATAGTGCAACTAAACCCGAGCACTGCAGCTACTGAGCCCACACTCTAGAGCCTGTGCTCTACAAGAGAAGCCACTGCGATGAGAAACCCGTGCACCTCAGCTAGACAGCAGACCCCGCTTGCTGCAACTAGCGAAAAGCCTGCACAGCAAGGAAGACCCAGCACAACCGAAAATAAATAAATAAAAATATTTTTTAAACATCTTTTAAAAACAACTGTCTTTTTAGCATATGGTCCCAATGGATGGACGTGTTCTTAATTGGTTTCCCACTTGGTTTGGCAGCCTTCCTCTGGGTAAAATAGTTTGGCTTACCTTTCATTTCATAACGAGGGAATAGAAAACCCAGTGAACCGTTGATAACTCTCACTAATGGAAGAATTAAAGCGATCTGAATTTGTGAAGCATCTTAAACATGCACTAGTTTTAAAGGAATCTGGAAAATGGCTCCAAAGTGCCTATCTGGACTAAGCCCAACAAAGGCATTTCCTAGGCGAAGGGATCAGGGGGTCATCCTGATAAACAGATAATCTCCTTTGCAATGATCAGAGCTCTTATAACCAGGTGCTCCTACCAAGGTACCTGCGAGTATCTGGAGACTGTTCCTTTAGGTAAGTGAGACTTGCGGAAAACACTGCCACTCGTTACAGTGGGAATTCATTTTTATGACTAATAATAACAATAGCAAATATTCCCTGATTGTTTACTCTCTGCCAGACATTTGCTGAGACTTTACATACATTATCTCAGATACCCATCACTGTAAGAAAAGAGGATTGAAGCTCCGGATGTGGGGCCGGGGTTAGCACTGGTCTGTGGGATGCCAGAGCCTATGCACTAACCACTACCCGACACTGTGTCTGCTGAAGACTAGCATCCCAGGCCAGTGACACTGTGACCAAGAACCCCAGGCAGACGCACGCCTGCATCCACGGGCCTCCCCAGGGTACACGACAGAGATGTCAGCCAGGCCGTGCACTCGCCTGGGTTACCACAAATCCCGAACCGGGACTGTCTGGAGTTGTGAAGTTTTTGCTAGGAAATTAGCTGGGCAAGCAGCTAAGGCAAAAGCATTGTAACAAAATGGAATTAAAACCATACACTGTGGAATCTGCAGGTCTCTGAGAGAGAAGAGGAAGCTGAGGGTCTGCATTATTGATGGGCTCCTTTTTCAAGAAATGGAGCAGCAATTTCCACTGAGCACTTTAGTGAACAGTAGAAAATGTGGGCCTTGAATTGGCTTCCTCCTGCTCTCCCTGTCTCTCATCTACGTCTCACCTAGCTTCACAAAAATAAAAGTGACGTGGCTCTTGAAAATACACAGAGTATGCCAGGTTGTTCTTCTTTTTCTTTTTAAGCAAGGAGATTTGGTGGTAATAAGAGTAAACAATAAATAAATAGAATATAGTCAAGATTGGTGGATGATAAACCGTGTAAATGAAGGTCTCAGACATCAGATAGAACTGGGCCACAAATTTGGCTGTGACCTCTGAACAGCCTTGGTAGGGATAAACAGGATCCATCCAACATCATGTGATTCTTATAGAAGTCAATTTAGCAATCCCTCCTGCCCTCCCACAGGTGTGTTTCTGACAAAATCAAGGAGATACCGCGGTTGGTCCACCCATGGTGTCCTCCTTGGAAGACTCACACCACCACCTACCAGAGACATCAGAGAAGATGCTGGCTGCCGGTAGCCGTCGTGCCTGCTGTGTGGATGATACTAATGATATTGCTGGAGTTCCTGGATCCAGCCATGCCTGAAACCCTATGTCCAGCCCTCAATACCTAGATATTTCAGTCTTTTTTTTTTTTTTCTGCATCAGCTTCTTTGAATTTTATTCTTGTCACTTAAGAATGAAGTTAAGAGGTGTGACTATCAATATAATATTAATTGTAAAGGAAGAAGCAAAAAGAAACATATACCCCAGTCATTCAGAAGAAGTACTAGAATTAAGGAGATTTTCCTCATTATACAAAAGAATTCTCTACTGTCTTTCTATAGGTCTTGATTGTTCAAACCAGTCATTCATTCATGCTGAAAACTCAAACCTTGCTCAGCACGGGACTCAGGATCCTTATGATCCAGGCCCTACTAATTCTTTCATGTCCTCTCTTCCTATGCGATTCCATGTTCTTCCTCTCCAGCCCAGTAAGAGCGACCCACATGCCACACCTGGGCACAACACGAGCCTCCTGCTTCTTGCTTTTGTACATGCTGTTCTTGGCCTGGAAGGTCCTGTTCCTGTGCTGGTCTGCCTGCCAAAGTCCTTCCTATCCTCAAAACTCTAAGTCAGTCACCACCCTCTTCCCTCCCAGCTTAAGCAAGACACAATATTTTTTAAATAATATGATTCCACTTATATGAAATGTGCAGAAGAGGCAACTATACAGAGACAGAAAGTAGATTAGTGGTTGCCTAGGGCTAGAGATGGGGATGGGGTTGGGAGTGATGACTAAAGGGTATAAGGTTTCTTCGTGTGGTGATGAAAAGGTTCTAAAATAGCTTGTGTTGATGGTCACACAGCTCTGTGAATATTCTAAAAGCTACTGAACCGTATACTTTAAATAGGTGAATTTCATAGTAGGTGAACAATATTTCAATTTCAATAAAGCCTTTTTTTTGACCGTGCCAGGTAGCTTGTAGGATCTTGGTCCCCCAACCAGGAACTGGACCCAGACCCCCTGCAGTGGAAGCATGGAGCTCTAACCACTGGGAAACCAGGGAATTCTCCTTCAATAAAGCCTTTACAAGGTGAGACTATACTATTAAAAATAAAAATAAAACAAATAATATCAATATATTATAAACAGAGCTTCAGAAACAAGTAGCATGAGAACACAAACTTCCCTCCATGCCCACCCCCCATATTCTGCGGACCCCCATGCAAGTGACCGACACAGCCCAGACCCTGCACCTGAGCAGAGGGTCCTCTCTTCCTTGCCGTAACCCAGCAGGAACCGTGGCAGGTAACAGGGACTCACCGTGGGCAGCTGGCCTGATAGCAGGTGGCTGTCCTGGGCCAGCATGTTGGACACCATGATGGCTGGGAGGTCCATGGCCTGGTAGGAGTAAGCAGGGAGCAGTCCGTTGGGCGTGAGGCCGTGGCACAGTGAGTGGTAGCCGGCTTCGTGGTCCCCCAGGTGCAGGAGGGATGGCTCGGGGAGGTTGGGAGGTGTTATTGGGGGGATCTCATAGTCTTCGTTGCTCTCGTTCTGGCTGCTGAAGGTCTAAAATATCAAAAGGGCAGGTTGTTGCGGGTCAATGTTGTACAACTGCAGAACAGGCTTGACAGCACCAGTGATAGCCACAATGAACACCCCTTAGCAAAGCAGAGAGGGGATGGTCCCTCTGCAAGGCACACAGTCAAGATGATGCAGTCAGACTCCTGACCCATCCCCAATGGGTGCTTCCTCCTACTGGACAGTCTGTATACAGAAACCTGCCCTCCTGGAAAGTAGGGCCACCACCTGCTCACCTGTTTTTCTATTTTCCCACCAGATCTGGCCACTGTAGCCCACCATGAATCCATCTGTCTACATCCACCCATTTTACAGATGGAAGAACTCAGGTCCTGGAGGAAAGTGGCTTGTGCAGGGTTGGTAGACGAGCCAGGAGTGGAGCTGAAGTATCCTGGCTCCATGCCTGGTGGTCTTCCAGGGCAGCTGGATGACTTTCTCTTGGGTGTCCCCATCTGTGTCCTCTCTTGGTCTTCTCATCTCGGTAAATGGTACAAACATTCCCCCAGGAGCACAAGCTATTCCCCCAGGAGCCACACTGGACACTTTTCTCTCCAAACGTTATTTGTTTATCTTCCCCACCTCATTGCACTGACCAGGAAGCTCCAGTACAATGCTAAATAGAAATGGTAAGAGTGGACACACTTGCTTTTTTTCCTTAAGTATCTCAATATTTTATCACTAAGCACCCAGGTGGTGCTAGTGGTAAAGAACCTGCCTGCCAATTCAGGCGGCATGATCCCTGAGTAGGGAAGGCATGGCAAGGAGGAGGAAGAGGGCATGGCAACCCACTCCAGTATTCTTGCCTGGAGAATCCCATGGACAAAGGAGTCTGGCAGGCTACAGTCCCTGGGGTTGCAAAGAATTGGACATGACTGAAGTGACCCAACATGCAAAATGTTTGCCATAGATTCTTATAGGTATTCTATAACAGGTTAATTGTATTCCTTCTTCTTTCAATTAGGCATCAATTTTTAATTTTATTGAATTCTTTTCTCTTGCATCTACTGAAAGGCTCAAATGAGCCTTTTCTCCTTTAATTCAGTTAAATATGGTAAATTGCTACACTTGGTTTTCCTAATGCGAAAGCAACCTTGTATTTCTGCATTGGACCCTACTTGGCTGTAATGCATTACTATTTTATCCATTATTAAGTTTTGATCGCTGATATTTTGTTTAGGATTTTTGCATCTAGTTCATGAGTGGGATGGGCCTATGATTTTCCTTTTCACACTGCTCTTATTGGGTTTCAGCACCAAGGTTATGTTAGCCTGGAAAATCATTCTTCCTTTCCTATGCTCTGAGAGTGATTAGACCTAGAAGAGTTATATGTGAAACGCAAGATGGATCTGAGAAAACATGAAAGAGAAGTTTCAAGACATAGAGGAAAAAATGGACATCTCTTTAATCAACAGACTGGAGGGGGAAGAGTGAGAATGAAGCAGAGGGATAACTGAAGAGATAATGACTGGGAATATTCCAGAACCGATGAAGGACACTTAAGGTACTGGTGAATATGATGGTGACCTGTGGTCACCTGTCTATGACAAAAGAGGCAAGAATATGTAATGGAGGGAAAACAGGCTCTTCAATAAATGCATAGCTCCACATAAAAAGATGAAATTAGAACACTAACACAATACATAGAATAAACTCAAAATGGACTAAAGATCAAAATGTAAGACAGGAAACTCTAACACTCTTGGGGGAAAAACATAGGCAGAACACTATTTGATGTAAATTGCGGCAAGATCTTTTTTGATCCACCTCCTACAGTAATAAAAATAAAACAAAAATAAACAAATGGGATCTAATTAAACTTAAAAGCTTTTGCACAGCAAAGGAAAACAGAAAGAAAGCAAAAAGGCAACCCTCAGAATGGGAGAAAATATTTGCAAATGAAGCAACTGACAAGGAATTAATCTCCAAAATATACAAACAGCTCATGCAGCTCAATGTCAAAAAAAGAAATAACCCAGTCAGAAAATGGGCAGAGATTGAAACAGACATTTCTGCAAAGAAGACATGCAGATGGCCAGAAAGCACATGAAAAGATGCTCAACATCACTAATTATTAACATTAGTGAAACGCAAATCAAAACGACGCTGAGATTTCACCTCACATTAGTCAGAATGGCCATCATTAAAAAACCTATAAACAATAAATGCTAGAGAGGTTATAGAGAAAGGCAACCCTCTTACACTGTTGGTGGGAATATAAATTGATACAGCTACTATGGAGAACAGTATGGAGGGTCCTTAAAAATGTAAAAATAAAACTACCATATGACCCAGTAATCCCACTCCTGGCCATATACCCAATGAAAACCATAATTAAAAAAGATAAATGCAACCCTATGTTGAAGCTGAAACTCCAATACTTTGGCTGCCTGATGCGAAGAACTGACTCATTGGAAAAGACCCTGGTGCTGGGAAAGATAGAAGGCAAGAGGAGAAGGGGACAACAGAGGATGAGATGGGTGGATGGCATCACTGACTCAATAGACATGAGTTTGAGTAGGCTCTGGGAGTTGGTGATGGACAGGGAAGCCTAGCGTGCTGCAGTCCATGGGGTCACAGAGAGTCGGACATGACTGAGCAACTGAACTGAACCCTGTGTTCATAGCTGCACTATTTACAATAGCCAGGATATAAGCAAATGAAATGTTCATCACCAGATGAATGGATAAAGAAGATGTGGTACATATACACAATGGAATATTACTTAGCCATAAAAAAGAACAAAATAGTGCATTTGCAGCAACATGGATAGATGGAGAGATTGTCATATTGAGTGAAGTAAGTCAGACATAGAAAGACAAATATCATGATATCACTTATATGTGGAATATTATTTTTTAAAGGATACAAATGAATTTATTTGCAAAACAAAGTAGAGTCACAGATGTAGAAAACAAATTTATGGTTATCAGGAGATGGAGTGGGGAGGGATAAATTGGGAGATTGGAACTGACATATGCACACTACTATATATAGAATAGATAACTAACAAGAACCTACTGAATAGCACAGGAAATTCTACTTAATACTCTGCAATGGTTTGTATGGGAAAAGAATCTAAAGAAAGATATACATACACATGTACATGTGTATGTATAACTGATACACTTTGCCGTATATATGAAACTAAGACAACTTTGTAAATCAACTATACTCCAACAAAGTATAAAAAAATAGCTAGGGCAGTTCAAGCCCGTTACAATATCTGGTTCGTGGTAAAATAATATTTGTTATTATTATTAACAATAATAAATATTTGTTGGATGAGGTCATTGAGGGATGGGATGGGTAGGATTTGAGTGGAGTTATGGCAGGAGACTAACTTGGAATTAGTCATCTTCTTGGAATTAGAATTCCAAATTTTTGGAATTCTGCCAAGAAAATGCACTAGTTATAGCAAATACCCTTTTTCAACAGCACAAGAGATGATATACATGTTCATCACCAAATGGTCAGTATCAAAATCAAATTTATTACATTCTTTTTTATATAAATTTATTTATTTTAATTGGAGGCTAATTACTTTACAATATTGTATTGGTTTTGCCATACATCAACATAAATCTGCCACAGGTGTACACGTGTTCCCCATCCTGAACCCCCTTTCCACGTCCCTCCCCGTAGCATCCCTCTGGGTCATCCCAGTGTACCAGCCCCAAGTATCCTGTATCCTGCATTGAACCTGGACTGGTGATTCGTTTCATATATGATATTATACATGTTTCAGTGCCATTCTTTTTAGTCGAAGATGGAGAAGCTGTATACAGTCAGCAAAAACAAGACCTGGAGCTGACTGTGGATTAGATCATCAGCTTCTCATAGCAAAATTCAGGCTTAAACTAAAGAAAATCAGGGAAAAATACTAGGCCAGCCAGGTATGACTTAAATCAAATCCCAGATGAATTCGCAGTAGAGGTAACAAATAGATTCAAGGGACTAGATCTAGTTAACAGTGTGCCTGAAGAACTGTGGACAGAGGTCCATAATATTGTACAGGAGACGGTAAACAAAACCATCCCAAAGAAAAAGAAAAGCAGGAAGACAAAGGGGTTATCTGAGGAGGCATTACAAATAGTGGAAGAATGAAGAGAAGCAAAAAGCAAGGGAGAGAGGGAAAGATAAATCCAATTAAATGCACAATTTCAAAGAATAGCTAGAAGAGACAAAAAGGGCTTCTTCAATGAACAGTGCTTAATAATAGAAAAAAACAACAAAAGGGAAAGACTCGAGATTTCTCCAGGAAAATTGGAAACATCAAGGGAGGATTCTGCCAAAAGATGGGCACAATAAAGGATAAAAATGGTAGAGACCTAGTGGACACTGAAGAGATCAAGATGAGATGGAAAGAATACACGGAAGAACTGTATAAAAAAGATCTTAATGAACCGGATTACTACAATGGTGTGGTTAGTCACCCAGAGCCAGACACTCTGGAGTGCAAAGTCAAATGGGCCTTAAGAAGCACTGCTGTTAATAAAGCTAGTGGATGCAATGGAATTCCAGTAGAACTATTCAGATCCCTAAAGGATGATGCCATCAAGGTTTTGCATTAATTATGTCAGCAAATCTGGAAGACTCAGCAGTGGCCACAGGACTAGAAAAGGTCAGCTCTCACCCCAATTCCCAAGAAAGGCAGTACCAAATTGGTACTGAGTGCATTGGACAATTGCACTCATCTCCCATGCTAGTAAGGTCATGCTTAAAATCTTGCATGCTGGGCTATACCATTATGCAAACCAAGAACTTCTGGATGTCCAAGCTGGGTTTAGAAAAGGAAGAGGAACTAGAGATCAAATTGCTAACATTTGCTGGATTATAAAGAAAGCAAGGGAATTTCAGAAAAATATCTATCTCTGTTTCATCAACGACACTAAAGCCTTTGATTGTGTGGATCATGACAAACTGTGGAAAGCTCTTAGAGAGATGGGAATACCAGATCATCTTACCTGTCTCCCAAGAAACCTGTATGCAGGTAAAGAAGCAATAGTTAGAACCCTGTATGGAACAATTGATTGGTTTAAGATCGAGAAAGGGTACAACAGAGCTGTCTGCTGTTACCCTGTTTGTTTAACCTATATGCTGAGAACATCATGAGAAATGCCGGGCTGGATGAGTTACAAGCTGGAATCAAGATAGGCAGGAGAAACATCAACAACATCAGATACGCAGATAATACTATTCTTATGGCAGAAAGCAAAGAGAAACTAAAGAGCCTCTTGATGAGGGAGAAGGAGGAGAGTGAAAGAGCTGGCTTAAGACTAAATATTAAAAAAACTAAGATCATGGCATCCGCCCCTGTTGAAGTGAAGTGAAGTCGCTCAGTCGTGTCCGACTCTTTGCGACCCCATGAGGTGTAGCCTATCAGGGTCCTCCGTCCATGGGATTTTCCAGGCAAGAGTGCTGGAGTGGATTGCCATTTCCTTCTCCAGGGGACCTTCCCAACCCAGGAATCGAACCCAGGTCTCCCACACTGCAGGCAGACGCTTTACCGTCTGAGCCACCATGGCAAATAGAAGGGAAAAGGTGGAAATAATGACAGACTTCCTCTACTTGGGCTCCAAAATCACTGTGCATGGTGACTGCAGCCATGAGATCAGAAGACGATTACTTCTTGGCAGGAAAGTGATGACAAATCTAGACAGTGTGGTGAAAAGCAGAGATATTACTCTGCCGACAAAGATCCATATAGTCAAGGCTATGGTCTTCCCTCTGGTCACATACGGTTATGAGAGCTGGACCATAAAGAAAGCAGAATGCCAAAGAATTGATGCCTTTGAACCGTTGTGCTGCAGAAGACTCCTGAAAATCCCTTGGATAGCAAGAAGATCAAACCAGTCAATCTTAAGGGAGATCAACCCTGAATATTCACTAGAAGGACTGATACTGAAGCTGAAGCGCCAGTATTTTGGCCATCTGATGCGAACAGACAACTCATTGGAAAACTCTCTGATGCTGGGAAAGATTGAGGGCAGAAGGAGAAGAGGGCATCTGAGGATGAGATGGCTGGATGGCATCACTGATGCAATGGACATGAAGTTAGGCAAACTCCAGGAGATGGTGAGGGACAGGGAGGCATGGCCTGCTGCAGTCCATGGGGTCACAAAGAGTCAGACACGACTGGGCAACTGAACAACAACAGCAACGGTTGGAGTGGGGACCACACGGTCTCTAAAACCCCTGCTTGGTGTCAACACCTTTCTCCTTGGGTGCCTGTGGTTTGAACCTCACCACAACTTGTGGGGAAGAGCCCTAGACTGGTCTTTGAGGAGCGTGCATGCATGCTCAGTCATGTCTGATTCTTTGCAACCCCATGGATTGTAGCCTTCCAGGCTCCTTTGTCCATAGAATTTTTCAGGCCAGAGTACTACAGTGGGTTGCCATTTCCCTCTCAAGGGGATCTTCCCAACCCAGGGATTGAATCTGTCTCTCCTGTGCCTCCTGCATTGGATTCTTTACCACAGCCACCTGAGAAGCCAGACTGTCCTTGATATTCACAGAAACATGCTCTGAGAAGATAGTGCCTTGCCACATTCATGCCCAGCCCTTAGACCCAGACCCCAAGCCAGCTCTTGCTCATTGGCTCCCTCTGCATGGATGTTGTGAGATTATTTCATATTTTAGGCAAATAGCAGTCCAGGAAGCAGTGACCCTGTTGGGGGAAAGGGCACTGGCAGCCCTACGGAATAGGACTTCCCACACCAAGATCTGGCTCTTCCCTACCATCTGAAGTTGCTTCCAAGCGCTGGGCCAAGCTCACATGTTTGGGGACCAACCTCCGCCTAGCTGCTCTATATGCATACACCTAAAGTTACATCTCTCTTCCTGCACGATCTGAGGTTGTCATCGCCTCTCTCTGGGCTCAGTCCTCACTCTTGCACTAAGAGGGACAGGGGATGGGCTCATCCACCTCTCAAGTTCCATGGCTAGTGATATACATTGGCTATTCAATCAAATCGATGAGATTTCAATCCAACTCGATGGGAGTCCCACAGCTGGTACCCAGTAGTAACAGAAGGACAGGGGAAGGGACCCAGGGAAGATTCAGTTTCTCCTGATCAAGCTTGACACATAAGTGGAAACCATGTCCTGGTAGGCATCAGTTCTTCTGAAAACAACTTCCTTGAGCATTTTTTCAATTAGGAAATATAAATAAATAACATTAACTGTACATTAAATATGCTAGTTATAAACATTTTACAGATAATTAATGTACTGAATTCTTACCACCTCTTTATGAAGGAGGTTCTGTTATTATATGCCCATTTTACAGATACAGAAACTAAGGTACAGAGAAGGGAATTTACTTGCCAAAGTCACACAGTTAGAAAAAGGTCTCACTCCCTCCACTGTCTGCAAAGGAAGGCAATGTTTTCTAGTCTGTGGCATGGATCCTGGGACTCTGGGTCCTAATAATCATTAGAGGCTGTGCCATTTCATGGCCAAACTGAGAGTGTAAGCACTAAAAAACAAATTTTGGTCCAGCCATGATAACCACAGCTATCGTTGTTATTGTTCACTCAGTCATGTCCAAACTCTTTGGGACCCCATGGACTGCAGCTCGGCAGGCTTCCCTTTCCTTCACCATCTCCCAGAGTAGCTCAAACTCATGTCCATTGAGTTGGTGATGCCATCCAACCGTCCTTTCCCACACTGGGTCAAGATTCCCTTCCGCAGCCTCACATACACTCTCCGTGCCTTCTTAACGCCTGCAACGATTTGTGACTCATTCCTTACTTTCAGTTTGTGTCCCCTTCCTCCAGACCCCAGGACAGGGGTTAAGGCTGTTGTGTCACCAGTGCCTGGCACACAGTAGGTGCTCAGTTAGAATGTGATGAGTGAGCACATGTAAGAGGGTGATGCACCAGGCTTTGGGTTTAGACTTCATCTGGGTATTTCCATATCTGTCCCTCCCAACAGACCGGAAGTCCCTCAGTCAGCCACTATTCACGTCTGTGGACGGCTGACTTCCTCTCTACTCCCTGCACCCACAACAGGTGCTGTCACAAGGCACACGACAGTGAAAGCCAAATGACTGCTGGAGTCCACACCTTTCGTTTAAAAACCAAAACCTTAACACACTGGAACCAGCCCAAAGGACCAGAAGCCTTTTGCAAAACTAAGCATATGTTGTATCAAAATATTGGAATCACACAATTATGACAATTCATTTAAAGAGGCAATTAGCACACTTAAAAATAACTACACACACAAACATGTACATGCCTCCTCTGAATGCAAATTAAATCCTAAATGTATGACACCTGAATACCAGCCCAGCCTGCTATGGATTCATACTGTCTGTCAGTCGCTGGACCCAGCATTTCCACACTCACTCTCCATTTAACTCATGAGTTCTGCAAAGAAGTGACTGTTCTCTCCATTCTGTGGATGAAGATGATGAAGTTCAGCGAATGAAGGTGTCACAAGTAATTCTGGGTTGGGATTGAAGCCCAGGTCTTGTGACTCTGAATCCATCATTTTCCGACACTGGGTCAGAGACCTCTTCAAGACTCCAGTTCCTCACTTCCTCTAAGTAAGAGATGGGCCTCAGTGATGCCTAAGTTGCTCTTCAGCACCAGTGTCCTCATGAGAATACAGAAAGAGATGCCAAGTTGTAAAAGCTATAGAAGCTAAAAATATTAGCAAAACCTTACAAGGAAACTTCTGGGAAGAGCTATCTTTTCCTATCCACCCATCCTCTCTCAAACCCACTCCAATCACATTTTCATCCCACCATCCACCAAAACTGTTTGTCAAGGTCTCCAGTAACCTCCATGTTACTAAGTCCAATGGTCAGATCTCACTGCCCTCTCGTCCCCCTTGACCTTCTCAGCAGCATTTGACATACTTGGCCACCTGCTTTCTCCTGGGAATAAATTTCTTCAAATATTTCTAGGACATCACAGATGTTGATCTTCCTAAATCACAAGCCATTTCTTCTCCATGCCCTTTGCTGGTTCCCATTCTTTCCCTCAACCTATTAATGATGTCACAGAGCTCAGATCCCAGACCTCTCCTCTAAACACACTCAGTCTTTGAGCATTTCATCCAGTCTCCTGGATTTAAATACCATCTATGTTCTGCTGACTCCCCAGCTTATGTGTCCAGCTCAGAACTCTCTTCTGAACCAGATTCATGGACCCCACTGTTATTTGACACCTTTGTTTGCTTTTTAATGGACATCTCAAATTTAATGCATCTAGAAGAGAACCTGTCAATTCATGGTTTTCTCTTCCTTAGCTAATGGCAAGTCCAACCTTGCAATTGCTCAGGCCAAATGCCTTGGAGCTGTCCTTTGACTACTTTCCTTCTCTCATATCCAACACCAAATCTGTCAGGAAATGCTAACGGCCCCACCTTCAGAACAGAGACATATGGAACCACTACTGTCCCAGCCACCATCCTCTTTATCCTGGAGGACTGCAGTAGCTTCCTACCTGGCTTGCCTGCCTCTGCTCTTGCTATGGTCTATTCTCACTCAGAGGCCAGAATTACATGTCAAAATGTAAGTTCATGTAATTCCTCTGCTTACCACCCTCCAGGAGTGCCCTTCTTACTCAATAACAGAGTCCTCAGCAATTCCATTCCTGGTTATAATCTAGAAAAAACCAAAATTACTAATTCAAAAAGATACATGCACCCCAGTGCTAACAGTGGCATTATTTACAATTGCCAAGGTATGGAAGCAACTTAAGGGTCCATCAACAGACGAATGGATAAAGAAGACGTAGCACACACACACACACACACACACACACACACACACTGGAAGGCTACTCAGCCATAAAAAGAATGAAATTTTACCATCTGCAGCAACATGCATGGAGCTGGAGGGCATTATATTAAGTGAAATAAGCCAGACAGAAAAAGACATAGACCGTATGATATCACTGACACGTGGAATCTAAAAAATACAACAAATTATAGCAAAACAAAAGTGAAAATAGAAAAAAAAAGGAGTAGACACAAAAATACAGGTAAGAAAGTAGCGGTTACCAGTGGGAGAGGGAAGTGGGAAGGGGGAGTACAGAGTAGGAGGGGAAAAGGGTTATTATGGGATGATATGAAACCATGTGTGTTTCATATGAAACTTTTGAAAACTGTAAAGCACTGTAGAAGTCTTTTTATATTTATTTATGGCTGCGTTGGGTCTTAGCTGTGGCACAAGCTTTCTTGTACCACGTGAGATCTCAGTTTCCCAATCCTCGATTGAACCTGTGTCCCCCATACTGGAAGGTGGATTCTTAACCACGAGGCCACCAGGAAAGTCCAGCACTGCAGAATTTAAAGAATTGTTCATTCAATAAAAAAGAACAAGGATCTTATAATGGCTACATGGCCCAGCTCCCCCACTCCCACCTACATCCCTTTCACCTTCCTGACATCACCTCTTGAAGTGTTCCTTCTTTGCGCCAGTCTGGCCACACTAGGTATGGCTATGCCTCAGCACCTTTGCACTGACTGTTTCCTCTCTCTAGCAGATTCTCCTGTTAAATATTCACAAAACTCATTCCTTCATCCCTAAGGTCTCTACTCAAACATCCACTTCTCAATGAGGTCTACCCTCACTGTTCAATTTAAAGTCACAAATCATCAGCCATGTTCTACAATTTCTTTGTTTCTATCACTTACTAAATGGCAACTCACTCCAGTATTCTTGCCTGGGAAATCTGATGGACAGAGGAGCCTGGCGGGCTGCAATCCCTGGGGTCACAAAGAGTTGGACAGACTGAATGACTGAGCATGCACACATCACTTAATGCTTTCTAACATCCTACACATTTTATTGATTTATTATGTTTATTATGTATTACCTTACTCCACTAGAATATCTTCATGGAGGAGGAGATTTTCACCTGTCTTGTCCACTGTTATATCCCCAGTTTCTTCAACAGTGCCTGGCATGTAATGAGTGCTCAAAAAGTCTTTGATAAATGAACGAATAAATGAACAAATGAGCTGCTCAGCAAATGCCTGAAGAAAGAGTGGTAAGAAAATGAACGGACTGGCAGACCATGAAGAGTCCCCCCTTCTAAGGAGAAGGCTTACTCTAGGCTCTGATCCAAGGCTGACACAAGTTGTTTGAATCAGTCCAACATTCCCCCCTTCTCAGAGCTGGCGGATGAGAATCTGTAAGTGTCCTTTATGGGAGTGGGTGGGAGTGGGGAGAAAGAGGCACTGCAGCCAACAGCAGGGCTAGGAAGTAGGGGTTTATCAACACATGACGTCTACCATGCAGAGGCGTGTTAGGAGGCTGCCAGAATCAGCTTGTTTCTCAGTTCCTCCCTTTGTGCTTTTCTTTCCAAATCAACTAAAGAATGAGTTAGTTGAATCAACTATACTCAGAGCAAAGCAATAGAGATGAGGTAGAAGGGGCATCCGGGAAACTGTCCGGTTTTTCACGCACCAATTCCAGGAAAGGAAGACTACTGCACTGATCCAAACAACCCTTGTGGCTTGCCCTTGGGTCAGAAGGCTAAGCATTCTCAGGGAATTCCTAGGAGGAAGAGGCTTAATTAAACATGGAAGCTGATGACTTCTTGAGGTAGGGGGACAAACAAGCAAGGGTGGGGGATGGGCCCTAGGCCTTGAGAAAGTGATGGAGAGGAAGGAGTCTAAGAACATCCAATGGACCAAAGCCTGTTGCAGTGATAAGCTTATGTTCCATGAAACTATCAGAATAGACTCATTTGCTTACCACAATAAAATAAAATGACAAGTGAATCAATTAGCCATAGGAACTAACATGGCTGTAATATAGGAAGTAAAAAAATAAATATGTGTGTGTGTACGTTCTAAGTCGCTTCAGTTGTGTCCAACTCTTTGCAGCCCCATGGACTGTAGCCTGCCAGGCTCCTCTGTCCATGGAATTTTCCAGGTGAGAATACTGGAGTGAGTTGCCATTTCTTACTCTAGGGGATCTGCCTGGCTCAGGGATCAAACCTGTGTTTCCTCTTTCTCCTGCTTTGGCAGGCAGATTCTTTACCACTGAGCCACCTGGGAAGCCTATATATATATATATATATTCTTTTAAATAACCCTTTCTGAAACAAATATTCAAAGTTCAAACCCAGAGAACGATAAAAAAAAATCAAGAAAAGGATTCTAGAAAGAGTAGTGAGCTGAAAAATTACAATGTATATTAATTCAAAATATCTGTTCATAAGGTGACTATAGTATTCAATATGTAATGTGACTATATTGGTTCCTAAAATAGAAAAGGTACAGGATAGGATTATAAAATTAATAATGATCACAAACTAAAAATCTAGAGGATTTCATTAGAACCTATGCCTTCCCTTAAGATTACAACTATTGATTAGTAATTTATATTGCAAGGAAAATATAAGTTTAAATACTTCTGTTAGAATTTAAAAAATTTTATTGAGGTGAAATTCACACAACAAAAAGATAATTCTTTTAAAATTAACACTTGTGTGGCATTTAGTATATTCACTCACAACGTTTTGCAATCACTGCCTCTATCAGGTTCCAAAATATTTTCATCATCCCCCAAAGAAAACCCCTTACTTATTGAGTAGTTTCTCCCCCGGCCTCAACCCCTGGAAACCACCGATCTGTGTTGTCTCTGTGGATTCACCTATTCTGAATAGTTTAACATAAGTGGAACCATACAATATGCAATTTTACGTTCTTCTTTCATTTAGCATAATGTTTTTGAGCATAATGTACATTATCCACAATGTAACATGTATCAGTAGTTCATTTTTTTGTGTGGCTGAACAGTATTCCATTATATGTATATACCCAGTTTTGTTTATCCATTCATCCAGGGATGGACATCTGGGCTGTTTCCACCCTTTGGCTATTGTGAATACTGCTGCTATGAACAAGTGTGTACATACAGCTAGGAGTGGAATTGCTGAGTCATGTGATAATTCTATTTTTAACTTATTGAGGAACTCAAACTTTTCCACTGTGGCTGCACATTTTACATTTCTACCAGCAATGTATGAGTGTTCCAATTATACCACATCCTTGCCACCAACACTTAAAGTCCGTTTTTATTAGAGCCATCCTAGTGAGTATGAAGTGGTATCTTAGAGTAGTTTTGATTTGTACTTGCCTGATGACTAGTGATGTTGAGTATCTGTCCATGTGTTTTTTGGCCATTTGCGTATCTTCTTTGGGGAAACGTCTAGAACTTTTTGTTCATTTTTAAATTAGGTTGTCTTTTCATTGTAGTGTTGTAAGAGTTCTTTACATATTCTACATACCAGACCCTTATAAGATATACGATTTGCATGGGGTGGAAAGTTGGAGGAAGGTTCAAGAGGGAGGGGACATACCTTTAAGTATGGCTGATTCATGCTGATGTATGGCAGAAACTACCACAAAGTTGTAAAGCAATTATCCTCCATTTAAAAATAAAGAAATATTCTTAAAAGCTAAGCACAGAGTTTAAAAACAGATATATGATTTGTAAAATATTTTTCTCCCATTCTGTAGGCCTTTTTTTCATTTGATAATGCCCTTTGATACAAAGGCATTTTTTTCGTTTTCATGGAGTCCAATTCATTGTTTTTCTTTTGTTGCTCATGCTTTTGATGTCCTATCTAAGAATTCATAGCCAAATCCAAGGTCACGAAGAGTTACCCTATGTTTTCTTCCTTAGAAGATTTTGTGGCTTTAAACTTCCTTAAAATTTTGTGGCTTTAGTCCTGAGACTTGGGTCATGGATCCCTTTTGAAATAACTTCTGTATACAGCATGAAGTACAGTCCAGTTTCATTATTTTGCCCATGGTTATCCAGTTGTTCCAAACTATTTGATGACAAGACTGTTCTTTCTCTGTTGACTGGCCTTGGCACCCTTGATGAAAATAATTGTAACTGACCACAGCCGTAGAGGTTTATTTCTGGACTCTTATTTCTATGCCATTGGTCTATATGTCCAACCTTATACTACAACCACTGCAGATGATGACTTCAGCCATGAAATTAAAAGATGCTTTTTCCTTGGAAGAAAAGCTATGACAAACCTAGACAGCATATTAAAAAGCAGAGACATCACTTTGCCAACAAAGGTCCATCTAGGCAAAGCTGTGGTTTTTCCAGTGGTCATGTATGGATGTGAGAGTTGGACCATAAAGGAAGCTGAGCGCTGAAGAATTGATGCTTTCGAACTGTGGTGTTGGAGAAGACTCTTGAGAGTCCCTTGGAAAGCAAGGAGATTCAACCAGTCCATCCTAAAGGAAAGCAGTCCTGAATATTCATTGGAAGGATTGATGCTGAAGCTGAGGCTCCAATACTTTGGCCCCCTGATGTGAAGAACTGACTCATTGGAAAAGACCCTGATGCTGGGAAAGATTGAAAGCAGGAAGAGAAGGGGATGAAAGAGGATGAGATGGTTCGATGGCATCACCGACTCGATGGACATGGGTTTGAGCAAGCTCTGGGAGTTGGTGTCGACAGGGAGCTTGGTGTGCTGAAGTCCATGGGGTCACAAAGAGTCGGACACAACTGAGTGACTGCACTGAACTGAACTGAACTGAACTGAATACTATGAGCACACTGTTCTGACTGTGGTGCTCTTGTAGGAACCGGGAAGTGTTATCCAACTTTGCTCTTCTCTTGTAAAACTGCTATGGCAATTCAGGATTCAATTCCTTATGTATTTGAGGATCAGTTCTTCTATTTCTTCTAAAAAACTTGACAGGGATTGCATTGCACATGTAGGTTGCCTGGATAGTACTGCAATCTTACCAAAATTAAGACTTCCGATTCACAGACACAAGATGTCTTCCCCATTTATTAAGCTCTTCTTTAATTTCTTTCAGCAGTGTTCTGTAGTTTTCAGCATTCAAGTCTTTCACCACCTTGGTTAAATTTATTTCTAAGTATTTTATTATTTTGGATGCTGTGACATATGAAACTGTTTTCTTAGTTTGTTTTTTTTTTTAATTGTTCTTTGCTGGTATATGGAAACACAGCTGATCTTTGAATATTGATCTTACACCCTGAAACTTTGTTGAATTCATTTATTATCGATTTATTATAATTTTAAATAAAAGCAGAAATTTCACACCATTAGAGGAACAAGAACAAAAATAAAAACAAATGGAAAAGAAAGCAGAGCCTGATCAATCTAACAAAAATGTGAAAAGAAAAAGAAAATAGAAATGAATTATGAAATATTATAACCTTCATAAAATGAGAGTATTAAGACTACTAGTAATCACAATAAATACAAATGACTTTAAGTCCTTTATTAAAATATAAAAAATTAAAATTTTGATTAAAATAAATGAATCCAGCACATGACATTTATAACAGGCATGCCTAAGATAAAATTACATAGAAGGTTAAAACTAAGCAGATACATCAGGCAAATAAAAAGCAGAAGTGGCAAAATTAATAACAAGTTAAGCACAATTTGGGGGCAAAAAGCATTAAAGAGACCAAGAGCAATACTGAAGTTGATAAATGACACATCCACTAAGAAGAAATGACAGACAAAGTCTTTTATGTAGACGGATAAACCACAGGGATATACAACGTTGACAAACTGTTAGAAGTACAAAGAGGATTTAACCAAACCCAAAACATAAAGAGACACTAGCACATTTCTTCAAAAACTGACAAATCGATCAGATAGAAATGAGTAAGGACAGAAGATTTGAATAACACAATTTCCTCTCTTGATTTGTCTCAATTTAAAGAACACACATTCTTTTCAAATGTGCATGGAACACTTAAAAAACATGACCATGTACTAACTACTCAGATAATTACAAACTTATCAAAAGGTAGAGATGACATGGGCCACATTCTATGATTTTTTTTTTTTTTTGCACTAATCCAGTTTTTAACAACAAAGAAAGAAGAGAGAGAAAGAGGGAGCAGAAGAACATGGAGGGAGACAGACCTTCTTAAATACTTGGACATTTTAAGCACAAATCTAGTAAATTTGGGGTCAAATAGGAAATCACAACTGAAATTACAGACAATGAAAATACCACCTGACCAAATCTGTGAGAGGTGGACAATGAAAAATGTATAACTTCCTACCTCAATGAATTTATTAGAAGACAAGAAAGACAAAATAGATGAATTCAGCACTCAAGAAGCTAGAAACAAAAACAAATAAACCAAAAGTCGTTAGAAGAAAGACTTAAAAAAGTACTACAGAAGACAAATTTTACATAAATATGAGGAGGAAATTTTTTTTGAAGAGGTTAACAAAGTAATAAACTGACAAGAAAAAAAAAGGACGCCCCAAAAGAAATGAAAAATACATAGAATCTTTGAAAGTTATTGTTGAGAATTCCTTTGTAACAGAGTATAAGGCTAATTTTCATAAATGTTTATTATTTTCAGCTTAATTCTGTTGTGTAAATCTTCTAAATAACTATTAGCTTTCTTTTTTTCTCTTTGATCTATTGGTTTCTAAGACAGGTAGGTCAAAAAATTTCCACCATGATTGTGATTTTATCAATTTCTTGCTGTATGTCCATTTTTGGCTTCATATATTTCAGAGCATTGTTATGTATTTGCAAATTAACAATTGTATCTTGGAGAAGTATACCTTTCATTATTTAATTGGTTTATCCAATTAATGCTTACTAGGAGGTTGTCTTGGAGAAGGCAATGGCACCCCACTCTAGTACTCTTGCCTGGAAAATCCCATGGACGGTGGAGCCTGGTAGGCTGCAGTCCATGGGGTCGATAAGAGTCGGACACGACTGAGCGACTTCACTTTGACTTTTCACTTTCATGCATTGGAGGAGGAAATGGCAACCCACTCCAGTGTTCTTGCCTGGAGAATCCCATGGACAGAGGAGCCTGGTGGGCTGCCATCTATGGGGTCGCACAGTCGGACACGACTGAAGCGACTTAGCAGCAGCAGAAGATTGTCTGGCTGACATTTGGATTACCAGTTTCCATCGCCCACCCCAGTGCTGTGGAAGGCAGAAGATTCACTGAAGAGGAATCTATAGGAGTTGAGGGTGATTTGGCTTTTCTCTCATCCTGAACCCCCGGTTTTAAGCCAAGTGAGAAAGACCTCTGTCACCTGTCAGGACTTGGAGTGCAACACAAAAGGGGTGGTGGCACCTCATTCCCTGGTGAAGTCTGGTGAGAAAGAGCTTTCAGGAGGACTCAAATTGTGTCTCCAGAGTCGAGAGGCTCTGTGACTAGGAGGTTCTAGAAGATGAGAGGAGAGCTGGAGCCGCCAGAAGAGACTGCAAGGAGAGTCAGAGAGCGATCTGCACGTCCATGGTGTGGCAAGTTCGGGAGGTATGAGTTGCTGGGGGCAGATGAAAGCTAAGGACCGTGGTTGGCTGTAGGTATCCAAAGAGGTTCACCCAGAACAGCAGCCTGATAGGGCAGGGGGAGTGTCTTAGCAGCAGGAGGTATGTCAACAGGTATGCCACCTGCAGAGTGGATCCCCAGCTCAGTGCGCCCCAAGGGAAAAAGGCCATGTGTGAGGGTCTGCTACAGCAGCAGGCACAAAGGCGAGGATATCAACAAGACTAGTGAGCGTGATGTTCTGATCCTATTCCTTAATCCTGCCTTCCCCTGTCCTAACTCTGGAGCCTCCAGCAGCATCACAGGAAACGGGAGTGGGTGGAGAGGCAACAGACCACCCCCTGCCCACTGCAATTTCCAAGACCATGAGCCGGGAAGGAAAAGACAAGCGTGGACCTCTGCTTTCTTGTACCCTGTGGAGTCCAGTCTGCTGAAAAACCCAGACTGACAGCAACACCTTATGCTGAGACCGGACTTTGGAGCTCCAAATGCTTTCATGTATTTGAAATACTTTTTCCACAAAAGCTTGAAGATTCTTGAAATGTACAATCAGTGGGTACTATTTTTTTTTTTTTTTAATTTACAGAATGCTGGCTTCGGACTTACACTGAGCTGGGGGAATTCCAGTCCTGCCACTTACTTGCTGAAGGACCTTTGGCAATTCATCGCAACTACCTACTCCTGGGTGTCTTTCTCTATGAACAAACCCCACCTCACCGCAGAGAGAATTATACAAGGAAACAAGATGAAAACACAGGGCCAGAGGTCAACACAGTCCCCTCCCCCATGCGCAAGGAAGCCAAACAAACAAACAAACAGAAAACTCAGGGTGTAAGCAATACAAGGGTTAGTATCTTTTCTGTTTTGGAAACTGAGGTTCAACATGGAAAAATGACTTATCCAAAGTCACACAGGCAGTATTTATGGTAACAAAGACAAGAAGCCCAGACTGACTGGGGCCAACACATGCTCTACCATTATTCACGCCTGTCCCAACACATATATCAGTCCTGATTAGCCCAGAACTGTCCTGCTTTATGCCTCTTGTCCTGGGGTAATTTTTAATAGTGCCCTCTTTCACCTTAAAATCGTCCTGGTTTGCACAGTAAATTACATGGCCATCTACCATCTTAACAAATCAAACCCACACCCTGTAAGAACATCTCAGATAGAGGACTGTCATTCAATTCAGTGTTTCCTGACTCTGTATTCAAAATAAGGAAAACAGCATCTTTCCCCAACCTAACGCCCCGTCAACTGGATCAGGGCACCCAGCGCCATAACTTACTATGTGTACAGTGCTTTTATGAATTCAGTGGGGAATGAAATGCAATTTTGTCAGGCTTGTCTGTGTCCATAATGACTGAGTCAAATTAATCATCTTGGATAATACCCCTGTGTCTTCCGTCCCAGAGATGTTTAATAGAATTTTTCTGATTCATGTCTTACAGTCCATCAGATCTGGAGTATTGCCACCCTTCTGAAAATCAGTACAATAATGCCTTCTTGTTGGGCTATCATTTTCCAGGGCTAAAAATGCTTCTCAAAAATAAATAAATAAAAGCCGATGCCATATATAAGCGAAACAGGAGTGAAAAAGCCATATTGTTAAAATTAAATGTGGATTCTGGTGGCAGCGGGGAGGGGAGGAGGATATAATAGCTTTTTAAGCCTTTATTTACAGGCAGAACCTCTGAGCCATGGCAACGGGGATGGAGGAGACCACAGAAAACTCTCCCTCTGGTGGTCCTTACCCTGAAATGCTTAGGTTGGAGCAGACAGAGGTGTCATAATGAGACAATGACAACCAGTCCCACTTGACATGAGTTTTGTTTATTAAGACTGTATCTGGGAACAAACATGATAATCCCTGCAGGTTTTTTGCTCAGGAAATTATCTGAGTCACTTTAAGATTCAGGCAGCTTTCCAGACTGATCCACTTGTGGGGGATGCTTCTGGAAAAATGAGCAATTAGTGGAAGGGTTTCCTTCTTCTTTAGGAGAAAGCAATTCCAGGAGAACTGAAGTAGGAAGGCTGGGAGTAACTTGGGGGTCACAGCTTTTGAGTGACAGGGTGTGGCCTGGGCACCATCATTATCCCATTTTACAGATAAGCAGGCTCCCTTTTCTAATAACTGGTAGAGGTTTATTTTAATAACATACTTTTTTTTTACAATCACATACCCAACTGCCTCTTTGACACTTTCCCTTGGATGTTGTAAAGGCGAGGTCTGCAAAATTTTTTCTATGAAGGTGGAAATAATAAACCTTTTTGGCTTTGTGGGTCATATAGCCTCTGTCACAACTATTTTACCTCTGCTTCTGGAGCATGAAAGTAGTCAAGACAGCATTGAAACTAATGAACATAGCTGTGTTCCAATAAAGCTTTATTCACAAACAACAAGTGGTTGGCCAGATTCGGCCCATGGGCCATGGTTTGCTGACCCCTGTCCTAGAGGTGGTTTTTCTTCTCCTTAGAACTTTTACCATCTAACACACAAAATTTTTGACTTTTTAAAGATACTTATTGCCTGTTCCAGAAACCTGTACGTGGGTCAAGAAGCAATAGTTAGAACTGGACATAGAACAATGGACTGGGAAATGGAAATGGGAAAGGAATATGACAAGGCTACATAAAAGGCTGCTTATTCAACTTATATGCAGAGTGTATCGTGAAATGCCAGGCTGGATGAATTACAAGCTGGTATCAAGATTGCCAGGAGAAATATCAACAACCTCAGACATGCAGATGATACCACTCTAATGGCAGAAAGTGAAGAGGAACTCAAGAGTCTCTTGATGCAGGTGAAAGAGAAGAGTGAAAAAGCTAGCTTGAAACTCAACATTCATAAAACGAAGATCATGGTATCTGGTCCCATGATTTCATGGCAAATAGAAGGGGAATAAGTGGAAGCAGTGACAGATTTTATTTTCTTGGGCTCCAAAATCACTGTGGATGGTGACTAAAGCCATGTAATTTAAAGCCTCTTGCTCCTTGGAAGGAAAGCTATGACAAACCTAGACAGTGTATTAAAAAGCAGAGACATCACTTTGCTGACAAAGGTCCATTCAGTCAAAGCCATAGTTTTTCCAAAGTCATGTACAGATGTAAGAGTGGGACCATAAAAAACGCTGAGTGCCGAATAATTGACACTTTTGAATTGTGGTGCTGGAGAAGACTGTTGAGAGTCCCTTGGACTGCAAGGAGATCAATCCTAAAGAAAACTGACCCTGAACATTTATTGAAAGGACTGTTGCTAAAGCTGAAGTTCTAATACTTTGGCTACGTGATGCAAAGAGTCAACTCATTGAAAAAGACTCTGATGCTGGGAAAGACTGAAGGCAAGAAAGAGAAGCGGGTGGCAGAGGATGAAATGATTAGATAGCATTACCAACTCAATGGACATGAATTTGAGCAAATTCCGGGAAACAGTGAGGAACAGTGTGGCCTGGTGTGCTGCAGTCCATGAGGTTGCAAAGAGTTGGACATGACTTAGCAATTGAACAACAATAATTGCCTGTTCCCTTCTCTAGCATATAAATTCCACTGTTTGGTCACTGATTACCCCAAGGGCCAAGAACAGTGCCTTGCATATAGTAGGGCCTCAATAAATATTGTTGAATGAAATAACGAATGAATGAGAATAGGGGTTTTGGACTGTTGTGTTTGCAGCTGTGTCTCCAGCTCCTAGGACACTGTGTGGCACACAGTAGGTACTCAGTAAACATTTTTTAATGCATGAATACATAAATGAATTTACTAACAGCCCACTGATGGTACAGAGGGCTGGCTTAGCACCATCTTCCCTGTTCTAAGAAGTTAGAGCAAAGATCTGAGGTGGCCTTCTCCTTAGAGACGCTGCTTAGCACAAAGTAATTCTAACTTGACCCATGGACATCTCTTGGTTCCCTGTCCCCATCTTAGAAATCATCTTCCTGTGAAAGTGTCTGAATTCCAGCTCTGTCCTTCATAGTCTGTGTAACTTTAGGAAACTCACCGGCACTGCTGCTTCTGGGTCTCAGTTATACCAACTGTGAAAAGAGGGAGTTGGACCAATGGATTTTCAAACCCAAATTCAATCCATGTATGTGTCACTGATTCGCAGGTACACAGGCAGACATGAAGTGGTGCTGATTTTAAAAGCATTTTAAAATGATGAGCAGGCTCTCCTGTCGTTTCTGTGTTAAAAGAGCTTCTGGGAAAAAATTATGTCTATTTGCAGCTTTTTTTCCTTTCCATTTCTACCTTTTGAAAACTACCTAAGTAGCATCACCTAAAAATGTGCCACACCAGCTGTTTGGGGCTGAAGGTGCTGAAGTCCTCAGAGACTGGTCTCCATGAGTGCTCTGAGGGCCTGTGATACTAGGATAAGCAGGGAAGACCCCCAGTTTGCATTGCTCCAGGAACACTGCCCTGCTCAGACCCTTTCGAGGCTTACCTGCCTTCAGAGCAGGGATACAGTACCTGTCGGGCATCCAAGGACTCCTGTCCCAGACACTGCAAGCTGTGGTATCACCAGGCCCCTGGGTGTGCTGGACCCTCTGCTCAGGTCATTGTCCTGCCAGGTGACACCTGCTCATTCTCAGAACAACCACAATACCCTTTTGCTTTCCCAGGTGGTGGGACCAAGGACAAAGCCCAGCACCCTAAGCCTGCTCTGTACAGAATGGAGCAAGGACTCCTTCTACAGCCTGGACCCCATACTCCCTCTAATGTGCCCCAAAAGTCCCATCAGGAGACTGCAACCCAGAGCTTATCCAGACCCCTAAGGTTTACTGTGAGCCAGCTTATGCTGTTCCATTTCTCTGAAGCTTTGTTCAAATAATAATAACAGCAAAACATCTATATAGTACTTACCATTTACTCAGCACATCCCTGCCCTATGACTTTTCATACATGAATTTATTTATCTTCACAACAACTCTAGGAGGTAGGGCCTACAATTATAATCCATTTCACAGAGGAAGAAAGGGAGGCATTGAGATTTGAAACTGGCTGAAAGTCACAAAGCTGCGAAGGGTTAGGACCAGGATTCCAACTCGAAAGTCTGGCTCAGGGGGGTCTGAATCCTTCCAACAACCACTGATGAGCTTGGGAGCAAATCTCCCTTCAGTTGAGCCTTCAGATAAGACCACAGCCCTGATCAACACGTCAACTGAAGTCTCATGAGAGATCTTGAGCCAGAGGCATTCAGCTAAGCCACACCTGGATTTCTGACACACGAGAACTGTAAGATAATGAATACATGTTGTCCTTATATTTAAAAGTCTAGCTCTTAATCTCTGTGGGATTCTGCCTCTTTATAAATAGGAGGGACAGGCTCCCTCAGGAACAATGCTGAAGGCCTGTGTTGATTCTGTCTCCATGGGCAGCTCCCAGCTGCCTCCTCCCTTATTCTCTGATCTCTCCTGTCCAGCAGTCCTCAGGTGGGCGTACGGCTGTGCTCCACCCAGCTGGTAAGCTCCTTGAATGTGGACCCTCCTTAATGTTTGAGGCAGACAGTGTACCCCAGGCTATGCCTCTCAATCTATACTGAGCACAAAAACCACCTGGGGACCTTGATAAAACGCAGGTTTTGACTTAGGAGGTTAGGGTGGGACCTGGGATGCCACATTTCCAACAAGCTCCAGGGGATGCTCCTGGCCCATGGGTCACACTGTGGATAGCAAGGCCTTAGGTATTAAAAGCATAGACTCTGACCCAGACAGACCATGGTTCAAATGCCAGTTCTGTCACATCCCAGCTTGGAATCCTTAACCTCTGAGAGGTGGGAAGACTTACCCAAGACCACGTAATAAACATGGAGCCACGAACAGAACCTTTGCTCTGACTTCCAGTCCAGAGTCTCAAAACTGCAGCTAAACACCCACTCTCCTGATTCCTGGGCCTGGACATGGCTATTTGGGTGTGTGCATGTATATGTCCTATATATGTCAACACATGAGGATGGGTGTATAGGCAGACATGTATACATATTTAAAAAATGTGTATGTGTGTATGTGTATGTGCCAAAAGTTAGCATGTGTGCCAGGGCATTAGTGAGAGTTGTTCATTCACTCACTATGTCACCAGATATTAACTGAGCTCCTACTAAGTGCTAGGTCCCCACGCCCATGAAACCAACAGTCTAGGAGGGAGGCAACCATCTACAAATAAAAGTATCATTTGTGTGTGTCTATATGTGTGTGTACTGCACACAACAGTGCCACCAGCTGGGTGCCCTTATTGTCTCCATCTCAATGAGGACACTGAGGCACTGAGAGGTTGAGTAACTCGCCCCGAGTCACAGAATGATGCTTAGCGCTTGCAAGGTTGTGTATCAGCAAGCAGGACAGGGTGAGTGTGAAGTGCATATATGCTTGTACTTGTGCATGAATGCCTGCAGACGTGTGTGTGTGTGTGTGTGTTGGTGTGGGTGTGTCTGTTGGTGGGTTGGTGTGTACTTGGGGTGTGTGGATGGTATGTGCATGTGCCCAGAGGCACTTTTCCACAGATATCTCTAAATATTCCATAAACAAGATTTTCTGACACCACAACATAGCATCACAAGGACACACGAGCACACAAACATTTTTTTCGATGTTCGTGTTTTCAGAGTTCCTAAAATTCTGCCCATGGAGAAATGGGAGTGAAAGTCGGGGCCAGCAGAGCACGGCAGATCCAGGGAAGCCCAGACCCCTTTTTCCCCTGGGGTAGCCCTGGAGCAATTTCACAGCTCATCATCCATTATGAGGCTAAAAGAATTCTGCCCCTCCCAGAAAGTTAAATAAATTGTTCAGGCTGTAACGGGCCAGTCCCTCCACACTCCCAGTGGGAAAAGGCACTACCTTGGTGAGACGATTGACACAAGATATGAATGACCGAATCTGGCTAGGTTCCCTTCTCCATCATACCACATCTCTAAAAATAGAGACATCTATACAAATACCCTGATAATTCTTTTTCCTTTTTGTTGAAACATAGGGTATAAATAGGAAGTGCAGAAGTCCTATGTGGACAACTCAATGACAAATCATCACAAAATAAAAATACTTGTGTAACTAGCACCCAAAAAAGGACAGAAGACTTACCAGCACCTCCAAAGCTCCTCAAGGCCCCTCACTACCCGCCCTGGCCCCCACCACCAGGGTAACCACAATTCAGATCTCTATCACCATAGATTAACTCTGCCTGTTTCTGTGCTTTATGTAAATGGAATCATACGGAACGCTCTGTTTGGGTGTTTGGCTCCTTCCATTCACCCTGTTGTTTGAGATTTATGCACTTGGTTATAAATTGCTCCTTCTCGATGCTGTGTAGTATTTCACTGTGTAAGAATATTTTGCAATAATCTATCCAGTCTGCTGTTCATAGGCATTTGGACTGTTTCTAGTTTTGTGCTTTTATGAAAAGTGCTGCTATGAACATTCTTATACATGTCTTTGGGTGATCAGACGAATGCATTTCTGTTGAGTGAACACTCAGGAGTTGAATTACTAGGTCACTGAGCTCTATACTGAGAAATGGTTTTCCAAAGTGGTTGTACCAATTTATGCAGCAATGTATGAGGACACCAGGGCTTCCCTGGTAGTTTATTATTTTTTTTTCCCCCTGGTAGTTTAGCTGGTAAAGAATCTGCCTGCAATGCAGGAGACCCTGGGTTGATTCCAGGGGTGCGGAGATCCCCTGGAGAAGGGATAGGCTACCCACTCCAGTATTCATGGGCTTCCCTGGTGGCTCAGATGGTAAAGAAGCTGCCTGCAATGCAGGAGTCCTGGGTTCGATCCCTGGGTTGGGAAAATCCCTTGGAGAAGGGCATGGAAACCCACTTCCGGTATTCTTGCCTGGAGAAGCCTGTGGACAGGCGAGCCTGGTGGGCTATCCATGGGGTCGCAGAGTCAGACACAACTGAGCGACTAACACACACACGAGGGCACCAGTGCCTCCACAGCCTTGCCCAACTTGGTTTCTTCTATTTTTTCCACTTTCTACATTCTGGGGGGAACACTTAATAAAATACCTTCTTCTCCTATTGCTGTCTGGATTGTTTGCTAAGGCTGACAGCGAGTGTAAAACTATCAATGCTCCACGTTCACATATCACACAGACACAATCTCCAGCCACAACCAACCACTCTAGAGGGTCATCCCAGCACAGGAAATAGCCCAAAGGAGCACAGAGTGACTTGAAAGGCCTTGAGCTGCTACAGGAAACTTAAAGGTTTTCTTGAGGGGACTTTGATCAGGTCAGGCCACCTCACAATGGCTAACAAGGCTTTCACAGGCGCTCCTTCTCCATCTCCCTCTCCAAAGAAAACACTCATTCCTATGGCCTATCTCCCCATCCTTCACCGGCCAGGCACAACCTCCCCTCCGGGCTGTGCACCCCAGCCCCCCAGGCTCCTGAGAGCCACCGCCTTGCTCCACGTCCCTGGGCTGTTGATCAGACTGACACCAAGCAAACAGTGCATCTACAAGGCCCTGGTGCTGGCCTGGCTTGAGGGTATCTGGGCTGGATTTCTGTTTACCTGAAATATAAGCCTCATATAATTCATGCCACCCTGGCCCTATGTAAAAAAAAAAAAAAATTTTTTTTTCACCAAAAACTGGAGCCTACCTCCAAATATTTACCTAGCTCCTTCACTATTTCACTTCTCAGCATGGCACATTCTAACAACAACAAAAACAAAAGCTTTATCAAGTTCCTATCATATTCATCACTGGCCAAGCAGGTTATTCGAGACCCATTTAATCGGTTTTCTTAACTACGTACACCCACTTAACCAGTCTAACTCAACTGAACCACTTAACTAAGCTATACCTGCTAGTTTTTTTATCCTGCAGGATAGGTAAGGCTGCTTGCTGCTACTAAGTCACTCAGTCGTGTCCAACTCTTTGCAACTCTTTAGGCTGTAGCCCACCAGGCTTCTCTGTCCGTGGGATTCTCCAGGCAAGAATACTCAAGTGGGTTGCTTTTCCTCCTCCAGAGGATCTTCCTGTCCCAGGGACTGAATCCTTGTCTCCTGTGTTTCCTGTACTGCAGGCAGATTCTTTACCTGCTGAGTCATCAGGGAAGTAAGGCCAGTAATAATACCCCCACTTTACAGAAACAGAAAGTTAAGACAAGAGAGGTTAGGTAATTTGGTCAAGGTCACACAGGGAGAACGAAACAGAGGTAGGAGTCCCAGACCTGCCTCTTACTCTCACCTGACTCCCTGAGTCCCTGGCACTCCACACTTTCCCAGGGGCTGCAGGATGCGGGATGCCCGGTCTGGCAGGGCAACCATGTCACACCCAGGCCTTTGTTTCCCATCAGAGTCTCAGGTTTTGACTATATCAGAGACAGAGACACTGGCTGTCTGGACCAGATTTTTAATAATAATGAGAGGAGGCTGGGCAAACCCAGCCTGGGGCACCAGACTGGAGTGTGGTCAAATGGAGTGGGGGTGGGGAGGGGTCACACTTTAGCCGACTGGCAATTATCAGGAGGCATCTTCTATTTTTGTGATCGGGGGGCATTTATTGGTACATTTTAAAAGCAAGGTAGTTCCAACATCATCTTTGCAATTTCAACCCTTCATATAATTTGACTGTCATTAGATAAAATCACTGACCGGCCTCCTCTTTGCTGATACTTCTGACGCTGTTTTTATCTCCTGTGCCCACCACATCCTGGGTGGATGACTTTGGCAAGTTGTTTCACCTTGCTGAAAATCAGTTTCTTCATCTGTGAGACATAGCACCTCATGCTCGTGTACCCCTGCCACACACCGAGGACTGTAATAAGAACTTTGGGTATAAATGCACCTTATTTACTTCCCCCCAAATCACTTTGAAGAACTTCTAAAGACAACATTGAGGCTCAGAAAAGCTGGTTGACTTACTATGGTCACCCAGCCATGAAATGTCAAGACTAGAACTTGAGCCCAGCTGTCTGTCTTCCCCTGTCATTACTTCTATAACTCTCTGACCAACAGCATCTCTTTATGGTTGCCCATGGTGGGCTAAAACCTCATTCAGAGTCACCAGACTCCATCTCAGGGGCTGCTCCAGCCTGGGCGCGACTTTAGCCAGCTGGGGGAGGCCAGTCTCTGGTCAGTTGAAAAGACCACTGTCCCTTCTAGGATTCAGGCAGGGGGTGGAAGAGGCCAACCCATCTAAAGACATAACCCTGAGACACCCAATCAGCCCCCATTCACAGATGCAAAAAGCAGGGCTCAGAGAGGGCACATAAACCACCCAAGGGCGCCCAGGGAAAGAGGCTGAAGAGGCCGCAGTCAGGCTCTGGCCCCTCCAGGGTCCAAGGACCCAGGACCACTCTGGAAAGGTCCCACCTCTGGCCCACTCCAACTTGCTAATCCCTGGGTGAGCTTCCACTGTAACAGACAAGTGTGTGAAACCAGGGACTCTCCCATCCTCCCCAGGAAAGACTCAGGCCCTATAGAAGATGCTGAGTTCCAGGTGGCTGGGAGTGGGCAAGGGGTGTTGTTTTCAATAAAACCCTTGAAATTACGTTTCCAATGCAATGCTGTTCCCTCCCACCAACCCATAAACTTCCTGCACCATCTTCATTGTTTCCATCCCTTTTAGAGAGAGTGAATGTTTCCTGGGATTCAATTTCTCTCATAATAGTTGGAAGGAAACAAAACTACATGCCGTAAACATTCACTGCATTGTACAAAAAATATCAGCATTATGGGGGAGGCATAGTAAGCGCAGACCAAGGTCCTCCCCAACCCCTGCCCCACCAAGTGTTCATTTCTCGGTTGTGTTTGACTCCGAGACTCCATGGACTGTAGCCTACCAGGCTCCTCTGTCCATGGAATTCTCCAGGCAAGAAATATTGGTGTGGGTAGCCATTCCCTTCTCCAGGGGATCTTCCCAACCCAGGGATCAAATCCGGGTCTCCTACATTGCAGGCAGATTCTTTACTGTCTGAGCCACCAGGGAAGCCCCAAATTCTGCCCACGAATCCATGCCCTAATGCCTCCCACGCCTGTGCCCTCAACTATTTAAACTTTTAACAGCCAGGAGGCTAGAACTTGAAAACAAATATAGATAGATAGATAGATAGATAGATTAGCTATTGCAGTACATAATTAAGACTGGTGAGGTGTAAGCACCAACTTTCTCAGCAGTTTTCTCTCAAAGAAAACAGGAGAGGTTGGTCCATTTTTCTGAGCACATGTGTAGGACACATGAGGGACTGTTCATTAGTTCAGCCTGATATATACTCAATTCTCTCCGTATACATAGCTTGCGTGGTTTTTTTTTCCCCCTTTCATGCATTTTCTTCTCCAGCTGCGAAGTGATATTAAATTTCATCAGATTTGAACACAATCTACAGTCTTGAAACAGTTTCCTTTAAGGCCCCTCATATTTATTCAGAATTCATGAATCATGTTCCGATAACACAACCATAATTATTTTTAAAGTGTGATGTTTGTGGCTTTAATAGGAAATGCTTGCAAAAGGCCTTTTCTCTTTGATTGTTTGTAATCTTAGCAGTAATCGCTGCCGTTCCCTTCTCTGCACCACAGTAGGCAGAACACAATTTCATTTTCATATGAATCGGGAGCTCTTCACCCAGGTTTTAATTAAAGCAATAAAAGTCATGTCATCTTTGCCCTTTATATTATAGACAGACTCAGGGGCCGGAGTTACAAAGCCTAGACTCTTAGATTTCAATAGTGGCAAGAGGTCTTCTGTCTCCTGGTACATTTTCTGGAAGTATTTTTGTTTGCTTCAAAAAGACTCTCTATGGCTGCAGTGTCTTCCTCTGTAAAATGGGAGAGCAACCTTACCTATCTGAGAGACGAAAGAACACCAGCCGTGGAGAACACGGAGGCCCCGAGCCTGAGCCCAAGGAAGTGCCTGGTAAATGTTCATTACTATCACCAGCATTATTTAGGGCTGGAAAAAGCCAACAGACCATCTTCCTTCATTACTCACATGAGCCAGCTGAGGCTCAGAGAGATACCAGTGCAAGCTGAGGGGAACAGGGCAGAGCTGAACCTGAAACTCAGAGTCTCCTGGCTCTTTCCCCCTTCTGGGCATCCTACACTGTCCCCTGCTGGAAGGAGGCTGAACCTTCAAGACAGGGACAGTACCTGGGGACTGCAGATCCGACCCTAACCAGCAACCTACCTTCTGGCCTCCAGGTTAGACCATCGACCTAGTGGAGGTTGATGCTTGATCCAGGTGGTAAGAAACAGACCAGGCATCCCTGAGGATGGGGTTGACATCCTTCTCTTTGCCCAGTGTCCCAGGCAGACCTCTGTCTACCTCCCCTACAAATCCACCCCACCCTATTCAGCTCCATCAGCATCCAGTGCCTCATGCCTCCCCAGCGTGTCCCCTTTCCCCAGCATGCTCCCAGCTTTCAGCCCTGGCTTCCTATCCATCACACCCCAGCATCACTTTGAGTCCCTCCAGCTCAGTCATCATGCTGATGATGCTGGGCCCTC
>NW_011495059.1:355112-369300 GCF_000754665.1 Bison bison bison
GCCCTCAGCTCCTCACCCCCAGGAATGCCTGCTTCATTCTGTCAATGCCCTCCCCCCAGAGAGGAGAGCCTCCATCAACGCCCATGGCTGCTCAACTTCGAATCACCACTCAAGTCCCACTCTGTGATTTAGATATCTTACTGTCCAGCTCCTCCCCCAGGGGCTCTCAGAGCCCAGGGTGCCCTCTCTTCTCTCCTTTCCAAACTTGGACTTCCAAGTCCTTCGCTTCAGTCCCTCTTTTGGGCAACGAAGCTTGGATGTCCTTCTGGTACACCTGCTTGGAAAATCCTTGCCCTGGCTTCACTCTATTAATATCCACCCCGACAGCACCTGAACCAAGAACTCAGTCTTCCATCAGTTCAGTTCAGTTCAGTTGCTCAGTTGTGTCCAACTCTTTGCGACTCCATGAATTGCAGCACGCCAGGCCTCCCTATCCATCACCAACTCCCAGAGTTTACTCAAACTCATGTCCATTGAGTGGGTGATGCCATCCAGCCATCTCATCCTCTGTCGTCCCCTTCTCCTCCTGCCCCCAATCCCTCCCAGCATCAGGATCTTTTCCAATGAGTCAACTCTTCACATCAGGGGGCCAAAGTATTGGAGTTTCAGCTTTAGCATCAGTCCTTCCAATGAACACCCAGGACCAATCTCCTTTAGGATGGACTGGTTGGATCTCCTTGCAGTCCAAGGGACTCTCAAGAGTCTTCTCCAACACCACAGTTCAAAAGCATCAATTCGTTGGTGCTCAGCGTTCTTCACAGTCCAACTCTCACATCCATACATGACTACTGGAAAAACCATAGCTTTGACTACATGGACCTTTGTTGGCAAAGTAATGTCTCTGCTTTTGAATATGCTGTCTAAGTTGGTTATAACTTTCCTTTCAAGGAGTAAGCATCTTTTTATTTCATGGCTGCAGTCACCATCTGCAGTGATTTTGGAGCCCCCCAAAATAAAGTCTGACACTGTTTCCACTGTTTCCCCATCTATTTGCCATGAAGTGATGGGACCAGATGCCATGATCTTCGTTTTCTGAATGTTGAGCTTTAGGCCAACTTTTTCACTCTCCTCTTTCACTTTCATCAAGAGGCTCTTTAGTTCCTCTTCACTTTCTGCCATAAGGGTGGTGTCATACCCACAGCAAATATCGCAGACCTTCCCCACCCTCTCCAACCTCCAGTGCCCTCTCAGCAGGTGACCCACCCACAATCTCTCTGAGAACAGGTGCTTACTGGTACAGACGCCCTCTGCTCCCAGCCATCCTATCTATAAAGCTACACTCCTTTGGTCCTCAGTCCTCCTTCTGGCTAAAAGGCCAGAGCTTCCACCTCTGGGCAGTGATGCAACAGTACCCGTGCCTCCCACCCTCTCCCAAAACTTAAGCCATCAGTTAACTCCTCCCTGTCCTGAGCTCTCAGCATTACCCTTTCTCCTAGATGCCTTCTATTGAGATTAATTCTAAAGACTCTCTTGTCTTAAAAAACAACCCCTTCTAAGGAGCCTTCATCTCATTTCAGCTATGGCCCTTGCTCGTCTTCCCCACTAGACTTCTCAACATTGTCTAGACTTACCATTTATGTCCTCACCTCATACTCCCTCCTCCATCCACCCTGGGATGGGTAGGACATCCCCTACACATCAGAGCTGCTCCTTCTGAGGTCCAGGGTGACTTTCTCTTTGCTAAAACCATCAAATGAATCTCAACTCCTTCCCCAACCAACCCCTCAGAAGCATGGACCTTCTGCTGCTTCTTGTTTAAATTTTATTTAACTTTTTGAAGTGATAATAAGTCATCATGGTTGGAAACCCCCAAAATGTACAAAGGTACAGTGAAAAGTCTCTTTGTTATCCTTGTCTACCTCCTCAATAACTATAACACACACACACACACACACAAGGTACAAAGTCAGTTTTACTAGTTTCCATAAATCCTTCCCTGGTGGCTCAGACTGTAAAGAATCGCGTGCAATGCAGGCAACTCAGGTTCAATTCCTGTGTTGGGAAGATACCCTGGAGAAGAGAATGACTACCCACTCTTGCCTGGAGAATTCTATGGACAGAGGAGCCTGCTGAGCTACAGTCCATGGGGTTGCAAAGAGTCAAACACGACTGAGTGATTAACACTTTCACTTTTATATATCTTTCCAGAGTTATACAAACACACAGAAACTTACATTCTTACTATACTTTTGGCATAAATGGTAATATACTTACTGTTCATTGCTTTTTTTCAGTAAGTAATGTGTCTAAAGAATTCTATCACTTCCATTTCCTCATTCTGTCTCTATAACCACACAGCACTCCATTTGCTAGATGTACATAATTTCTGCAACTAGTCCCATATTACTGCACTTTTGATTTTTTTCCCAATTTTTTGCCATTATCAAGAGTACAAAAATGAATAAGTTTGAATACATCATTTCTCATGTATGCAGATATATCTGTAGGATATATTTCCAAAAAGTGAATTACTAGGCTAAAGGTTGATGCACTTTTAATTTTGATAGATGCTGCCAATTTGTCTTCCTTAAGGATTATACCAATTTACTCTCCTTTCAGTGATTTATAAAAGTGCCTCTTTCCCTCCATCGACTCCAGCAGAGTTTGTTATCAAGTCTCTGGATTTTTGCCAATCTAATAGATGAAAATGTTAGTTTTGTTTCTCTCATGAACTATTTTTAGCATTTTCCGTATATTTAATATCCATTTATATTTATTTGTCTGTAACCTATTGCTCATTGGGTTTTGAATTGATTTCTAGGAACGCTTTATATATGAAGGGAAATCAGTCCTTTCAGTATATCATAAGTTGAAAACATTCTGGCCCAGCTTTTTGTTTGTCTTTGACTTGACTCATGGTGTTTTGGCCATGCCAAAGTTGTGCTTCATTTTAATTTATGGTCAACCTTTTATGCCTTTTCTTTTAAGGCTGAGTCATGGAAACACCTTTCCTACTCCAAAGTTGTAATGTGTACTGTAAAGACTTTTTTTCTAGTGCCATTATGGTTTTCTTGAATACATTTACAATTTTAATTTATTTAAAGTTTATCCTTTGATAGGGAAGTGGCTGGGCCCAACAGCATCTTTCCCCAGATCTCCTCCTTCCTTCCTGGAACCCTGTCCTTGGCTTCTAAGACTCCACGGTCCCTACTTCTCCAGCCACTGATTTTCAACCTATATCATGGTTGTCTTCTCCTCTATTTTGCTTTCAAATGTTAGACTTCAACACTTCAAGAATCATTTGCCCTCTGGTCTTCTCACTCCCTTCTGCCTCTGTAAATTTCATCCTCTCAAGGTTTTAATACCATGGGCTAAGGACTTTCAAAATCATTTCCACCATGAGCTTCAGACTTGTATAATCATCTACCTACTTGGACATCTTTACTTGGATAGACATCTCCAATGTAACACATCCAATTCTGGCCTTATCAAACCTGCATTTCCCCAGACAATTTCCAACTTAGAAAACTGTGCCATTGTGCCGGAAAACAGACTCATCACAGATGCCTAAGAGTCATCCTTTACTCCTCTATCTCTCTCTCCCTCTGCATTCATCATCAAGACCCACCGACTTTATTTCCAAAACACATTTCAGATCCATCTACTTCTTCCCATCGTCTCTGCCTCTACACAGTTTAGAACAATACATCATCCTTCACTTCGACTATTATCACACCCTCCCATTTGGTATTCCTGTATCCAATCTTGCCATCGAGAATTTTTAAGCCCTCTGCAAATCTGATCACATCACTCAATCTCAGTCTCTCTCCATCTCTCACTAACAAAGTCTAGTAACTTGCTTTGACTATTAAAATATGCTGGAAGTAGTCATGTGCCAGTTTTCTCTCTCTCTAACACATACATACAAACATATACACAAGCTCTTTCAATCATTCTTAAAACAAAGTCTGAAATATTTAGCAGAACTGCTATTTATAGATAGCCAATATGCACATGAAAAAAGAGGCTCAGTATCTCTATAAGAGAAATACAAATCGAAACCACAGTGAGGTATCACCTCACACTGGTCAGAATGGCTATCATCAAAACATCTACAAATAATAAGTGCTGGGGAGGGTGTGGAGAAAAAAGGAACGCTCTTATACTGTTGGTAGGAATGTAAATTGGCACAGCTGCTACAGAAAACAGTATGGAGTTTCCTTAAAAAAAACTAAAATAGAATTGCCATATGGTCCAGCAATCCCACTCCTGGGTATACATTCGGAGAAAACTCTAATTTGAAAAGATACATGCACCCCAATGTTCACAGCAGCACGATTCACAATAGCCAAGAAGCAACCTACATGTCCATCGACAGATGAACGGATAAAGAAGATGTGGCGTATATGCACTCAGCCATAAAAAAGAATGAAATAATGCCATTTGCACTAACACGGATGGACCTAGAGATTAAAGACAAATACCGTATGCTATCTTCATGAATGTGGAATCTAAAATATGATAAAAATGAACTTTCTTACAAAACAGAAACAGACTCACAGACACGGTTACCAAAGTGGAATGGGCGTGATGGAGGGATAAATTGGGAGTCTGGGATTAGCAGATACAAACTAGTATATATAAAATAAACAACCAGGACATACTGTACAGCACGGGGAACTATATTCAATAGGCAATAATAAACCATAATGGAAAAGAATATGAAAAAACATATAGGTACATATATAGCTGAACCACTTTGCTGTACACTGAAAAGTAACACAACATTATAAATCGACTATACTTCAATTAAAAAGTGGTCTTTACAGGCACAAGACTGGAAAACTCGACCTACAGCCAGGGAGGCTGTAATGAGGAGGTGACATTTGCAATGGCCCTGAGAGAACAAACAGGTATTTGCTGGGTAAGAGTGGCCAGGGGATTCCCATCGGAGGAAACGCTGCACACAGAGGCACAGAGCCGTAAATGAGCACAAGAAGTGACCAGAGGTTCACCCTCTGTGACCAAAGCATTATTTACGGTAATAAAAACAATAAAAAGAAGACACAGCTAGTTTTTTTTTGAACACTGGTACTTTACATACTCTCTTAGGTTAGGTTCTCTTGAAGTGGAACTGAGATGGGGATTCCCATGAGAGCGACTTACTGAGAAGTGACTCTAGTGAAGGGGAGGGAGGGAAGCAGGACAGGGCAGAGATGATGGAGCTGAGCTGGCTAGAACTCCATGGGGAGTGGCCCTGTTGATTCCCTCCAGGGACAAGGGGCATGTCCTTCTAGAACATCTCCCACTCCCCTTCCTGATTCATGTTTAGCAGAGAATTGTCTAGGGAAGAGGCAGCTGTGAACAGGTAAAAGCCAACACTCACAACACCTAGGCAATGGATGTTTTGGGCGGGCGAAGGGAATCTGCAGGGGAGGTACCAATAGAATCCACATCACACACCTCATTTAGTTCTCAAAACATCTGAGGACAGAGGTCCCCAACCTGATGATCTGAGGTGGAGTTGATGTAATCATAATAAGAATAAAGTGCACAACAAATGTAATGTTCATGAATCATCTCAAACCCACTGCCCCCAACACCACCACCACCACCACACTATCCGTGAAAAAATTGTCTTTCGGGAAACTGGTGCCCAAACTGATGGGAATTGCTGCCTTAGGAGGCAGGCATTATTTCTCCCACTGGACAGAAAGCTGACATAAATTAATAAGGGCATTTGGCTGGTATATGGGAAATTTGGAATTTTTGGTAATCAGGAAATCTGGTATATGGAAATCTGAATCCAGGTCTGCTAAGATCCAAGCCCAGTTCTTTTCCTCCTCACTCTCATCCCAGGAAGAGGGAAACTCTTTCCGGGTCACTTGATCAGGAACAATCAATCCCTGTAACTCTTCAATGGGGTATCCTCTCAGGATGGGGAAGAGCTGATCTCTACCAGGCCCGCCACCCCCAGAAGCTACTAATGGGCCAGAAATTATGTCTGACTACTGTATCTCAGGCTCAGACCACCCAGGAAAGTCTAGTAGCAAAGAAACTCAAGGTCCTCAAGGGAGGGAGGAAAAGGGATAATATATGGAAACTAAAGCTGCTATTCAGGAATTTTGTAGACTTGCAAAAAAGCAAACAATGAAGCATAGATTTACAAAAGAAACTTCAAGCCTATGAGAACCAGTTTGAAAGGTTTTACGAGGGGACACAGTTGGCTAATATACATCCTGTAGGAACCTCTGTCTCAGGTACAGAGATAAGGAATACCATGTTTCAGCAGAAGGTTACCTTAAAGAGCAAGGTTTTTAACATGATGAAATTGGACTTTCTGAAAGGAAACATCTAGAAATAGCTTCCTGCTTACACCTAGAGCTTTTGCACATAATAAGTGCCCAATAAACACTTGGTAAATAGATGACGCTTGTATTTAACTGTATTTATAAAATACAGTTGTATTTATAATAATACAATGTAAATAAAATTTATTTTATACATATAAATACAATTATTATAACATATTTATAAATGCATTTCATGCCATTTCAAGTGTTTATCCTCTGAATCCTCTATTAGCTATGAGGCCTTTGTTTACCCACATGTTTATTTATGTCCATGCCTTGATTACTGGGACAATACAATTCCTACAGTTGATAAGACCACGTACCACGACTGGTTCTCAGGTACAAATGTGCATGTGTGGGTTCAAGCAAGCATTCCAAGGAAAAGACTGGAAGGAAAGACACAGAACTTTTGCCATTAAGAACTAGAGGCCTTGTCCTATTCAATAGATGTCCTTCATCTATTCAACAGATGAATAGATAAAGATATGGTGTGTATATATATGTGTCTCTATATACACATATATATATATAAAATGAATATTATGCAGCGATAAAAAGAATGAAATATTGCCACTTGCAGAGTCATGGATGGACCTAGAGAATAACACTCTGCAGTGAAGTAAGCCAGACAAAGACAAATATCTTATGATATCACTTACACGTGGAATCTAAAAAAATTGACACAAATGAACTTATTCATAAAACAGAAACAGACTCACAGACACAGAAAACACATTTAAGGTTACCAAAGGGGAAAAGGAATGAGGGATAAACTAGGAGGTTGGGATTAGCAGATACACACTGCTATATATAAAACAGATAAACAACAGGACCTATTGGATAATACAGGGAACTATATTCAATAGCTAGTAATAACTTACCATGGAAAAGAATCTGAAAAAGAATATATGTACATATATATGTGTATATGTATGCACAAAATAACCAAATCACTTTTCTATACACCTGAAACTAACACAGCAATGTAAATAAACTATACTTCATAAAACAAAAAGAACTAGAGGTCAGTGGAACCCTACCAAACCACTGCAGCTGCAGGTCTTATTTTTATTTTTAAGTAAAATTAGCATGTACTACATCTGACATGTTTCCCACATGTGATAGTTTGTTAAAAGACCATATTACTTTGCAGTGGTTCCCATCAACAGAGTCTATTTCCTTATTCCTTGACTCTAGACTGACCCTGTGACTTGCTTTGATCAATGGCATGTGCTAGAAGTAGTCATATGCCAGACTTCAAGAGGTCACGCAGCTATGGCTCTTGCTGCTCGGGGAACCCTTCTCCCACCATGTAAACAAATTTGGTCTAGCCTGCTGCAGCAGGAGAGACCATCTGAAGTAGAAGGGAGTCCCTCATAACAATTAGCTAAGAGCCTACCTGGCTGCTGACTGTTGCACTTAAATGATCCTAGCCATGACCAGAAGAGCCACCCAGCTGAACTCAACCAAACTTTCAAGCCATGGAATCATGAATTAGATGAATATTTGTTGTTTTAAGCCACTAAATTTGGGGGGTGGGGTGTGCAAGTTAAGCTAACTGGTACACTTTAACAAGTCTAGACTGTAATTGCTAAGTCTGCTCGTCTCAAGGTTGGCTCACACCACCATATGGACTCTGGGAATCCTGTTATCTCCTTTATAAAGTTCTAAGTTAGGGAGACTCTCTGAGCAACAGTGCATGAGACCAGGAAGGACCCTTAGGGAATCCAGCCACATTGTTCCACTGTTAAGGAATGCATTCATTACATAAGTGTTTCCTGAATGCCTCCTTTGTGCCAGGCAGTATGGCCCAGTAGGAAGGCACAACAAAGAATAAGAGAGACCAGATCCTTCCCTCAGGGAGGTCACAGTCTAGGGTGGAAATCAGATGTTAACCAAGTCATTATGCAAATAAGCAAAAACCACAGTGACAAACGCTGTGAACTAAAAGGACGAGGTACCATGAGAAAGAATAATGGAGAAGGGACCTACTTGGATTTGGGGCTCACAAAGAGCTCTGTAAGTAAGTGACATTTAGGCTGAAGCAAGTTGAAAATAGCCTTGAGGTGGGAACGGAGCTCTCCATAAACACAGTAAGGGACTCGGAGCTTTGAGTTCCAGCCGTGCAGATTCAAATTCTATCTCTACCGCTCCCTGGCTGAGTCAGTCAACATCCTAGAGCCTCAGTTGCCTGATCTTATGAAATGGGGTTAATGGTAACATCTTACTTTTTCATGACACTTCTCAAAGCTGTCGTGAAAGCCAGTTGAAATAACCACGTTTATTTGTCCTGCAGTTCCCCTTTGAGGGACTGTGCCCCTCTGCCCAAGCCTAGAGCAGACACAGAGCTCCTGAGTCTCACTTGCCCTTCTCGGTGGAAGTGCAGTACCAACCCTCTCCATTAGGGACGGAGCCAGAGCAGACTCCAGCATAGCACAGTTCTGAGTCAGGATGTTAACAAAACGCAATCCAAAGCTGAAGCTCCAGTACTTTGGCCACCTGATGTGAAGAACTGACTCACTGCAAAAGACCCTGATGCCAGGAAAGATTGAAGGCAGGAGGAGAAGGGGACCACAGAGGATGAGATGGTTGGATGGCATCACCAACTCAACGGACAGGAGTTTGAGTAAGCTCCAAGAAATGGTGAAGGACAGGAAAGCCTGGTGTGCTGCAGTCCATGGGGTCGCAAAGAGTCCGACACGACTGAGCAACGACAAATCAAAACACTGTGAAAGGACTCAGATAAGAGGTTCAGGAGTAAGCTCTGGTTTTGAACTAACCACATTTCCAATTATGGACAATTAAATGACTTCTGTGATTTCTTCCAAAATGGGCATTTCCAGGACTGGAGTCTTACCCACCAGTTCTTGCAGCTTGTCAGTGCAATATAAAGGCAGCTTTTCAGCAGCCCCTCTGGTGCTCACATGGTCACAGACCAGAGAAGGGGATGGCATGTGGGCCCACCAGCGCCCTGCTGCAATGGCGGGGGTGGGGTGGGGTGGGGGTCAGGGTGGGTGTGGGCTCCAGCGCCCTGTAACAGAGTTTCCACGCCACACTGAGACATAGTCTCTTTCCTTGTCAGTAGTGTTCCCCAAGAGCCACAAGCCCATGTCTTTCTCATCTGTGTCCCCACTAGGACCTCTCACGTAGCATAGCACATAAATATTTGTGAATTAATAAGCTTCTGTTCCTCCAGCTGGAAAATGTGACCCCAGCCACCCAACTGCCATGACTGCCATGATTACACAGGCAGAGAGGGCACAGCAGCTCTAGGGGCAGGCTTGTCTCCCAGATCCCTCACGTTTGTCAACGGCTACGAAACCCCTTCGCCCTCCATCCAGCAGCCTGAGCTGCTGCCACCCTGGAGGCACCACTGGGAAGCATCTTCCAGGATCTTTGCAGGACCCTCCTTGGGGTCCCAGACTGCAGTGAGGACCCTCTGTGGCATCTGAGTCTAGACTGAGGATGCTCCTGGCTGAGAGAGACCAGGCTGACAGTGGACAATCTGTCCAACTGGTGTCTGGGACTCACAGCGGGCTGGACTGGGCCTAGGGCTGGTCTTCCCTGGGATGACTCAGCTCCCATCCCCACCAAGAAAAGCTGCCCAGGAAGCCTCCACTCTCTTCCCTTTCCTCCATGTCCACAACCCTCCCCAGAGCATGAGACGACGCCAGGTAGACAGAAGAACCCTGAAAGCTGATGCCTGGGTGTGAGTGCCTCCACACCAGCACCTGTCCCCATGGCTGCTGTGTGGCAGTAAGAGGCAGGGCCACCAGGGGCATGTGACATGTGTATTCGTTGGTGCTGAAAATCTCCCCTCTGTGCGTGGAGAGTGTAGACAATATGTTTCGAGTTTTATCAAGTTTTCAATGATGCCAAGAGTAGCCAGGTAGTTGATTTACAGGAAACACTATAGTCCCAGTTTGTCCATTTGAAGGAAAACTCAATCGACATTACTTTCTAAAAAAAATCAGAAGTTTATAGACTTGGTTCAAAAAAGCTTATAAAGGCTTTTTTTTTTTCCTGTTAAAGAATTATAGTCTAATTTGGAAAGTCACCAGTACAAGAACAATGACATCTATGATTTAGACAGGCCTCTTAACAATTACATGTTTTTTGTTTTTTAAATTTTTTGCTGCATGCAAGGCATCTGGGATCTTAGCTCTTCAACTGGGGACTGAACCCATGCCCCCTGCATTGGAAGTACAGAGTCTTAACCACTGGACCACGAGGGAAGTCCCTAACAATTAGATGTTATATAACATCTACAACAATTGGATGTTAACAATCAATTGATATTCTTGATCATTCTGAGAGAGGACAGTAGTGGGCTATGCCTCCAGCTCTGCACCCCTGCCACCCCGCCCTGGGAGCAGCTCAGCTCCAGCAGCCCAAGGGAGGCTGGGCACCCACCTGGCTGGTTGATAGGAGCTCTGGGTTTCCGTCACTCATCCCCACGTAGGCACTCTCACCATCAAACTGGAACAGAGAAACAGAGAGGCAGCTCTGATGAAAATGTTCTCCGGAAGGGCCCAGGAGAAGCCCGAGGAGGTCAGGGGACTATAGTGTTGAAGGGAAAAGGCTGGAGCCCAGAGAAGCAAAGATTGAACCCAAGATGCCCAGTCTCCATTTCAGCAGAGCTCCCTCTAGGGGAGAAGGAAGTGTCCTTATTTCATGACCTCCATAGTTTGGGTTCGTCACACTCAGGATACAGAGAGGAATACCCTTCTGCCCTTTACACCTTGTCCATAGATGTGACAGATGGCTTTGTCAGGTACTGAGCTCCCCGTCTCTGGAAGTATGCAAATATTTCTCCTGGCCAAAATGACATCAGGCTTTCAGCTAGAGCTGGAATTCCACATGCTGGAGGGAGGCCAAGATCTCCAGAGCCCTGGGATCAGGACAGCCTGCCCCCGTCCCATCCTCCAGGAATGACCATCCCAAAGGGCTCTGTCCCCTTACCCTTGCCTCCCATGCCGTCCCTGACCACGGGCACTGAGGACTGTGGTAGAAACCAGGTACAGGAACTACAACCCTGTGTTTTGAGACGCTGCCAAGGCTGGATTTGGGAAAATTCGTCTGCAAGAGGGAGCAGGTGTAGCTGGAGAAGCAGGGGCTCTGGAGTAGCTGGCTCCCCTTTCTCAAGGTGTGTGATCTTGCGCTGGAGACTGCACTCCAGAGGTGCCTGTCTGTCAAAAGGGGCTGACAACAGTAAACCTCTCTCCAGGGGACGCTGCCCCGGAAAGTGCAAAGCGCTTGGCTCCATTCCAGCTCCCTTCACTTGAGACAAGCGTCTGGGATCGGGTTCTCTACAGAGCCTGAGACAAGGATTCAAAGGCATGTGATCTTTGAGAAGTGTGCTTTAGCAATAACCTGTAAGGGAGGGAGGGATCAGGATAGGGTACGGGAAGGAGCTAAGCAAGGAGGGAGCCCCAGTGGGAGGCTTGCTGTAGGCTTATCCCACCACAAGCTTGCTCCAGGGCATGGCTGGTACCACAGAGTTGTTCCTGCATGAAACCAGGGGCGGGGCTTCTGTAACCTATATATGTCAGTCATTGGTGGCGGCTTAAGGGGCAGAAGGGAGTCATCACCTGAGAAGGGTGGCCCCCATTTGGCCAAGGACATTTTTCCAGAGAACTGTGCCAGCTGTGAGCCATTTTCAGCCTGTACTCATCCCTGGTGGCTCAGACGGTAAAGAATCTGTCTGCAATGCAGGAGAGCGAGGTTCAAACCCTGGGTCGGGAAGATCCCTTGGAGAAGGGAAAGGCAACCCACTCCAGTATTCCTGTCTGGAGAATTCCATGGGCAGAGGAGCCTGGTGGGCTACAGTCCATGGGGTTACAAAGAGTCGGACACAACTGAGCAACTAATACTTTCACAGCAGATGGGGGACAATATTGTCCAGCTGTGCTGGACAATAAAGAGATCTGGGTGGAGTACCAACACCAGCTGTCCATTTTATTGTAATTGAAAAGAATTTTTTATTAGGTTATATTCACATGATTTAAAATTCCCAAAGTACACAAAGAGCAACAGAATGAAAAGTTGCCTGCCCCCACCTCCCAGGCATCCACTGCCCCTCTCCAGAGATAATCACTGCATCTACCAGCTTTCCATATCCTTTCAGAGAGAGTCCCTGAAATACATTAGAGTCACTTCTTTTCTATAAATGACAATGTTCTATACACACCATTTCACACCTTATATTTCTCCTAGCAACACATCCTGGAAAGTGTTTTCTCTCAGATCATAATTTTGTCTTCTGGTATGCCCTAGCATGGCTATAACATATATATTGAACTACTTGAGCAAATGGGCAATTGAGTTGTTTCCAGGTTTGTGCTATTCCACATTGCTCTGGTGAATATTTTTGTATATCCGTCATTTTGCAGGGGTGTGAGTCTATCTGTAGGATTAGTCTGAATAATTGCTGCATCCAACTGTGGGTGCATCTGTAATTTGGATGGACATCACCAAGCGGTCCATACGGAGGTTGGAAAAGCCCACATTCCTGCAATCATCAGTTCATCCAGACCCTCTTTGCTCAGAGAGGTTTTCATAACAAACTGGCTCAGACACCAGCCTCCAATCTCGGTGGGCTCCAAAGCCCAGCACGCCCGACTCCCCCTGTCCTGCTCACCCTTGGTCATTGTTCCATCGCCCCGTCACCTTCTAGCTTTCTACGTAATTTACTTATTTACCACATTCATTGCTCACAGTTGGATTTCCCCTATGAAAATGAAGGGCCCTCGAGGCCAAGGGGTCTTAGTCTTTCTGTACACTGATGATGCCTCTCAAATATCTAGACTAGCACCCGACACGGAACAGACACTCAATAAATGCTTCTTGAATGAATGAATGAAGCAACCACTTGCATTGTCTTTTACCAGGCCAATCTTTTCATCAGGGCAGTGGCATTAGGACTTATACCCAAGTGCCTTCCCAACACAGGGATGGACAGTCGAGTGACTGCTGGATTCACAAAAGAAAAGGCTGTGCCGTGTCTAGAGTCTGAGCATGACCCCAAATGCAGGGCTTCATCCATCATACGGAGTTCAGGCTTCAAGTCTCTGCTCAGAAACCACCTTCTGCAAGAGGCTGGACATCACTGCTTTCATTTGCTTTGGCTGTCCCTCTAACAACCTAGATTGTCTCTCCATCTGTCCTCTGCCCAGAATGGAGCAGCGTGAAGGCTGGAACCGTGTCCTGATGGTTTCCCAAGCCCCCAATGCCCGATAAGACTGGTATCAAGGATAGGACTATGACTTGGGCAGCATAGAGAGTTCTCAACGAAAGCTCCTAAGTTCTATCTGATAGGTCACCGTGGTCCGATATTTACTCTTTGATAAAAATTAGACCATTCTAAAAATCACACATAATTGATAAGTATGTTCTAAAAGAAAGAGGGCTTCCTTTGTGACTCAGCTGGTAAAGAATCTCTTGCAATGCCAGAGACCTGGATTCAATTCCTGGGTTGGGAAAATCCCCTGGAGAAGGGAAAGGCTACACACTCCAGTATTCTGGCGAGTCCATGGGGTCAGGGAAGTGGAAGGGGACTAAAATTTTTAAATAATTAAATAATAATGAAATATCTTTTAAAAATTTTATTTATTTTTCGTTCAGTTCAGTTCAGTTCAGTTGCTCAGGTGTGTCTGACTCTTTGCGACCCCATGGACTGCAGCACGCCAGGCCTCCCTGTCCATCACCAACTCCCAAAGTTTACGCAAACCCATGTCCACTGAGTCGGTGATGCCATCCAACCACTTCATCCTCTGTCGTCCCCTTCTCCTCCCACCCTCAATCTTTCCCAGCATCAGGGTCTTTTCAAATGAGTTAGTTCTTTGCATCAGGTGGCCAAAGTACTGGAGTTTCAGCTTCAACATCAGTTCTTCCAA
>NW_011495059.1:369504-369918 GCF_000754665.1 Bison bison bison
ATTCAGGACTGCTTTCCTTTAGGATGGACTGGTTGGATCTCCTTGCAGTCCAAGGGACACTCAAGAGTTTTCTCCAACACCACAGTTCAAAAGCATCAGTTCTTCGGCACTCAGCTTTCTTCACAGTCCAACTCTCACATCCATACATGACTACTGGAAAAACCACAGCCTTGGCTAGATGGACCTTTGTTGGCAAAGTAATGTCTCTGCTTTTGAATATGCTATCTAGGTTGCTCATAACTTTCCTTCCAAGGAGTAAGTGTCTTTTAATTTCATGGCTGCAGTCATCATCTGCAGTGATTTTGGAGCCCCCCAAAATAAAGTCTGTCACTGTTTCCACCGTTTTCCCACCTATTTGCCATGAAGTGATGGGACTGGATGCCATGATCTTAGTTTTCTGAATGTTGAGCTTTA
>NW_011495059.1:370018-371638 GCF_000754665.1 Bison bison bison
AAGAGGCTCTTTAGTTCCTCTTCGCTTTTTGCCATAAGGGTGGTGTCATCTGCATATCTGAGGTTATTGATATTTCTCCTGGCAATCTTGATTCCAGCTTGTGCTTCATCCAGCCCAGTGTTTCTCATGATGTACTCTATATATAAGTTAAATAAGCAGGGTGACAATATATAGCCTTGACATACTCCTTTTCCTATTTGGAACCAGCCTGTTGTTCCATGTCCAGTTCTAACTGTTATTTCCTGATCTGTATACAGATTTCTAAAGAAGCAGGTCAGGTGGTCTGGTATTCCCAGCTCTTTCAGAATTTTCCACAGTTTGTGGTGATCCACACAGTTAAAGGCTTTAGCATAGTCAATAAAGCAGAAATAGATGTTTTTTCTGGAACTCTCTTGCTTTTTCAATGATCCAGCGGATGTTGGCAATTTGATCTCTGGTTCCTCTGCCTTTTCCAAAACCAGCTTGAACATCTGGAAGTTCACAGTTCACGTATTGTTGAAGCCTGGCTTGGAGAATTTACTAGCGTGTGAGATGAGTGCAATTGTGTCGTAGTTTGAGCGTTCTTTGGCATTGCCTTTCTTTGGGATAGTTTGGGTTAGGTGGGTCTTTGTTGCTGGGCTTTCTCTAGTGGCAGTGCACGGGTTTCTCCTTGCAGTGGTTTCTCTTGTCGCAGAGCATGGCCTCAGGCATGCGGGTTTCAGTAGTTGAGGCACAGAGGCCCCAGAATGCAGGCTCCGTAGGTGCGGTGCATGGGCTTAGTCAACCCATGGCCTGTGGAGTCTTCCCAGACCAGGGACTAAACCCTTGTTCCCTGTATTGGCAAGTGTAAACTAAGCCACAGGGAAGTCTGAGGGGACTAAATTTAACAAGGTATTTGAAACATTCTATAAAGCAATAGTCATCAAACAGTATGGTGTATGTTAAAGATACAGGGCATATCTTTTAATGTAGGTTAAAAGATATGCCCCCAAACTCTGCGTAATATCCCATTTATTAACTCCTGGCTAGAACAGAGCCACCCTGGTCTGCTCTCTCTCCCCACCCCAGCCCTGCTCCCCAACATGTACAGCAGGCGATGAACAAATACTTGATGAGTGTCTGTTCATTGGGTGAATGAATGAATATACTTGGCACCAAGCAAAATGCTTTTCATAAAAGAACTCATTTAGCTTTTTCAACAACCAACATTTTGGGCTTCCCTGGTGGCTCAGTGGTAAAGAATCCACCTGCCAATGCAGGAGACTCGGGTTCGATCTCTGGGTGGGGAAGATCCCCTGAAGAAGGAAATGGCAACTCACTCCAGCATTCTTGCCTGGAGAATCCCATGGACAGAGGAGCCTGGTAGGCTACAGTCCATGGAGCTGCAAAGAGTTGGACACAATTGAGTGACTAAAACAACAACAACAGCTACCAACGTTTCAAACCATGGAAATAAGCTGAGAAGATAAACAGTTGTCCAAGACCACACAGTCAGGGAGACACTGCACAGCAGTGGTCTGTTTGCTTCTTGGGCTTGGTCTCTCCCATGAGCGTGTACGCTCCCTGGCAGCAGGAATCACGGCCTGGCTGCAGCCCCCCTCCCCAGACATAACCAGTCATTCTTCAGGGCCTGGCACATAA
>NW_011495059.1:371738-389987 GCF_000754665.1 Bison bison bison
CTGGCACATAATAGGGATCTGATGAGTATGTGTTTGTGGTTCATGCAGGGAGGACCTACCCACGGTGAGCAGTGGGGAACGACGCTGGGAAGAGCAGCAGGGATCCTAGATTTTGAGGTATGCGTGCCAGGGGTTGGGCAGGGGATTCCCATGAGGTCATCAGAGTCCCCTCAAGTGGGCTTATTCACTTGCCCTTTATTCAAACAAGAAAGAGCAGCCATGTGGCAGAGTAAAGCTTGTTTCCTGCTTCAAGGAAAATCTGAGAATTTGGCAGAAGTTCCCAAGGCAGGGCTGGGTCAGCCTCTGCTGGGTTTCCCACTGGTTGCTTTGCATGGTGCCCTAGAACACAGGATTGGGACTGGCTACTGAGCAGCTGTGAAAAGAGGACCCCAAGTGGGTGGTTTGGGGGCTCTGTTCTCTGCCAGCCTCTGTCCAGTGTTCCACCACCTCTGAGCCCTTGTAGGGGAAAGGAAGGAGGGGAGGGGCCCCTGAGACCCCCCGGGCTTCCCTGGCTTGGCCCCCAGGGTGAAGGGGAGATGTCGCAAAGCCTGGACACAGCAGAGCCACCTCCTCCACGTGCACAGAAAAGCTCCAAAGCGCCCGCATGGACACCCAGCGTACAGCGGTGACGCTGTGAGTTCATGGACACACAGGTACGTGATGCACTAGTGTGCCCAAGCATGGCGACAATGTATGCAACACAAACTGGCAGGGGGCCCAGCTCACACACAGAGTGTTCAAGACACCACTCAGTTACACACGTACCCCAAGCATGGGTAACACCAACCATCCCAGACAAAGGTGTCCGGAACATAAGCATGAGTGCACACAGCACAGACCCTTTACGTGACTGGTACACAACATACACAACACCTAGAGTCTGCGCACAGGGGAGGGAGGGGATGCCCGGATGCGAATAAATACACCCTCCATCTGCGACTGAATCCGTGCATAACTCACAGAAACGTGCACACAAACAGATGACATGAGCGTGTAGAGACACACACAGACACCCAGGAACTTAAATTCTGTGCATATTTCAGCTTCTCAATCCCTCAGTCAAAAATCTTTTTTCACATCACACAACCTTCTGCACACTTTAAAACATGAAAAAAAATATGTGTGTGTATGGGAGGGTGGGGGACAAGGGCCTAAGAATTTCCATGAAACACCAGGAGAACATCTCTTACCACTGACTGGAATAGATTAATTTTCCCCATTTCATATTCTAATTATAATTCCTTTTCCCAGCGCCATCTTCAGTCGTCATTACAGCTGGAAGATTGTTCTGCAAAAGCCAGCCCTTCATCTTCTCTTCCCAAGAGTTTTGTCATGGAAATGAGTTTGGGAATCTGAAAGAATCCACATTTTTGCAAACAGCGAATGTGTCAGGATAACCCTTTCATGACGGCCACCAAGGAGAGGCTTCTGAAGAGTCTGTCTCTCCTCAAAATGTGTGGTCCCTTTGGTGAGAGGGGTAGCTGGTCCTCTAGTCCAACAGTCACCCCACACCCCACACCCCAAGAAAAGGATAGATCCCCTTTCTATCTTTAAGCAAACTTAGCAAATAGGTAGGCAAGGTGAAAGGCAAGATGCCCTGATTTTTGCAAGTCAGATGATGCCAGCTCCATCTGTGAAACCTCGGGCAAGCTCTGTAACTGCTTGAAGCCACAGTTTCCTTATTCTTAAGACCCACAGAGCCACTGATTCATAGTAGGTGTGAATTAAATATCTGTGGAATGGACAAATGTGATAACTGTGTAGATGGATGGATGAAAGGGAGGGAGGGAATGAAGGATGGGAAGGATGGATGGATAAATGGATGGATAAGTGGATGATGGATGGTACAAGTCAGCACAGTTCCACAGCAATGTAAAGCAAGCCACAAGTGTAATATAAAATTTTCTAGTAGCCACAGTTTAAAAAGCATAAACAGGTGAAATTAATTTTAAAGACATTTTATTTAACCCAATATATTCACATTATGATCTCAATGCATGATCAATACAAAACAATTGTAAATGAGATGGTTTATAGTCTTTTTTTTTTTGGTACTGTCTTTGAAATCCAGTGTGTATTTAACCTTCCACTATGGCTCAGTTTAGACTTAGCCACATTCTGGGTGCTCAAAAGTCACCAGTGGCTGGTGGTAAATAGAGACGTAAATAGTTGGGATGGGTAAGATGAGTGGATGGATGGTGGGGAGGTATATGGGTGGGATGAATGGATGGGTGGATGGTCAGGCGAGTTGAGTGGTTTAGGGAAGGAATGGGACAGATGGGCCAGTAGGTGGACAAAGAGATGACTCAAGGGTCAGATAGATGGAATTAGAAGGTGGGATGAATGGATGGATGGGCAGATGAGTGGCTGAGATGAGAGGGATGAGAGATAGATGAATGAACTGGGATGGGTGAGTGAGTATGAAGAGACAGGTAACGGGAAGATGCTTGGGATGGTGGGTGAGATAAACAAGTAGATGATTGGCATGGGCAAGTGAGATGCCTGGGTTGATGGAATGGGTTGAACAGGTGGGTGGGATAGATAAGTCTGGTATTTCCTCCTCTATCCACACTTGCTTTGGACAATGAGCTTGAGCAAGCTCCAGGAGTTGGTGATGGACAGGGAAGTCTGACATGCTGCAGTCCATGGGGTCGCAAAGACTCAGACCCGATTGAGTAACTGAACTGAACTGAGCTGATGGCTTCTTAGGGTTGCCACGTGTCACTCTCAAACATTCATCTTCAGCCAAGCTGCCTCCAGATTCCAATGCACAGTTTACCCCTGAACATTGCCCCATTTGGTTCATGCGCACCTCAAATTCAACCCACCCAACACTGAACACATGACACATGGATGAGCCTGCTCTTTCTCTGGCGGTTGGCCATCATGAGAGATGTCACATTCTACAGAGTTCCCCTGGGGTGACTCTGGACCCCTTCCATCCTACATCCTCCTGATCAATCACCAGCAGAAGTCCTCTGCTCAGCTTCCTCCCACCCAATCCATCTTCCTTCCACCCTGGCTATCACTAGCGATCTTTTGGTAATCATTTCACTGCTCAGATCAAAACCCTGAAGTGACCCCACATCACTAGCTCTGGCATACGGGACCCTCCATAACAACCAGCCCTAAGCCTCAGCTCCCATTAAGGCTGCAGAAACCTCCGGAATCTTGAAGCTTGCACATATTTCCCCATCGTCAGCCTGGAGCACCCTCCTCCCTTTCTCTACCCACTGAAAGCCAACTCTTTCTAGGTGTTTTTTTCTTTTCTGGCTACACACTCCAACCGTAACCAGTGCAGCTTGCTTCTATCAACCCATATTCTTGGGCCCAATTTTAAAGTCCCCATCTCAAGTTAGCTTTGGACTTAATTCATCTTCCCTGTATGGTGTGACATCCCAGTCAACAGCATTGATTCTTGAATAGAAGTATTGGTTTCAACACTTTCTAGCTGTGTGTAACCTTGGGTTTAACTTCTCCTTACCTCAGGTTCGTCACCTGTAAAATGGTAATGATGGCAGTTAATTATTACTGCCTTAAAAAGTTTTTTATATCTGTTATCATATATTAGATACGAGCTATGGTCATGTATGGATGTGAGAGTTGGACTGTGAAGAAAGCTGAGAGCTGAAGAATTGATGCTTTGAACTGTGGTGTTGGAGAAGACCCTTGAGAGTCCCTTGGACTGCAAGGAGATCCAACCAGTCCATCCTAAAGGAGATCAGGCCTGGGTGTTCATTGGAAGGACTGATGCTAAAGCTGAAACTCCAATCCTTTGGCCACCTCATGCAAAGAGATGACTCATTGGAAAAGACCCTGATGCTGGGAGGGATTGGGGGCAGGAGGAGAAGGGGACGACAGAGGATGAGATGGCTGGATGGCATCACTGACTCGATGGACATGAGTTTGTGTAAACTCTGGGAGTTAGTGATGGACAGGGAGGCCTGGTGTGCTGCGGTTCATGGGGTTGCAAAGAGTCAGACACGATTGAGCAACTGAATTGAACTGAACTGAACTGAATACTCTATAACATAATACTTCATAATGGTGATAACTTTTGACAAGTGTTTAATAGATGTTATCTTTTATTATAATATGCTAGATTATTATCCCTTCATCAGTCCCAGTAGCCCTCAGTCTTGCAGAGAACCATGTCTCCTGTGTCACGGAGGCCATCAGATATCCCCTCAACTCTCTCCCCTCCCCTACTTTATTAACATCACATCCCTCCTGACATCCTTTCCTTTAGTCTAAATAGGTGAAGTGTCTCCCTTCTGTTCAAGGTGAGCCCCTCCACTTTGACCTCATGCCCCTTGTGTCTTCCTCGTATTCACTCCCACTCGTGGTCTTAGGTCTAAGACCAAATTTACATGTGCTGAGGCAAAATGAAATCAGTCAATGCCCTATATCAGGTACCAAGCACCTACAATGTACTGAGTAACACATCTCCCAACATCGAGGGTTTATGATAAACAAAGCTTGTCACGGGGCCCTGAAAAGAGGTAACAGCAAAGGAATTCTGAGGTCACAGAAGGGGCAACAGTCATTGTTCATTGACTAGTATCTAGTGATTATGTGCCTGGCATTGTACAGATACCAGGCATCCTGTAATGGTAATGACACAGCCCCTAAGGAGTCCCCAGTCCTTTGGAGAAGCTTGGGCAAATAACATGTTCCTATTCTCCAAACCTGAGAAATGAACACAGGCCATTCTTTGGCCACTGTCTCACGACAGGAGCAAATAAAAACCTTGTCTGAAAGCTTGTCTTAATTGGTCAGTGACAGTTTTGCACCCACCCATCCTCTGAAAGTCAAGAGATCAATTAACAGTCTCACTACCATAGCTACACGTCCACAGGTGGCGGTCAGCCTGTCCCAAGAACCTCCTGCTTCTGAAAGTCCCCTATGCCAGGACTCCATGCTTCCTCAAACCCTACAAAACTCAGCTCTTGCTTGATTTGGACAGACTAACTTTGCAAAGTACGGCAATGAATTCAGCATCATGTTGAATGGCAGCCTCATCTTTGACAAATGTGACCATGGTAGGATAAAGTTATCATAGAAGAATGGAAGAAGAGAGAAGTGTCTTTCAAGAGAAATCTTCTGAAAAGGGTAGCCTGGAAGCCCCATGATGGAGAACACATAGGAGTTGGCCAGGCAAAGAGCAGGGAATGTGACATCTGAGGCTGCTGGGAGCACAGGCCAGTGGGCACCTACTCTATTTCAGACCTCCTCCCAGAGCCATGCCTGGTCATCTCATTGGAAAGCCCCAGAATTCCCAAGGAATTGCATGACCAGCCCCATTGTAGAGGTGAGCAAGGCAAGGCTCAAAGTGGTTGGTAGCTTGTGTATAGCTCTCCAATCAGTTCCGAATCTACCCTCGATTCTAGGTACCAAAGCAACAGTTGTTGTGTACAAGTTGCTGACCCTCCCCTCTGCACGGAGACACACATCAAAGACCAAAGATGCACAGCCCTCAACCCGGCCAGTTGCAGACACCAAGAGATGTGCCTCGTGGAGATCTAAAGAGGAAACAATCAAAGCAGCCTACACGGCTCCTGCCTGCCCCGACACCGGGCCGTGAGAACACTTGTTCTGCGCAGATAAAACACAGTTCAAAAGCAGCGAGGCAGCAAATGTGGCAGCTGCGCCCTGGGTCCTGCCGAGAGTGCGGTTTTATGTGGAAGTCTCACAGAGAGATACACCTCGGAGCGGGGAGGTGGTGGAGGAGGGGCAGAGAGGCCCTGTAGAGATGCAACTGGACAGGGAGAGGGCCTTGGGCTCAACTCCGACCAGATCCCATACGCTCGAGTCCAGGCCCACCGTCTCTTAATGAAGGATGATGGCACCATGGGTACAAACACGGGCTCGGGTGCCAAGCTGCCTGGGTCCAAATCTGCTGGCTTTTCAAGCTGTGCAACTTGTAAACTAAGTTATTATGTCTCTGCTTCCTCATCTAGAAAACGTGTATGACTATCATTTGGATTAAACAAATTTCTGTGCTTAGAACATTGCCTAGTGCAGAGAAAGCACTCAAAATTGTTAGCTATTACACACACACACACACACACACACACATATATAACTTATAAGGTAATATATTACTTACACTGTTTAATTCTTACAACAACCCTTCAGTTCAGTTTAGTTGCTCAGTCGTGTCCAATTCTTTGTGACCCCATGAACCACAGCATACCAGGCCTCCCTGTCCATCACCAACTCCTGGAGTTTACCCAAACTCATGCCCATCGAGCCATCTCATCCTCTGTCGTCTCCTTCTCCTCCTGCCCCCAATCCCTCCCAGCATCAGGGTCTTTTCCAATGAGTTATCTCTTTGCATGACGTGGCCAAAGTACTGGAGTTTCAGCTTTAGCATCATTCCTTCCAAAGAAATCCCAGGGCTGATCTCCTTCAGAATGGACTGGTTGGATCTCCTTGCAGTCCAAGGGACTCTCAAGAGTCTTCTCCAATACCACCGTTCAAAAGCATCAATTCTTTGGCTCTCAGCTTTCTTCACAGTCCAACTCTCACATCCATATATGACCACTGGAAAAACCATAGCCTTGACTAGACAGACCTTTGATGGCAAAGTAATGTCTTTGCTTTTTAATATGCTCACTTTCACTTTTCACTTTTGTGCATTGGAGAAGGAAATGGCAACCCACTCCAGTGTTCTTGCCTGGAGAATCCCAGGGATGGGGGAGCCTGGTGGGCTGCCATCTATGGGGTCGCACAGAGTCGGACACGACTGAAGTGACTTAGCAGTAGCAGAAGCAGCAGGTTAGTCATAACTTTCCTTCCAAGGAGTAAGCGTCTCTTAATTTCATGGCTGCAATCACCATCTTCAGTGATTTTGGAGCCCCCCAAAAATAAAGTCTGACACTGTTTCCACTATTTCCCCATCTATTTCCCATGAAGTGATGGGAACAACAACCCTAGGAGGTTGATATAATTGCTTCTCTTTTGCAGATGAAGAAAATGAATGGGGTTTCATGCAAACCTGTGAGGGCTTAAGTGGGATTCTTTCCTGCCTGCCATATGTAATTGGTGCCCGCCTGCCATATATAATTTGAAATAAAATTTGCAAACTAAACTCTTTGTCAGAGAGTCTAATTGGGTTTGTTTTTCCCATGATGATGACTTTCGTGCTTTGTTCCTGAATATCAAACATCAATTTCTCTCCAAAGAAAAAAGCTTTTCTCCTTATCAGTCCTTTGCACATTCTTATTCTGCCCACCAAGAAATCCAGGGCTCCGACTGAGGCCCAGAGAGGTTAGGGGATCTACCCAAAGCCACACAGCCAACAAGGGCCCAATCTGATTTCTGTATTCCATGCTGCTGAACCCCCAAAGCCCGCACTGGCTTCCTACCCCCACTGTTTCTAAGCTGAGTGAACCAGAGCAGGTGACCTCATGACCCTGGGCCAGGGACTTTGTCTGCCAGGAAGGAGAGACTATGCCTTGGATATGGCCTGCTGGGAGGCTGGGAGTCTCTGGAGCAAGTTTGGTGCTGTGGTCACTGCAGGAACCGCCTCCTCACCACTAAAAAGAGTCACATAAGATGGTGCCATCTGTTATATCAATAAAAACTATCTAGGAGGTAGTGAGAAAAGACAGTGATCAATACAACTTTGGTGGCAGAGTGCGCTACCAGGCACTTGGCTCCTCTGGGAGATGAGAGTTGTTGCCCCATTTTACAGACAGGGAAGTAGGGCCTTCCTAGCTGGCTCTAACCTCGCTTCTTCTAGACCTGGGCTATAACAGTGCAGTAGTCCATGAGCGCTTGGAATGTGGCTGGTCCAAACTGAAAGGTGTTTATGTGTAAAATACACATCAGGTCTCAAAGACTTGGAACAACAATAGCAAAAAAGACTATTAAGATGCCTCATCAATATATTTATATTGATTACATGCTGAAGTGATAACATTTTGGGTATATGGGGCTAACTAAAATATTTTATTAATTTCAGCTGTTTCTTTTTCCTTTTTTAAATATGACTACTAAAAAATTGAAGTGATATAGACAGTATGCATAATATTTCTATTGGACAGTGCTGGTCAAGATGCTGTCCCAGCCACTACAGTTTCAGACTCAGAAACTTAGAGATAGCAAAAGCTGAATCCAATTCTCCACTCAGAAATGGGGAAACTGAGACTCATAGAGGGAGAGTGATGTTTAAGGCAAGAGGCTGGCACAGAGGCATTCATTCACTCAACAAATGCAGTTGTTCACTTGCTAAGTCACGTCCAACTCTTTTTGACCCCATGGACTGCAGCATGCCAGGCTCCCCTGTCCTCCACTATCTCCTAGAGTTTGTTCAAATTCATGTCCATTGACTTGGTGATCCAACCATCTCATCCTCTGTCATCCCCTTCTCCTCCTGCCTTCAATCTTTCCCAGCATCAGGGTCTTTTCCAATGAGTTGGCTCTTTGCATCAGATGGCCAAAGTATTGGAGCTTCAGCTTCAGTCCCTGCAATGAATATTCAGGGTTGATTTCCTTTAGAATTGACTGGTTTGATCTCTTTGTTGTCCAAGGAACTCTCAAGAGTCTTCTCTAGCACAATAGTTTGAAAGCATCAATTCTTTGGTGCTCAGCCTTCTTTCTGGTCCAACTCTCACATCTGTACATGACTACTAGAAAAATCTTAGCTTTGACAATATGGACCTTTGTCGGTAAAATGTCTTTTCTTCTAACATGCTCTCTAGGTTTGTCGTAGCTTTCCTTCCAAGGAGCAACTGCCTTTTAATTTCATGGCTGCAGTCACCGTCCACAGTGAGTTCTAAGTTCTGGGATACAGCAGAGAACAAAATGTGGACCCACACTCCAGACCAGAGGTGACAAGGTGATGATGCAGGTTTCCTTGCCTGGCCCAAGACCCCTAGAGTAGCCAGGGCAGCCGGACTTGCATCAACCCCTCAGTTCCCCATTGTCAGCTCAGACCACAGAGCTCAGCGATGGAAAGACACAAGAAAACTCCAGCTCCAACCCAGAGCAGATCCACCTCAAAGACCCCTACTGAGCACCCCCAGCAGCTGCCAGGACAACCTGATGGACAGAGTGGTTCAGTGGGCACAGCCTGGCCGCCTGGCAGGCCTATGATTCTACCCCTGTAACTTACATACCGTCTGCGTTACTGCAGATTTATGGCAAAAATTATCCTCTCTCTCAGCTCCATTTAAAGCCATTTGGAGCTCGCTTCCATCCTCGATTATAAATCTAATTGCACATTCCAAACAGACAAGCACTCATTAAGCTTTAATTATGCACATGTTGTTTTCAACAAACATTTTCATTTGGCCGCTGTGAGGGGGAATGGTTCCCAGGGGGCTGTCAGTGCTGCCTGTGGCTAGAGGGAGTTGGGGCCCGAGAAGTGGGTCAGGGCGGGGTCCAAGGGGAACGTCCAAGAGCAGGGCCAGGACCCCATCAGACCTGGCTTATGATCTTGATGGTTTCCCATCAGGCGTCCACTGCAGAAGATGCCACAGGTATGTTCTCAGCCCCAATGAGCCAGAGTCTCATCTAAGCTGAAGCCAGTGGGCAGCTCTAGGGTGTGGAAGGGGAACCCACACTCCCAGCCTTGAACGATAAGCTCTCCCTCCTCAGGAGCTGTCCCTGCTCTCACCCATCCCTTGCATTGCACCTGGCACCATCTTTCTCCAGAACCTTCCATGCCCTCCTGTGTCCACTCATCTATTCCACAGTGACAGACTATGCACAGACTCGATTGGGCAGTGAGGGGCCAGTGGAGATCATGACAGATAAGGACCCTGTCTGGTTCTGTCCAGGTGACTCTCCTCCAAGGTCCATCTTCCCCATGGTGGGGGGAAAATCAGAACACTTTACCATAGCATTCAAAGCACTTAAGGACCTGAGTCCTGCCAGCCTGACCATCGAGGCTGGCCTCTCATCCCTCTCTCACATTCCTCCCTTGCTCTTTTGGAGATGTGTGGACCTCCCGGCATGCACCATGCTTTCCCTCCCTCTTGGCCTCTGTGGCTCTGAACTCTCCACCTGAATCTCCCTTCTCAATCTCTTCCTTGTTGTCAGCTCCCTTTCACTCCCACACTGTCCCTTCCAGGAAGCCATTGCTGACACCCATTCTCGGATCAGGCTGGCTGCCCCTCTGCTGGGGGGAAGCTATGGAAGCATTTATTGGACCCTGATGCTGTAACTGGGTTTCCCTGGTGTCTCAGATGGTAAAGAATCTGCCTGTAATGTGGGAGACCCAGGTTTGATCCCTGCATTGGGAAGATCCTCTGGAGAAGGAAATGGCAACCCACTCTAGTACTCTTGCCTGGGAAATCCCATGGACAGAGGAGCCTGGCGGGATACAGTCCATGGGGTCACAAAAAGTTGGACACCACTGAGCAATTAAACAACAATGCTGTAACCACTGCCACATGTCTGGTTCGTAAGACCAGCCTGCCCCACTATTTCCCCATAGCACCCTCTGCTCCAAGGGCTGGGAGGAGAGGCACCTACTCGTTGTGTGGCCTTGAACAAGGCCTTCTTCTCTCTGGGCCTCAGTTTCCCCACTGGGACATGGAGGGTTTGAATGGGTGAGGCTCTCTGGGCCCCTTGCAGTGCAGTAAGTTTTAAGTTTTGTGGTTTGTGCAGGAGCTAAGAGCTTTCTCTTTCCCACCTGAAGAGTGGTCCTGAAGCCACCGACCCCCATTCAAAGGTTCAGCCAGGACCCTGGGAGCAGAGGGAGCCTACCAAACCAAGTATGGAGTGGGGAAAAGGCACCCACCCAGAGATGGGGACCAGGGGTGGTGGAGAGCTCTGAGGCCACGCCTCAAAGAGCTTCTGGAAAAACAAGGGAAATAAATGCTTGCTTTAAAATGCATATCAAGCCCCATTCACATCTGATGATGAACTGATGTTCTAGGGCAAGTTCCGTGGAAACAGACTCAGAGTGAAATCTTCCAGCTGGATGTTTATTGGGGAGCACTAAAGAAGAGCAAGGGAAGTTGGTGGGCAGAGGGCAAGTTGAACTGTGATGCAGTCAAAAACAGAGGCTTCAGTCTGTCCCAAGGAGACTCTGGAGCTGGGACGGCTCTGCAAAGATGAGTCAGGAGCCATTGCATTCCCAAGTAGGCTAGCCATTGGGTCCAGGTTGAGGCAGAGAAGGGTGTTTGATAAACTTGGACAAGGCTCCTCCTTCCACCAAAGGCAATTAATACCAAGAGAGAGACTCAACTGTGAGTAGCAGTAGCCGCCACTCCTCACAGCTGGCAGGATAAGCATCTTAGTCAGGGAGGGATCTGGGTGATTTACAACAGCTTCCTTTACAGCTATGATCATCCGTTCATTGTAACTAAACTGTGCAACATTTACAGCCTGCTTAATATGTCAGTGAAAGAGAACGTGTTAGTTGCTCAGTCGTGTCCAACTCTTTTCGACACCGTGGACTGTAGCCCACCAGGCTCCTCTGTCCATGGAATTCTCCAGGCAAGAAGACTGGAGTGGTTAGCCATTCTCTTTGGGAGTTTTTAACTCATATAATCCTTACAACAACCCTGCAAGGTGAGCTGCTACTTTTTTAATTGGAGTAAAACTGCCTTACAACCTTGTGTTAGCTTCTGCTGCACAACAAAGTGAATGAGCTGCATGTGTACATACATCCCCTCCCTCTTGCACCTCCCTCCCACCCCCTCCCACTGAGTTACCACTTCTAAGGCTCCCATTTTACAGATGAGGAAACTGAGGTCAAGTGAGGTTAAGCTGCTTGCCCAAGGCCACATAGTTAGTAAGTGGTGGGAGTCAGGACTCAAAAGTCAGGATGTCCACTTCCAGAGCCCATTCTCTCATGACTGGGCTGGGCTACTTCCATGGCCTTGGCTGCTACTCACAAAGGCACAGAGCTACCTGCCTCCGGCCTGCTGCCCAGAGGCTGGGCTGCGGTCAGCAGTCTAGAGCCTCAGGCTGCCCAGAGCGGCCAGTATTTGTGCCTGACAATTATCCATCATCTGAGTGGTTGGGAACAAGTCCCAAAACTGATTCTTGCCAAAGACAATTAACTAAAAGCCACATGAGCATACGTTGGGGGAGGAGGGGGACTGTGGCGTGGGGATGGGGGGAGTGAGTGTGACTGAGACAATGAGAAGCAGATGATTTGGAAGATATTTTCTCCCCAGCGCTACAAAACAAGCCCTCAATCATGCCACAAAGGGCTGGTATTGTTGGAAGGGAAATATGTCAACGACAGCGTTCAATTGTGGGGCGGTTAAAAAAAAAAAGAAAGGAAAAAAAAAAAATCTTTTGAAATTGTGATTTGACCTAGAAAGGTTTTTTAGGTCACCTGAACTTGGCACTGATGCCTCTAACCCCAAAACCTAACACAGACAAAGTACCAAGTTCACTTCCTTTTGTCAGTGCCAGATAACCCAGGAAACGATTTGTATAAACACTGCTGCTGTATTTTTTAGTGTATGAAAATCAGCCCTCGGACTTGGGAGCCGGGAGGACAGTGGAGCAGGGCGGTTTTGGAAGCCCAGGCTCTGCACTTGGTCGCTGCGTGGCTAGGACAAGGACCTCAGTTCTCTGATTCTCATATGTCTCCCCTGTAAAGTGGGAATGGGACTGGCAGGACTGCGTGTGCTGCCTGGCAGTGTGTGGGCACCCTGAGGTGCCCTCGAGAGGCTAGATCTTTCTGTCACTCCTGCCACTTGCCTAGGCTGAGGGCCACCCTCTGTTCTTGACTATGGAACTCCTATGCCCCAGGTCTGGACTCTCCCTGGGGACCTTGCAACACAGAAGCCAGGAAGGCAGTTAGAAGCAGTTAGAATCTCTGTCTTAACAGGGCTTTTCTTCCCAGACTCAGGAAGGGAGAGCAAAACCCCATTCCAAGGCGGAGCACATGCCAACGAGTTCTTCAGATTCATCTCCACTATCAGGCCACCCAGTCAGAGATACATTACAGAACCTCAGGGCTGACGGGCTCTCAGACCTTCTCATTATCCCTCTGGGGAAAATTGAGCCTGGTAGATGGCCCCCAGTGACTGGCAACAGCATGCCAAGAGTTGCAATCACCACATTCCTAGGGTCTCTGACCCTGTGTTCCCCCAAAATGACAAACTCATCCTGGTTACCCTCAAAATCCAAGGTGGTATCAGCATATCTGAATTCCCCAGCCCCCAACCTGAGAATCTATGATGTACTGGCCATTGCCAGGCTCTGAGGGGACCAGGGACACAGAAACCATCCCCAGGGAAGGTTGGGTTCCAGAGGCAGTACAGACACCAGCACTGGTGACAGCTGGAGTGATGAGGGAGACACAGGTAGAGACAGGCCAGGTGGGTCAGCAGATGCACACCTGCCAGGTAGAGGAGCCACAGGATCAGAGAGCTGGGGTGTGAGGCTGCAGGGAGGGTGAGAACACCGCGTGTGCGTGCGTGTGTGTGTGTGTGTGTGTGTGGCTGTGAGGTCAGCTATATAGAGTGCACGGGAAGAGTCAACATTCACTGAAAAACAATGGTGAGAGTCTGAAACAATATTCCTAAGAGAAGAGTAATAGGGGCGTGGGAGTGCCATCTAGTTTGGCCTGAGATAAAACATTCTGCAAAGCAACAGTTAAATAAACAGTTAAATAATTAAAGCAGCGGGGCAGGGATGTCAACGGAGAACTTCACATCAATGAAACAGAAAGAAAGTGCAGAATCAGACCCAACTCTGTACGGAAACACATTACATTCCGGTTACAGAGGGCACTTACTCTACGCCAGGCACAGCATGGAGTGCTTCACCTAGGATATTTCAGACAGCCTTTGCAAGGAGCCTGAGCCTGTAACTGAGATGCTACGACTCCTTTTTTACAGAGGACAAAAGCTCCATGTAAGCAGAGTGCTCAAGGTTACACGGCTACAAAGTGACAAAATCAGAATCTTAACTCTGCTAGCTCCTGCCCATAACAGCCACTCTATTTTGCCTCTCCTTTTGGAAACAAAGAGACAAAGACCAATTATTTCATGAAAAGGATGAGGGGTTATCCTGTTCCCACTTAGGAACACTGGACTAGATACCCAGGCCAGCCATCCACCAACATGTCCTGAGAACAGATTCTAGAGTTAAATATAAAAAGTCACGTTACAGGGAAATATCAGAAAACAGACAGAATGCTTATCAGATCTCTGGCATCAGGATAACTTCCTCAGTCCTCAAAGCAATCACGGACGGAGGGAGATTGACAGATTCAAATATATACGCATTCATATCTTCTGTAGAGGGAAGCATAATAAAACCAAAATGAAAAGGACATCAGACTAAGAAAATAGCAGCACCAACTATGAGACAGTTAATATATACGGTGCAGAAACGGCGTAGTCAAATTAAAGAGACAGCAAGGTGCCGACAGACAAGAAGACGCAAGAACGAACAGGAACGTCACACAGGAGGCAATCTAGCAAGAGACAAGTACATAGGGAAAAACGGAGCGCTTGATTCTGTGAACACGGGAGAAATGTACATGAAACACACCTACTGTAATGAAACTGGGATACTTTCCACGTTCGTGCCGTGGAAAGCAGCTTCCAGCCTACTGGAAAGGAACACAGCAGCCGCCCCCAGGCAGACAGCCAGCGGGAAGCAGGGTAGATGAGTGCCCGAGACCAGTGCCGGCTGCCCAAGAGTCACCCCTCACCACGCTGCTCATTTGTCTCAAGTCCACCGAGTCTTCCTGGAAGCAGCTTCTGTTCTCCATGCCGGGGATGGTACCAGTGATGGACAGGCCACAGTCTCTGTCCTTCTGAGTATCTGGTGTACTGAAGAGGAAGGACCAGCCATTATAAACGGGTGATAAGTGCACTGGGAGCCAGAGTTCACGGGAGCATGGAGACTTCTCAGAGGAGGTTTCTAAGCCCACCTACCTGCAGGCTGAGCAGAATTAATCAGGTGAGGGAGAAACCACCAGGTGGGAGAGGGTGGTGGAAACAGCATTTGCCAAGGCCAGAGGGCAGGAGAGGAGGACCCACTTAAGGGAGGCAGTGAGAGCTGAGCTGCTCAGGCAAACAGGATCTGATGAGGCTTTTCAGGGCTACATGGGGTGGGGGTGGGGGGTGGAGACCTAAGTCCAGATTGTAAGCTACATTTTATTTTTTTACTAATTTTTATTGCAGTAGAGTTGCTTTACAATATTGTGTTAGCTTGTTGCTGTTTCACTGCTAAGTTATGTCTCTCTGTGACCCCATGGACTGTAGCCCACCAGGCTCCTTCTGTCCACAGGATTTCCCAGGCGAGAATACTGGACTGGGTTGCCATTTCCTTCTCCAGGGGATCTTCCCCACCCAGGGATTGAATCTGACTCTCGGCTTCCCTGGTGGCTCAGAGGGTAAAGCGTCTGCCTGCAATGCAGGAGACCTGGGTTTGATCCCTGGGTCAGGAAGATCCCCTGGAGAAGGAAATGGCAACCCACTCCAGTACTCTTGCCTGGAAAATCCCATGGACAGAGAAGCCTGGTAGACTACAGTCCATGGGATCCAAAGAGTTGGACACAAATGAACGACTTCACTTTCTTTCTTTCTCCTGCATTGCAGGCGGTTCTTCACCACTAAACCACCAGGGTAGCCGTGTCAGCTTCTACTGCAGAGCAAAATGAATCAGCTCTACATATACATATACTCCCACTGTTTTGGATTTCCCTCCCATTTAGGACACCATGGTGCAGTAAGTAGAGTTCCCTGTAGTTTTAGAAGTCCAAGCCACAGCAATCAGAGAAGACAAAGAAATAAAAGGAATGCAAATTGGAAAAGAAGTAAGACTGTCATTGCTTGCAGATGACATGGTACCATACATAGAAAATCCTAAAGATGCCACCAGTAAACTACTACAGCTAATCAATGAATTCAATAAAGTTGCAGGATACAACATTAATACATAGAAATCACTTACATTCCTATACACTGACAACAAAAGATCAAAAAGAGAAGTTAAGGAAACAATCCCATTTACCATCGCAACAAAAAGAATTTTTCCAGTGGTCATGTATGGATGTGAGAGTTGGACTATAAAGAAAACTGAGCACCGAAGAATGGATGCTTTTGACCTGTGGTGTTGGAGAAGACTCTTGAGAGTCCCTTGGACTGCAAGGAGATCCAACCAGTCCATCCTAAAGGAGATCAGGCCTGGGTGTTCACTGGAAGGACTGATGCTAAAGCTGAAACTCCAGTACTTTGGACATCTGCTGAGAAGAGCTGACTCATTTGAAAAGACCCTGATGCTGGGAAAGATTGAGGGCAGGAGGAGAAGGGGATGACAGAGGATGAGATGGCTGGATGGCATCACCGACTCAATGGACATGGGTTTGGGTCGACTCCGGGAGTTGGTGATGGACAGGGAGGCCTGGTATGCTGCAATTCATGGGGTCGCAAAGAGTCGGACACGACTGAGTGACTGAACTGAACTGAACTGAAGGAGGCAAAAAACCTGTACACAGAAAACTGTAAGATACTGATGAAAGAAATCAAAGACAACACAAACAGATGGAGAGATACACCATGTTCTAGGACTGGAAGTGTCAATATTGTGAAAATGACTACACTACCCAAAGCAATCTACAGATTCAGTGCAATCCCTATCAAATTACCAACGGCATTTTTCATAGAATGAGCTGCATTTTAGAAACTGGCCTCTGGCCTTGGGTGGAAAATGGATTGGGGGAGATAGGATTGCAGCCTGTCTAGGGAGCCAGGCAGAAGCTTCTGTGATGATCCAGGGCCAGCGCCTGGAAGCAGGACTCTGAGCAGGGTAGAAACACTTGCTAAAGAAATAATAAGTAAAAGAGCATGGCAGTGATTCAAAAATAGAAATTTATATTGATTTAGAAAGGGAAGCAGGGTTGAAGTCAGAATAAAACCACGACAATCTCCAGTGTATTTTCCAAAATTCAGAACTAAGAGTCTCAGAGATGAATGAAACCTGCCAAGAGCAAGGGCTCACCCAGGAGTCAGAAAAGGGGTGACTCACACAGTTTTGCAAACCCTAATTTCCTCTCCTTGGTCACACACTTCCTTCTGATTTCTTTTTCTGATGATTCATAAGAAAAAAAAATTTCTCCGTTTAAATTTAAACCCAAAATGCTTGAACTCTGGAGCTTACCCTACCCAAGCCTTAACCTCTGCCCCTCAGCCAACAGAACTCAATTTAAACCCAGGTAACTAAAAAGACACTGGCTGCCAAGAAACCAAGAGGAAACTAGAGGTTTCTAGCTTTATTGTGGCTGTCAAAGGCCCCATGGGGCCTCTGAGACCCTAGGAGGGTCTTCAAGCAGCAACTCACAGGCCCAGGTCCACAGCCCTTAGCCAGGACCCACAGAGTTTCAGAATTCAGAATTTGTTTGGATTTCAGAAAAGTGAGGAAGTGATAATTCCACAAATTAGGTAGTAGCCTCTGTGGGGTCCGAGTTAAGACACTTTCAGATTTCTACAGTGAATCCCTAGAGGGCTAGGTAGAGATTATGTCTGTCAGTTTAGATCAGACTTGGGAGCTGAATGAGTTTGCAGCATATTTGCAAAATAACTGCTGGTTTCAGAGCCTTTTGGATCTCAAATAAGGCAGTTTAGAGTTGACTCGAGCACTGGGCGCACATGTGCTGGGCCCTTGGGACACCATCCCACTGTATGCCCATCTTATAGATGAGGAAACTGAGGCTCAGGAAGGTAAAGGAAACTGCCCAAGGTCTCACAGCTATTAGGCGACTGAGCTGGGATTAGACCCCAGATCTTACATCCTTCTATGGGCACACATGGATCTGCCAGGCTGCTGAAATTCCAGGCAGTGCTTAGCATTACAGGAAATGTGGGCAGCATTGGGATCTGGCCAAAACCAGGTGCAGACTTCCCTAGAAGTCCAGTGGTTAAGAACCCACCTTCCAATGCAGGGGTCACAGGTTCGATCCCTGGTCAGGGAGCTGAGATCCCACATGCCTCAGGGCAACTCACACAGCCAAAAATAAATAACATAAATAAATATATTTTAAAAGACCAGGTGCAACAGGAATTGGGTGCCTGCAAGATGCGCATCCCCTCAGGCAGGCCCAGGAGCATCGACCCTCCTCACAAGCCCAGAACTCCCCGCATCCACTGTAGATATGGTCCCCAAAGGCCTCAGAGTCCACTGGGGGATATTTTTTAAAAGAAAAATGGTAAATGTAGTAAGTCATTTACTTAGTATGTTGGACGGTTCTGAGACCTATATGAGAAAAAACGGTGGGGCAGGTGAGATGAGTCGGCAGTGGTGAGAGTTTGAACAGGG
>NW_011495059.1:390087-390509 GCF_000754665.1 Bison bison bison
GGTAGTCAAGGTGGGCCTCCCTGAGAAAGTGACAGTCGAGCAAAGACTGCGAAGAGGTGAGTGAGCCAGCCAGGCAGGTATGTTGGGGAGAGGCCGGGCAAAGACCCAAAGGTAGGAGTGTGCTGGTGGAGACCACTAAGGTGGGCAGAGCTAGTGAGGGGGGCGGGAGGGGAGGCCAGAGAGGTTAACAGGGGAGAGAGTGTACCCCCAGATGGCACTGAGATTACCCCTCCCCGGAGAGAGGAAGGCAGCACTTTTTCCGCCTGCCTTATCTGATGCTGTGGTTGGAGGAGCGGGCGAGGGCAGGCGTGAGGGCAGCACACGTAGCCCGGCACATCCGAGGAACCTCAGAGGGGCCCCAAGCAGCTGACATCCGCTCGGCCTGCGGCTTCTTCCTGTGGCTTCTGCATCTCAGGCTGCCC
>NW_011495059.1:390609-403800 GCF_000754665.1 Bison bison bison
AGGCTGCCCCCATGGCTGCTATTTTTGCTCCTGTTTGGGGTTCAAGGCAGGGCTCCTCTGTGCACGGGGCCAGGGGCTGCTGGGCCCAGCCCCTCTTCGGGTTTCCTCTGCTCAGAGCAACAGGGAGGAGCTGTTTAAATGTTCCAAGTATCTTTGGGGACACTTCCTGTTCAGTAAGTGGGAAAGAAGTAGGAATTTGTTATAGGTATCATCCTGTCAACCTCTTGACCCTCTAAGCTCAGAGAGGTTAGGTGGCTAGTCTGAGGTCACACAGCCAAGTCAAACCACAGGCTGAGGATTCTGATCCAGTCAGTCTAGGTCTGAAGGCTGTAAATTAGCAAGGGGCTCTCTGCATTTACTATCTAAAGTAATGTTTACCAAGCAGACAGTCTGTGTTATCCAGACTTATAGAAGGTATGAGACTAAAGGTACATCATCAGTTCAGTTCAGTTGCTCAGTCATGTCCGACTCTTTGTGACCCCATGGACTGCAGCACACCAGGCTTCCCTGTCCATCACCAACTCCCGAGGCTTGCTCAAACTCATGTCCATCAAGTCGGTGATGCCATCCAACCATCTCATCCTCTGTTGTCCCCTTCTCCTCCTGCCCTCAATCTTTCCCAGCATCAAGGTCTTCTCAAATGAGTCAGCTCTTCGCATGAGGTGGCCAAAGTATTGGAGTTTCAGCTTCAATTTCAGTCCTTCCAATGAATATTCAGGACTGATCTCCTTTAGGATGGACTGGTTGGATCTCCTTGCAATCCTAGGGACTCTCGGGAGTCTTCTCCAACACCACAGTTCAAAAGCATCCATTCTTCGGCGCTCAGCTTTCTTTATAGTCCAACTCTCACATCCATACATGACTACTGGAAAAACCATAGCTTTGACTAGATGGACCTTTGTTGGCAAAGTAATGCCTCTGCTTTTTAATATGCTGTCTAGGTACATTATACATGCCTTCAATCCCCTCCGAGCATCATAGCACTGATGGGAAGGACTGTGATACAGTGGGCACAAGAGAAGGGCCTCTGGCTCAAACTGTTGGGGCTGGGATGAGGTGGCGATCAGAGAGGGTTTCTAGGGAGCAGTTATGCCACAACATGGTCCGCGGGAAAAGGCAAAGAGGGACATGCCTGGGGGCCCAGTGGTTAAGAATCCACCTGCCAATGCAGGGGACACGGGTTTGATCCCTGGTCCAGGAAGATCCGACATGCCAAGAAGCACTGAAGCCTGTGCACCACAACTTCTGAAGCCTGCACACCTAGAGCCCCTGCTCTGCAGCAAGAGAAGCCACCGCAAGGAGAAGCCCACACGCTGCAGTGAAGAGCAGCCCTCACTCCCCACAACAGAGAAAGCAAGCGCACAGCAACGAAGATCCAGCACAGCCAAAAATAATGACTTAATTTTAAGGTGAGTTAGTCGCTCAGTCGTGTCTGAATTTTTTCGACCCTATCAGAAGCTATCAGGACCCCTTCAGGCTCCTCTGTCCAGTTCTCCAGGCAAGAATACAGGAGTGGGTAGCCATTCACTTCTCCAGGGGATCTTCCCAACCTAGGGATCAAACCCAGGTCTTCTGCAATGAAAGTGGCTTTTTTTTTTTTTTTTAATCATCTGAGCCAATTTATTAACACAAAAAGAAAGGCGGGAGTTCGAGGAGTAAAGGAAGCATATTCTGGATAAAAGAGCCTGGGTGCACAAAACCAAGAAGCATGTTCTCTCGGCTAGCGGGGAGGAGCTTTAGGAAGCAGGAGGGCAGTGATTCTGCCTGGGAGGGAGGAGGCAGAAGCCAGCTCTGACTGCAAAGCCTGAGATCCAACAGGGGCCCCAGCCCCACTAGCAGGCATATGAAAGATTTCAGAACAGATCCAGTGGCTCCAAGTGACCAAGGATTCAAGCAGAGGAGCTGCTCGTGGAGACTGCACTGGGGGAGGGTCTGTGAACAGAGCAGACTCTAAGAGGGAAGGTGCAGCTAGGGAGTCCTGGATAGAGGCTCCTGTGTCGCCCAGGCACAGGTGATAGAGAAGCAGGGAGACGTGGCTGTGGCCTAGGGGTGCAGTCATCAGGGAGTAGGGCAGAGAGAGGGGTCAGGGATGACTTAAGCCAAGCACTGGAAGGCCATGAAGTTTACCAGGATGGGGTGACGGGAGCGGGCATGTCTGGGGATGGGCGCACGTGCATCAAGATCAGGACCATTCAGAGCCACTGTCTCCTTCAAATGAACTTTCTGGCGGCTCTGAGGATGTGCAAACCAAGGCTGCCTCTCTACACTATTTCCCCGTCCTTAGTGGCTGGCGGTTCCCATGCCTCAGCTGTAAGACCTGCAGAAGGTGAGAATGTTGCCTGAAGTCTCAGAGTCAGAAATCACGAGAGCAAAGCCTGCCCATCCAGGCTCTCCTATGCCCATTCTCATGTCCAACTCGACAGACACTCCATAGCGGGGGACCCTCACACCCTCCCTGGAAAACGGCACCGCAGGGTCTGGGAGAAGCTAGGGAATTCAATCCCATCTCTGATAGTTCAGGACTTTGCTTGTCATTGTTCCACACGTGTGAACACCTGCCAGGCCCCCTGACTAGACAGAGACCATGACTCCTGGATAGCCCTCGGGCCCCCAAGACCATCACAGGGGGTGCCACGGGGGCGCCCGCTCAGGAAACTCTGCAGCCCTGCCTCTGCCCCTAATTTCATTAATTACTGGTTTGTGGCTGCATGAGGAGGCCTTGTGGGTGCCACTAATCATGAGAAGGAAATTAACTTCAAACACACAGTTCATCCTCTTCTGGAGGGTCCCCATACAGCCTTGACTTCCAACACGGAATAAAGCATCTGGAGTTTCTGGGACCAGCCTAAATTATTTCTCTGAAGGAATCAGGGGCCAAAAAAGGTAGAGAACTTGCCCCAGATCATGAAGCAATTACTTAGCAGGCTACGAACACGCGACTCTGGTTTCCCACTCCCCGGGAACCTTTGTTCTTTCCGTAATTTTCAGGGGTGCCTGTTGTGTGCCACACCCTGTCAAAAGCTCTGCAGGGCGCCTTCCTCGAGAGAGACATGAGTGTTTTTATTTACTGAGCACCAACAAAGTGTTTGTTTAATCCTCCTAACAATCCATCACTTTGTAGGAGAGGAAACTCTGGTTCAGAGAGGTAAGGTGCTGAAGATCACACAGCGAGCAGGGAGCTCATGGCCAAGTCTTAACTGGGTTCAGCTTCTGTTCTCCCGGTTCAGGGGGGGTGTGGGTGATACTCCAGCCACACCGTCTCCTCCAAGACCTCTCCTCCCTCCCTCCCCAGGTCTTCCTCCCTGACCCAGGGTTCTCAGCTAACACTGGTTTACTAAAGGGACTACTGTCTTGAGATCCCAATTGTATTCTACAATGCCGGTGACTGGTATTCGATAAGCCTTCACGAAGTGTTAAAAATAAGAGTCAGTTCTGTGTCAAGACAGCCAGTAAACCCCTGTAATTTACTCCTCTCCCTGTCAAGAGCTCATGGGTGTGATCAGAGACATAGAGAAATTTGTATCAGCCAGGGCTGCAAAAAACGACTGTGGCCCTGTATTCAAGCTTCCTAAGAAGAGAACCAGAACACAGAGCCTCGGGCTACAAGCACAAGGGGAGAGTTCCCCGGGTCGTACACACCTATGCACGCACACACACACAGTCAGCACCACACAGAAAAGTAGGTATCATTGTTCCCATTTTGTGGATGAGGAGACAGACTTGCAAGGCTCAAGAAGCTTGCCCAGTGTCACAGACCGTATTTGAGGCAGAGCTGACATTTGCAACCGGTACCTGATCGGCCCCTGACACACAGTGGGCACTCAACAGCTACTTCCTCCATGGATGGCTGGCTCCAAAGCCTGCTGAGCAAAGCCTGTGACTGCCTGCTTTGACACCCAGTGTGCAGAAAGTAGAGAGCACACACTTCTTGGTCTCAGTTGACCTGGGATTTTCCGAGCCCAGGAAAGAAGGCCTGAGAGTGTTACAGGGCTTCCATTTCTGGGACGCACATGCTCACTGCTGGATTTGCAACACTGACAGTGACTGTGATGAATCAGAGCGCCAGAAGAGGTCAGGCCTCCTGCTGGCTCTGCTCAGCGGGGTGCAGCCCTGCCGAGTGTGACAAGCCCCACCTCCAACTCGGCCAACTCCTATCTCAAAGACGATCTCCCCAGGGACAGCGGGGAAAATGCCACGGATGTTGGGTTTCTGCACTCACATTCCCGGTCACCTGTTACATGTGTATGTGTTCCCCCTGAAATCTGTTACCATGTCTTTTCTCATTTTTTGCTGTCCTTTCAACTGGTTATCTTTTCAAAATCGTTAATGGAGTAGAGGAAAAGGTGGCACTCACCACAACGGGTGAGGGCTTTTTCCTGATTCCACAAACTCCTAAATCCAATGGAAGAGGCAGCTCAAACTTTGCTCCTGGTGACATCCCCGGCTACCCCTCACCCCCGCTGCCTTGAAAGGCTCTTCCCACCCCTCATCCCAGGTACCTGCTGGGCTCCTACCATGCCATGGGCCAGATGTACCCTTGTTTCAATCTGAGTTAGCCATATCGCCCCACCATACCTGGCCAGGCCTACTGCAGGGCATGCTAAATGGACGGATAAGTGAAAGAACAAATGCTCTCTGAGCATTTAGGCACCGACACCTGCTCTCCAGGGGCTGGCACCAGCCACTGCCAGAATTCCTTTTTAGGAAGGAGTTGCCAACTGCAGGCCTCCTGGACCTTCCAAAGCATCTTCATTCTACAACGTGACAGACACCTGTCCATCCCTGCCGGCCCCCACCCAGACATCATCTGTCTTCACCCTGGCAGTGCCAGCCTGACCACCTCTAACCCAGGAGGTGGTGGGCGCCTGCTGCTTACCTTCTGCTGAAACACACCTGCAATGCACCAGCGTCTTGTTAGTAGAAGGAGCCCGAGTCTCATTCCACAGAAGCCCAGGCAGCGAGAGAATGCGCCCGCGACAGCCTCTGTGCAATTCTGCTGCATAATCAGCAGAGAAAGAGAAAAATGCCAGAAATAGCAAGCTTTATAAGCCCTCCTGACAACTCTTGGTCCTCTATTGGCTGGAGGCCCGGCACCCCCGCCCCCCATCCCATTCCTATAAGGTGAAATGGAAAAACCTGTTATTTAACCTCTTTTATCAAAATCCATCTTCTATCCCAATTTGGGCCTGTGCGTTCAGAGCTCCTGGTGGCTCCAGGTCTCATGGAGCGGAAGGGGAGGCAGCCTGGCTCCGTATTATTTGTGGCTTAAGAGCCTTCCCCACTTATGTCCACTGCCCTGGGAGCGGGTGCTGGACTGCAAGGGCTTTCAGAAGGCAATTTGGCAGCATCTGTCAACGTGTGAAACTTGCATGCCGTTTCATTTGGCAATTAGACTTCCAAGTATCCATTCTGCAGAAATACCTGTACCTGCGTGCACCATGCAAGCCCACTGATGTTGCTCATTACAGAGCAGAATTAGAGGCAGGCTAAACGTCTAAAACGGGGTCAGGCTGAACCGACTGAAGTGCATCCATTCTATGGAATATGATGGAATGAGGAAGATGTGTAGGTACTGACTTAGAACCGGTTGGGAGAAAGTCAAGGACATGATCCCCTTTTTATAAAAACCATAATTGCATATGTATTTGGATACGCACTATAAAAGATGCCAAACTGTTAATAGTGCTTAACCTGGGGAGTAGGAGAAGGAGGTATTTTCAGCTGCTGCTTTTTTTCTATTTCATTTTTTTTTTCTTTTCCACAAGCATGTACTACATTTGTAGTTTAAAACAAAAACATAAGAGCCTCCCTGGTTCCTTTCCCACTCCTCTGAAACCAGCAGGCCAAGCAAGGCCCAAGGTCACCCACCATAAAGCGGAATTAAGCCCAGGACAGTGCTGGCCCGAAGCACTATGGATCCCCCAGCAGCCTCACTGACATTCATACAAGCACGGTTAAATCAGGGCTTGGTGAAGAAGGTGGACTTTGGAATAAAACAGAATTGGGTTTGAATTGCTGCGCTGCCTGCTGGAACAGTTAACTTCCCTGAGCCTCAGTTTCTTCATCTGTTAAATGGGGATGACAGTGCCTACTAAATACCATGTAGTGTAGGGGGTGGTATGAAGCTAATTTTAATCTTTTGGACATTACAGAACCATCAGAGGCTGCTGAGAAAGCACCACAGAGCTGAGGGCATCCAGGACTAAGTGAGAGGGGTCCTGGGGGGTCACCCCACTTATCACAATAAACTATGAGACAGAGAGAAGGGCCTGGGCAACAGCAACTGCCACATGATAATGGGGGTCACTGCTCAGCACGTCAGCAGTAGGATGGATTGAGGGGATTAGAAAAGGCTTCAGAGAGAGCAGTCCAGAGGTTAGGACTCCATCCTTCCACTGCAGGGGGCACGGGTTCAATGCCTGGTTGGGGAGCTAAGATCCTACATGCCGTACCGCATGGCCGAAATAAATAAGTAAATTAAAATAATTTCAAAAAAGAAAGAAAGAAAAGGCTTCAAAGAGAAAGAAGTCCTGCTTCTGCCTCTGTCAGGCAATTCTTCATTGCAACATTATTTTTGAGAATATGGTAACAAAAATAAAATCCACTGAGAGGGGTTAAATCACAACTCTGGTTAAATCACAACTCTCTGGACAGTGGAATACTAGGCACCTATGAAACAGTCAGCATTCACTGCTACGGAAAGAAGCTCACGTTTGTTGAATGTTAATCTCGATCACTGGAAACCAGAGATGCTGATAAGTAAAAGGTGTAGCTGACTGGAACACAGAGAGAGTGAAGGTAAAAGCCCCTCAGTTATCATGTTTTCATCCATTCACTCATTGAGCGTGTTCTGCTCCCTCTGCCTAGGTCCCACATCAAGAAGGGCGGGCTTCCAGACGCCAGGGCAATGTGTGAGCAGGGCACTGTTGGTATCATCAAAAAGACATCCCAGGGGCTTCCCTGGTGGCCCAGTGGCTGAGACTCTGCACTTCCAATGCAGGGGCCCCAGTTCAATCCCTGGTCAAGGAAACTAGAATCCACACGCAACTAAAAAGAGATCCTGTGTACCACAACTAAAACCCAGTGCAGCCAAAATAAATACCAATAAATGTTTTTAAAATTAAAAAAAAAGACCCCCTAGCTCACACATGTAGTGAAAGGTTATGGTGGAAGGAAGACAGTGTTCACAACTAAGGGCCCAGGGTCATGGGCTGAGTGAGGCTTCACAGAACAGGTGTCATTCGGGTTGATATTTGCAGGAGGGGCCAAGTTTGGGTGCACGGAGAACGGAGGAAGCATGTTAAGAGGGGGGCTGATATGGGATAAAGGCAGGAGGTCCTGACATTCTCCATCAAACACAACTCCACCACGTGTTGGGGGGAAGGGAGGCTGAGTCTGAGGACAGAAGATTCTGGATGTCTTGGAAGGAGGAACGCTGGGGTTGTGACCATGCTGTCCTCAGTGTGCAGTGACACAGCAGCGTCCCAACCTGACTCGCTCACCCTGAGAGTCCCAGCCCCACGGGGCAGATGGTGCTGAGTGAGGCAGGAGCGCCCCTTTGGCAGGTTGGGTACCAGCAGCTCAGCTAGGTGAACGCCAGCACCTAGATTTTGGAAGGAGGGCTCTTTGCTCGGCGCTGAGTACTTGGCCCAGCAGTGCAGGGTGATGGGGGTCCCAGCTTGAAAGATCCTCTGCTCAGCTGCCCATGTTGCAGAGCCAGGGAGGGGCCCCTGCACCATGATGAAACTCAGCATTTTCTTAGTTTTATTTTTATTTTTCAGATTTTTGATGGTTCTGGTTCAAAACAAAGAGAGATGACTCAGCTTCCTGTGAAAGGGCTGCAGCCCTTTTGGAAAAGGTGGTTCTGTTCTAATGCTTCTCTCTTCCCCGTCCTCCACGCAGCTCATCCCGGCTGCCTTGTTTTCCTTGATGATCAGCTATTCCCAGAATGGGGACAGGGACAAAAGCTAGGCTCTAGGGGGATGGGGGGGGTGTCAGATGGCCTGAGTCTGAGTGCTGACCCAGGTCCTTGCTCGCTGAGAAGTGAAGTGAAAGTCACTCAGTCGTGTCTGACTCTTTGTGACCCCATGGACTATACAGTCCATGGAATTCTCCAGGCCAGAATACTGGAGTGGGTAGCCTTTCCCTTCTCCGGGGGATCTTCCCAGCCCAGGGACTGAACCCAGGTCTCCTGTATTGCAGGCAGATTCTTAACCAGCTGAGCCACTCGCTGAGAAGACCTGGACAAAGTTAAAGCCTATCTGAGCCTGCGTTAAGAATCTCTCACAGGATCTCTGTACGAAGCAGCGGTCTCCTATGGAAAGGGTGGACCGTAAACATCACTATTAATACCAGCAGGCACCTGTGCTGAGGTCCTACTGTCCCTACTTTATCTTACTGAAGCCTCACCCCTGCCCAGCCCAGGTTCCTATTTTACAGATGAGGAAACTGAGGTTGAAAGCAATAAGCTGCCTCGAGATCCCATCTCCCCATTCCCGAGAATCAGGGCCCACATCCCAAGCCAACTGAGAACTAAACCTGTACGAGCTTGTGCTTTCCATCTGACTCTCCCAGCCAAGCACACCAGCCCCTCACTGCCTCGCTCTTGACTGGCAACATGGAATCATTGTTCTCAGATGATGGAAAATTTCAAGCCAAGGCTTCATAAAAATAATTCCATGAAGGGCTCAGAAAGAAACCTTCAATAATAGCACACCATTTCTTCCCCCTCGGACTAGGAATCCACAAAAGCTGCCTGTGTAGCATCCCAAGGAGATGCAAGAAGCTGTTAGGAAAACCCCTTCAGAGTGCAGATAAAACCGAAAAGCTGAGAATGAGGTGTGAGCTCATGCAAATAAAGAGGAAAGGACTCTAAAAAGGACCCGGATTTCAAACAGGCACCTGGCAGCACAACAGGGTGGGGTCTCTCAAACCTTTGTCCTGGAACTAATGGAAAAAAAACAGATCTGGCGCAGGTGAACACAAGGTAACTCAAGACAGCAAGAACCCCACTTTCCATGGCCCTTTCCCCTGCATCACCCCAAAGCATACACTGACAGAACAACCTTAATAGTAACTGACTAATTTTAAACCCTGTGATTACCAGGGTTGATTTCCATGGAACCTTCCTTTCACAGCACCGAGACGCGCTCATGAGCGGTAATTGCCAAGTTCAGTTTTAGCTCTGTCATACGCAGTCATCGGCGCTAACTAAGGCGGCCGCTCCCTTGCCAGGTAAGCCGGTAATGAAGTCGGCTTTGCGGCTGAATTTCACAATATTGTGATGCCGCCGTCAGCACCTACAAGTGCTGAGAAGCCATGGAGCTGCTTCGAGGTAGAACAAATCTCGCCCCGGGGAAGTAACTGGAGCCACTCTGAGTCTCTAAGGGGTCCTGCCTGGATCCTCACAACCACCAGGGTTCGTGGTTGCTTAACCCCACGTGCTGCCTCGCTGGAAACGCTGATCACCGTGGGGCCACCTTGCACACGTGGGGGTGCTCCCTTCCCTGCCTCCTGACATCCCCTGCAACTGCCTCCCACTTCCCCTCTCCATCCCGATGGCCCTCCCCGCATTTGAACTCACGTCTGATCGCACAGTTTCACCCATTGGGCCCTTGCCGGTCCTCCAACCACTGCATGGACTCGCCTGTGGGAGTTCTGCACCACGCCACGTGCCAGTCTCATTTTATAAACGCTTCCATTGGCCTTGGCCGCTGACCTATTTTTTATTTATTTGGTCTTGCGGGTCTTCCCTGCAGCACGTGGGATCTAGCTCCCTGACCAGAACCTCCTGCATTGGGAGCGCGGAGTCAGCCACTGGACCACCAGGGCTGTCCTGTAATTAAACCGTTTCCATGCCCCACACACAAAACCCTCCCCCTGACTGCGTTCTGATGGTAGAACTGTGCTCTAGAACACGAGCAGGGATGTGTGCGCTGACTTTATACTGACTTCAAACTTATGCCCAGACACTGAGAGGTGCTGCTATGATGGGACAGAGGGCTGAGAACCACTCCCTCTAGGTGCCCACTGCATGCCAGGCGTGCACGCGTACCCTCGCCCACAAGCAGCCAGACAGGCGAGAGAGCAGGGGCTCATTCCCTCCCTGGGGAAACTGAGCCCTGAGAACATCAATAAAGCAGGTAAGGGGTTTCTCTTCATTTCAAATGCCAGTTAAACCTGAGGAGCTGCCAAGCCTCTTCCCCTGATAAAGAAATCCTGGAATAAATCTATTTCCCTTTTTACTTGTCCACCAGGAAGCCTGGAGAGCCAGATGTGTGTACGCCAATTTCACTAACTATAGGACCCAAAGCCAACATATCTGCTTTCATTTTTCACTTAGAATTTGTTCTATTCTATATTTTCCTTGGCTCTAATTCTCTTTTTATTGGAGTGTAAGTGTCTTACAATGTTGTGTTGGTTTCTGCTGTTCAAGGACGTGAATCAGCTACATGGATACATATATCCCCTTCCTCATGGACCTCCCGCTCCACCACCGCCGCCATTCCAGCCCTCTAGGTCATCACCGAGCTGAGCGCCCTGTGCAATATAGCAGCTTCCCACTAGCTCTCTACGCTAGACATGCAGTGCACATATGTCAGCCTCAGTCGCCCAATTTGCCCCACCCTCCTTTCCTCCTCCTGTGTTCACGTGTCCATTTTCTACATCTGCATCTCTATTCCTGTTTTGCACATGGGTTCATCTGTAGCAGTTTTCTAAATGTATTATATATACTTTTATATCTTCCTATGTGTTCCTGTGAAAGAATGACCAAAGTTAAGCAAGCACCAAAAGCCAAACATGGAGAGGTAGACACCCAGGGTCCCACAGCTGGTCCAGGAGTCTGTCTACCCAGGTCCCCTCCATACTGATTCCATCCACTTCCTCCTTTCCTCAACCAAAAGGCTAACAGCGTCCGAGTGTCTGTTTTCTGCCAAGCACGACAGGTCCTCCTATGTCCACACCAACTTCCCAGCAACCCCAAGAGGTAACACGAGTAAAAGCACATCCTCTGTCCCAGGTACTGTTTCCGCACATTTAAGAATAGTGTTCCCCACGAAAACCCTCTTAGGTAGGGTATTCCCATCTTACAGGGGCGTGAACTGAGGTACAGGTTGGGTAACTTACTGGATGTGCACAGCTAGTTAGATGTCACAGAGAGGACTGGAACTAAGGTTCTGGGCTCTACTGTGCATGCTCCCAGCAGGATGCTGTAGACTGAGTCCCTCATCTTATAGATAAGGACATGAGGTTTCGAGAGACCAGGGGTTTGCCGCGCTTGGGCTCTGACTGTCCAGTCCGGATGGCTGCAGGCACAAAGGGAGAAGCCAGGGACTCCAGGAAGCCCCTCTCCCAACTCCCGGCCAAGCCAAGGCTGCACTTCTAGAAGTCAGGGCACAAGTTCACTCCTGCCAGAGATGCAAAGGGAGACTGCCAGGGAGAAACACGAGGACTGAAGGCATTCCGAGTCTTCCAAGGCCACCTCAGGGCTTCCCAGGTGACTTAGTTTTAAAGAATCTGCAATGCAGGAGACTCGTGTCGGATCCCTGGGTTGGGAAGATCCCCTGGAGAAGGGAATGGCAACCCACTGCAGCATTCTTGCTGGGATAATCCCATGGATAGAATGGCCTGGTGGGATAATTCCATGGACAGAGGATCCCAGTGCATGGGGTCGCAAAGAGTCAGATACGACTGAGTGCACACACACACACACACACACACACGCACACGCATGAAGGCCACCTCAGCTGTCTCTCCACCACCGCCCTGGACCCTTTGGTGCTGGGGCCAGGCATCCCAGGCCACCCACCCCCACTCAGGCCTCTTCCCTGCCACACTGGTGGCTGAGTGCCCAATTCAGTCAAAGGCAGTGTGAGGGTTTTTTGTTTTGTTGGTATTTTTAACTTAATTTTTTTAGAATTTTTTTTTTAATGTGGACCACTTTTAAAGTCTTTATTGAATTTGTTACAGTGTTGCTTCTGTTTTATGTTTTGGATTTTTTGTTTTTTTTTTGGCTGTGAGCCATGTGGGATCTTAGCTTCCTGACCAGGGATGGAACCTGCACCCCCTGCATTGGAAAGTAACGAAGTCTTATCCACTGGATCGCCACAGAAGTCCCTGGAAATGAGTTTTGAAGCATGAAGAGCCAGGTTCAAATCCCAGCTCTGCCACTTACTAGCTGTGAACCCTGGATGAGGGTGAGCCTCTCCATATACTGAGTGTTAAAACCACCGCCTCACTGCATATCTGGGGAGAGGGGAGAGCCCACTGCACCCGTAGCCTCTCTCTCAGAGAAGATTTGCCAACCAAGTGGTGCCTGCCTCACCTCCAGCATCGTCCTGGCAAACCCTTCCAAGGCCTCCATCAGCAGATGCCAGAGGGCTGGGGAGGCCAGGGAGGTTTGCTCCAACTTACCTCATTCAAGACATGCCTTCTGGAACAAGACAAAAAAAATTAAGTAATAAAATTTGAGTTTGAATAGAAAGCCCGAATCAGGACTGATCTTTCCAGAACTTCTCCATCCTACCTCAAGAAGGGAAGGGGATCAAGGAAGTCTCTGGGGGTCACCCCACCTCTAGTCGGCCTCAATGACAGGCCTTCCCCCTGGCCATCCGCTGCAGGATGGGCTGCTGGCCCACGTGACACATCACGGTTGCCATGGTTTCTGTTTATTCTGGGAAAGACAGCTTCCCTGACATCCAGGCCTGGTAAAGACGAGTGTTTGCTACACTCTGACCGTGTAATCACTGAGGTCCCTTGCTCTGTCCTCAGCTGCACACAGGCTAGAGCCTGCAAGCACAGAAGCAAAGGCACTGGTGGTAACTCAGCACCCCCAGGTCCCCCCTCTACCCAATCCAGTGTGGATGGAACCAAACCCCACTTTCAGATGAGAAAACCAAGGCTTGCGCTTGGGCCGTGACTTGCCCAGGGTCAGCGAGAGGCAGGGATTCAAACTTGGATCTGTCTAACCTGTCCCATTTTTTCCAGCTGTGTGCTGGTTCATTTATGATCATTACTCTGACTCCCAGGAAACTCAGGCCTTTTCCCAAAACTGCACCTCCTGATATGCCTTGAGAGGACCCTATCCAATGCTCAGAGACATCAACGGCAGCTCACAGGAGTGAGCAGGGAGTTCCCCAGGGGGACCTGACACTCAGGTCCCCACCCCAGATCTGACCACACCATTCTCAG
>NW_011495059.1:403900-407401 GCF_000754665.1 Bison bison bison
ACAGAACTAAATCTAAGCCTCGCACTTAACCAGCACCCCACACATCCTCAGTTTTATGCCTATGTCCCTTCCCTCGCTGTCTCTTTGCCCTTTCCAATACTCAGATCCCTCCTCTTCCATCGGAATTTCCTGGGTGCCCATGGGAGCATCAATCCCCACTCCTCCCGAAGGCCACGGAGCCCAGCTGCCCCTGTGAGAGGGCCACCCATGGAAGGGTCTCTCCTCACTCCTGTGTTACGTGGGACAGCTATGAAGCAACAGTTCCTTTCTCAGCCAAGCCTGCTGACACTGCCAGGGAACTGGCACTTCACCGGGAGCTCAAATGTGCCAGGTTCCTCCCTCCACAGGGCCTTTGCACATGCCATCCTACCTGGAATGCTTCCCCTTAGTCCCTACCATCTAGCAATTCCTAGCTCTCCTTCAAGTCTCAGTTTAAGGGTCACAGAAGTCCTCCTGACCCTCCCTGTTACCCAGTCAGACAGCACTCGTGCAGCCCTGCTAATCACACTTGTCATGGTCACATTGGGTTTCGTTATGGGATTATTTATTAACTAGACTGAAAGCCACGTAAGTGCAGCACTAGGTCTGTGCTGGGGTCCCTGGCACAGTGCCTGGCACACTGCAGGGACTTGATAAGTGTTTGCTGTTCTGAAAGAGTGTGGGCAGCTGCGGTGGATTAAAATGATGCCACAGGGTCTCAGGTTTCACATGCAACCTCTGCACTGTAATGTTACACCTCCTCCCATCAAGCACCGGAGTCTGTCTGTGCATGCCTTGAAGGCAGGCTTAACCATGTGACTCCATTTGGCCAATGAGATGGCAGCAAATGTGCCGCAAGCAAAGGCCTGAAAAGCACTTCTGCCCCAGGACAGTCTCACTCGCTGCACTCACAACCCGGGAGCAGCAGATGAGGATGCCAGAGGGAGCTTGCTGGAGGATGAGAGACTGGGAAGAGCTGACCCAACAATCAGCCTCCCACCTGTCAACTGCCAGACACATACATCAGTGAGGCGATCTTCAATCAGCTAGTGGCCAACTGACCGGCCAACTGACCACAGATGCAGGACAGAGCCTTGAAGAGGCCAGACTGGCTCAGAAAGCCCTCCAGCCAACCCACAGATTGTGACCAAATAAAATGGTGGTTGTTTTAAAGCACTAATTTGGGGTGACTTGTTATGCAGCAAAAGGTAGCTGATACAGGAGCTAAGATATGCTCACAACCAAAGAGCTCAGGTCTGACCAATACAACATCAAGCTGAAAACAACAAAAGCTTCTTGGGAAGTGGAAAGCAGCTGGGAGGTGAAGGTCACGTCTCCGGGTTTGAGCCCTGCTGGTCTGTGACTTTGTCTTGAGCCTAGACAAGGTGGCCACTGCCTCTGTGCCTAAGTTTGCCCATCTCTGCAGTGAGAATGACACATCCCAAACCAAGTTTCCCTAGGAGGGGTAGACTGAGTCTAAACAGGGAGTGGATGTGAAAGAACTGCCCAGAGGAAGCTAAAGACTCTTTGGTAGACATGTGCTGCAGAAGAAAGATCACAACTTCAGAGCAGACGGATTCCGGTTCCTGATTCCCTCTGCTGCTGTCAGGGTGAGTGACCTTGGGCAAGTTTCTCAACCTCTCTGAGCTTCAGGTGTCACCTGATACATGTCCCCTGACCTGGTGACAATACATAATATGCAGGGCTATGGTGAGGGTTAAATAAGACAGTATACATAAGTCACGGAACACTGTGCCTGGCACATAGAAATTCTATAAATAGTAGTTCCTCCTCTGTCCCCACCTCTACTCCACTGGCACCTCTTTCTGCCACCTTGCCCCAACATACCATGTGGAGTAAGAGTTCCCATGTTTCAGATCAATATCTTGTGCCTGGTGACAAGTTGTGACTGTAGCTTACATAACATCGAGAGAGAAAAAGAGAAAGGCTTGCTTGAAGGATGAGAGGGAAAGAGCTCCATGTTGGCAGCTCTGACAAGGGGAGAAAACTCAGGCTGTGGTGAAGAGCATGAAGAAAAATGGAGATGATTCAGAACTGAGCCCCTGCCCTGAAGGCAGACACACCCCAAGCCCACATCTGTCTTCATCTAGGATGATTATCTGTGGTCTTTCCTCCATTCACTGCCAAGGCACCAGCAGGCAGCCTGGCACTGGCCACTCAGGAAGGATGCAGGTGGGCACATCACGGGGCAAGGCAACCAGCTCTGAGACCCCTGAATGATTCCTGGGCCGTAGTCGGCATCTTGGGCTTCCCAAGTGTCTTCGTGGTAAAAAAAAAATAACCCCGTGCCGATAAAGGAGATGCAGGAGATGTGGGTTTGATCCCTGCGTCGGGAAGCTCCCCTGGAGGAGAGCATGGTAACCCACTCCAGTGTTCTTGCCTGGAGAATCCCACGGGCAGAGGAGCCTGGCGGGCTGCAGTCCATGGGGGCACAGATGAGCATGAGCACATCGGCATCTTAGCCTGGCCTCTGTCCAACAAAGCACCTACCGCAAATGCAGAGGTCCCTCTGCCCCAAGGACCCCAAATGTCAACAGGTGGTCAGGAAGGCTCCAGGATGGAATCAGCAACTGCCCGCCCCCCGCCCCAACACACACTGATGAGGCTGAATCCAGGGAGGGCTGACATGTGGGGGAGCTGGCCCCGCATGGGGACAGAAGGTTCCCAGAGCAGAGGGGAACAACACTGGATGATTCCCCCTGCAAGTGTCACACTTACCCCAGGGCCTTCCATGGCCCTCGCTACAGGATCCAAACCCTGGGGGCTGACACTCCAGGCCCTTCCCAAGCCCCAAACCCATGTACTTTGGCCCCTGATATGAAGAACTGACTCACTGTAAAAGACCCTGATGCTGGTAAAGATTGAAGGCGGGAGAAGGGGACAACAGAGGATGAGATGGTTGGATGGCATCACCGACTCGACAGACATGAGTTTGAGCAAGCTCCTGGAGTTGGTGATGGACAGGAAAGCCTGGAGTGCTGTAGTCCATGGGGTCGCAAAGAGTTGGACACGACTGAGCGACTGAACTGAAACCAATCCACCCAACCCTACCCCAGGCCCCATTACAACCTGAGTATAGGGACCAAGGACCAATCACAACCAAAATCTTGTGAGGCTACAGCACAAGAGAGCACAGTGGCTTACCCAAGGTCACACAGTGAGTTCAAACAAAAGCCAAGAACCCTGTCCCCCATCCACATGCCTGAAGGTCACTGTCAGGCAAGGATACAGTGTGGGTGTTGATGGGGTCTCCACTCCCATACCCCGATCTTCCTTTTCAGGCTGTGCAACTGCCCCTCAGCGACAATACAGGCTGTTCTTCTCCGTAGAACTGCTCTTGGCTGATAGACAAGCCTAGGGGGCATGACCCAGCTTCCCCACCCTTCCTGAGGAAGCCCATGGCCATGACCACCTGAGATGGAGGTACAAAAGGCCACCCTCCATCTCAAGATGGGACCAGTTCTATAGCATCATTCGTGCTTCAGGGATCCCTGTAGGATG
>NW_011495059.1:407501-421871 GCF_000754665.1 Bison bison bison
CCACCTCCTTGCTTATCTTCTCCCTGCCCTGCTGCCCCCACTCCCCTTCTCATAAAAGCAGTCCCCACCGATTCTCTTTTATAAGAAGCAGCTTTGCCGCTAGGGAGCTCAGCCTGACACAAAGTCCTCAGTCCTCAAATTGTGGTCCACTCACCAGCAGCAGCACAGCATCATCTGGACCTCATGAGAAACACACGCTCTCCGACCCCACCCAGATCTGCTAAATCAGAAACTGCCTTTTTATAGAAACCAACTTGCATGTGATTCCCATGCAAGTTATGATTTGAGATGCTCTGGCTTAACAGAGATAGTTATCCCATCGTGGGGATCATCCAACCATGGTATTGCCCAAACCTGCCCATCTGTTGTGGCAATTGTATGGCTAAGCAGCTATGTCATCTCCGTGCTCCATGCTCTGGCTGGATGTGAGCTCCAGCATAACCGAGGTAGAAGTACTATGTTCTTCTGATTTGAGTTCCAGTCTCACACACTTTACACGGTCACCAGAATTCTGTTTTTCTTTCTTCTGCTTTTCTTTCATGCCCCCAGAAACCAGTCCCAGTGCTTGCATTAGTCAATTAGAGTGTCTGCCTCTACTACCTTCTTTTTTTAAAAAACTATTTATTTATTTATTTTTGGCTGTAGGGGGTCTTCGTTGCTGTGTGACTTTTTCTCTAGTTGCAATGAGTGGGACGAGCTCATTGCAATGAGTTTTCTCTCTAGTTGCTCTCGCACTTCTCATTGCGGTCACCTCTCTTTTTGCAGAGCTCGGGCTCTAGGCGCACAGACTCAGTAATTGTGCCACATTGGCTTAATTGTCCCGCGGCATGTAGCATCTTCCCGGACCATGATCGAACTCATGTTCCCTGCTTTGGCAGGTGGATTCTTAACCACTGGATCACCAGGGAAGTCCTCTACTGCCTTCTTGAAGGGACCCAACCCCACACCAGACAGCTAGGAAATTTTCCTCAAGGGCACTTTTAGGGGAAGATGGTGCAAAGAGGTCCAGATTCCCCAGGGCCCTGGAGGGTGGAGGGAGGGGGAGCAAGGCCACTGATGTCACTGCCTTGGAAGAAGAACATTCCTGACCAGCCATGAGTCAGAAACCCCTCTTCAGAGGCCCCATTCCAGCCCACCCCAGGGAATGAGCCCCACAGAGCCCCTCCAAGGGGATGCCTATGACCTTTGCAAAAGGAAAGGCAATAACCAAGTCCTACATGCCTAGCGGACCCCAGGGCCATTCCCGGAGGCTGCAATAATCCTGCCGGGTGTTTGGACAGGAGCAACCGTGCAAAGCTTGTCATCTCTGCCTGTTGCCTGAGGAGGGAAGTGGTTCACCTTTTGCTAATCGCTCTAATTCATTTTTTATTACTAACTTTCCTGTTTTCTATTTGCCGTCTGATTGAAGGTATTATCGAAGGCATTTAAACAGCATCAGACCGTACCACAATGGCAAACATAACTCTTCTGATTGAAATCTGCATTAATATACATATAATTCCCTGATCACAAAGATCTCATGATCCACATTTTAGACCCCAAGTGAAGGCGGATTTGACAAGAGACATACACAACTGAAGGTTTTTCAAAAGACAATTAGCCGTGCCAGGAGGCTGCCTTAAGATGGGTGCTTTCTTGGGCTGTTGGTGGACATGGCTGACACTTTGGCACCACGTCCTGAATCCAGAGACATAAAAACATTCACTCCTTTGAGCCAGGAGTTCAACTTTGGCTGTGGCCAGCAGCCTAGGTCTGAACCTTGACACCCCATCTCGAGCATATCCCATAGCCAATCCATCCCCAAATCACATATAGTCTACCTCCTAACATCTCCCATATCCTTCTACTTCTCTCCACTCTCATCCCAGCAGTATAGTCCAAGCCAGTGCGGTCCAACAGAACTTTATGCAATGACAAGAATATTCAATATCTGCACTGTCCATGGGGGATATAGAGAACTTGAAATATGGCTTGCATGATGAAGGAACTACATTTTATTTGATTTTACTTTAAATCTCAATAGTCACGTGTAGCCAGTGGCTACCATTTTGGAGTGTGCAGCGATCATCAATCCTCTTCTAAACCACAGTGACCACCTCCCCACTGTCCCCTTGGACATTCTTTGTCCCATCCACTGCTTTCCCCATAGGACAGCCACAAAGATAAGAGCAGCACACCTCAACTCTCACTACCATTGAGACAAAGTCCAAACTCCTGGACATGGCCTTCAAGGGCCCATCTCCTGGAGCAGAAACTACTCCAATTCTCGGGGAGGCTATGGTATGCCAGGTGCTGGAGGCGGGGCAAGCAGCGAAGGCCTCCTGGAGGAGGTGTCACTTGAGCAGAAACTTAAAAGACATGTCCATAGGAGTCTGCCAGGTGGGAGGAAGATGCCAAAACCAGAGGCACCACAGTGAGAACAGCTCTCGTAGCTACATCCACGAGCCACCGGCAGAGAGCCAGCCCTTGTGAAGCTGATAATCTAGTGGGACAAAAACAATACACAGAATGAATAGGCAAATGACACATGAGAAAAGAAAAAGACGGGTAAGGGGTTTCTGGTGGACTGGGTGGAAGGGAGAAATCAGCAGCATTAAACTGTAAGGAAGGAAAGTGCCCAAATAAACATGCTCTCGAGTCTGTGTGATTGGACAGTAGCGGGTGGTTTCTCCCCCATTCCTTAAACATCTTGGCAGGGAACACAGTCTTCACGATTTATAGTTTAGTAAGAAGAAGCAGGTGATCTTGCGTGACCACACTGATTTTTTTATAGAAGTTTATTTTTTATCTATTTATTTCTATTTATTTGGCTGCCTCAGGTCTTAGTTGTGACAAAACAGGGGGCTAAGATCCACCAGCCTGTCCCCCATCTAGACAAGCAATGATGAAAAATCCTAAGAGTTTCAACCACCAACCCTCTTGACTCCCATTTCAACCTTCTTCCCTGGGATCAGCATGTCTTTGCGATGTGAACTCACGTAGGCTCTTTCATTGTGGTGCACAGATTTTCTAGCTGCAACATGCTGCCTAGTTGCTCCATGGCACGTGGGATCTTAGTTCTCCAACCGGGGATTGAACCCGTGTCCCCTGCATTATATCGTGGATTAATCACTGGACCACCAGGGAAGTCCCCAACCACACAGAGATCTTGATTATAGCCTGATGCCACCACTTAAGGAAGACCTTTAGCAACCTTGATGAGGGGTAGTACATTAACAGTGGAACCTTTCTCTACGATATTTATCATTCACTATGGATGTTAACACTTCAGTTAACTGTGATTTTGCTCTACATGGTTTATTTTACAAGGTGAATTTAGTTTTTCACAAGTAATTAAAAACCTTTCCTTATAATGTTTAAAAAAAAAGTCCTGCCTGCCCAACAGAAGCATTCCCATGGGCTAGAGAGAGATTTCCTTATCTCTGAAGGTCAGGCTGACTGCACTCCAGCTCCCCCAACCCAAGCAACTGGGAGTGATGCCTCCCTCCTAAAAATGGCAAGGTCATCACCCAGAGGGAGACTGGAAGTGGACAAAATGGGGCTGAGATCCACCAGCCCTTCCCCCAACAAGTCAAGCATTGATGAAAAATCCTAAGGGTTTCTACCACCAACCCTCTTGACTCCCATTTCAACCGTCTTCCTTGGGCTCAGCATGGTCTTTACAATGTGAACTCACATTTATTAACATTTACAAAGCCCCAGACACTGTCTCTCTCATATTTATGAATTTAATCCTCTTGGCAACAATGCACAAATACCCAATGGAGGCCCAGAGAGGGTGACACCGAATTATTCTTGGAAACACAGCCTGGGATATGTTATGATGGCTATCTCTGGCAAACATAACCACCACACTTATTCATTCATTCTTTCAACAACTTATCACCGAGCACCTACTACCCAGCAGACACCACGTTTAAGTGCTGGAGACTCAGTGCTGAAAGAAACAAGCGTGACTCCAGTGGTTGGAAAGCTTACTGTCCTCAAGGTGGAGCAGGCCCTCAAGTCATCCTACGGATCTAGCATACAAGGGGGAAAGACACAGTGGGGGCTGAGATAGAAAATAACAGGGTAACTGCAAAGATGAGGGGGTCAGAGTCTTGGAGAAGGTGAGGATAAAGCTGAGACCTGAAGGATGAGCAGGAAACAGCCTTGTGCAGAATGAAGACAAGGACATTTCACACAAAGGCAATGGCATATGCAAAGACCTTCAAGCAAAAATAAGCATGCGGGTGGGGGCATCTGGGGAAAAAGCAAGAAGGCCGGGGTGGCCAGAATGGAGTCAATGGAGGCTGGTTTTGCTCCCCATCGTATCCCCAACTCAAAGCCCAGGGCCTCGGACAGAGCAGCTGGGAGTGAGGCTGGAAAAGCAGGCTAGATCACACCAGGATGTCTGGACCAAACAAGGCATTTATCGTTACCTACACACCCAGGGGAAGCACTGGAAGGTTTTAAGCAGAGGTCTGATTTTGGTTGGGCAGAGTTCACTAAGCCACCATGGAGACCCATGAGCAATTCTGCCCAGAAAAATGACAAGATCTCATTCACAAATCAAACGAAACCCAATCACAGTCGAGATGGCTCCTCAGCGCGTCGTGCTGTGTGGCTCCTGGCCATCAGATAGTGACTGTCCCCAAAGCTAAGCGTCCCCAGCTGGTATGTGGGAGGTGGCCGCCTTTCGGAAGAGCCAGATAAAGCAGCAAGTGACAGGACATGTTGACCAAGCACTGGACAGAGGCAGGGCCACCGGCAGAGAGAATATTGTGCCAAAGATGCTGCAACAGGGGCAGGGCTTGTTGTTAATGTGGCGCCATCAGGAAAACACACTTCTGTGCTTCGCTGATACTGTAAGACCTAATCTAAGAGAGTGTGCAAGCATTTAGTGCTCCAGTCACAAGATAAGTAAAACAGCTAACAGAAGGGCCGATGGAGAAAATGCATTGCACAGGTGGGAGGACAGGCCCTTCAGGTTTGGAGTTTTTTCCCTCTTTGTCTCATTTAAAATCCAACTTTGGCTCTTAGACATCAATAAACAGATCTGGAAAGGGAAAAAGAAATTAAGTATCTCAGAGGCTTAAACACACTTTATTATCTCATTTAATTTTATCAACAGATAGCACAGTTAATTCCATATTGCAGATGAGGAAACTGAGGCCTAGAGGTAATAAGTAGCTTTCCAAGTGCCCTCTCGGCCCCTTCTATGCCTTTGCACATGCTGTTCCTTCTACCTGGAATGCTCTTCCCTATCTTCTTCACCTGGCCAATTCACCTCCAAGCACAGGCCAGGTGTCCGCTCCTCTGAGAAGCCTTCCCTGACTCCCCTCACCCCACTCTAGCCTCTGCCTGGCCTGGTAGTCTCACACCCATTGGAATTGTTTCTTTCTGCCTGTCTCTCTAGTATATCAGACTGCAGCTTCTCAAGGACAAGGACTAGGTGTTCATCATCTGTTCATGTCTGGCATCTACCTCCAAGGCCTACATACAGCAGGCAGAGAATGTTCTTTGCTTGGCCGAACGAATGAAGGAATAAATGAATTAGCTCTACGTTTCAAAGCCAGAATTTGATTCTGGGTCAATATGACTCCAAGGCATATCTTTTGACCGGAATGTGAGTGTGTGTCTTTATATAATCAATCAGAAGACATACAAAAACATGGGATACATTTCAAAACATACTGAGAGCTTCATTCACCCCTCTGAAAGAGCTGCCAAAAAGCGACACCCCTAGGGGAAAACAGGATGGCGAATGTGGATAAAGGGCTCACCAAACCCTTTTGCAAGAGCCTTTCACCTTGGTTAACTGTCTAGCATAACTCCCCCGGAAACCTGAAGAAGGCAGGATGCTAACTATGTTACTAGGCCACTCTGCTTATTGTAAAAATGACCCTTGGTTGATAAGTTGCATCTGGACTGGAAGGAACTATAAATAAACTATAACTATCTGATTAAGAGGCTGTATTTGGGACCTCCCCAGTGGTCCAGTGGCTGAGACTCTGTGCTCCCCAGGCAGAGGCCCCGAGTTCGATCCCTGGTCAGGAAATTAGAGCCTGCATGCTGCGGCTAAAGATCCCACATGCCTCCATGAAGATCAAACATCCAAAGTGTTGCAACTAAGATCTGGCACAGCCAAGTTAATACATATTTAAAAAGAAGCCATATCTGAGGTTTCCCCCGAGTGTAATGACTCTTGTAACCGACATGCCCCTTGCAGGGAAGTAGATACTAGAGAATGAGATGGTCCTTTGGGAACTGAAGCTTTTAAGTCAAGTGGTTTCCAAAGTCACCTACTGAGGATGTTCTTCTCTTGCATCTGAACTAAAACCTGGCACTGGGGGGAGCTGACAAAGAAAAGACAAGTCCCCCTCCATGGACAACGTCAGAGACCTCTGCTGGAACTTCTCCTGCAGAGAAGGCACAGATCGTGTGTCCTGCTGGCCAAGCAGTGGTTCTTGTTCCAAGTCCTTCGAGAAGACAGGTACCAAGGGTCTCCTGAGTGAGTCTTATGAAGCTGAATGTTTCATTGAACCTTACAGTCTTTGTGAGAGCGTCCATGAGAAAGAAGAGAACTGATGTAGAGGAAGAAAGAGACTATTCCAATCAGAAACACCACTACACTTATTCTGAACTTGAAAGCTCTTTAGACCTCTCCTTTACAAAAGACATGAAAACCTGGGATGTGGACTGCCTTGGCAATCCAGGGGTTAAGAGAGGGTGTGGATTCAACCCTTGCTCAGGGAACTGAGATCCTATATGCTGCGAGGTGCAGCCAAAAAAAAAAAAACTTGGGATGACACCTATGCTCACTGTCCTTCAAGGGCCCAGATGACCTGAACAACACCCAGGACTAGAACAAGGGAGGATACAACTTACTTGACCTCCCAGAGGCCTCACCACAAACCTGAGATGCAAATACAGTTATGTAGGATAATTGAGGCTCAGAAGGCAAGAGCACCCCACTCCAGTACTCTTGCCTGGAAAATCCCATGGATGGAGGAGCCTGGTAGGCTGCAGTCCATGGGGTCACTGAGGGTCAGACACGACTGAGCGACTTCACTTTCACTTTTCACTTCTATGCATTGGAGAAGGAAATGGCAACCCACTCTAGTGTTCTTGCCTGGAGAATCCCAGGGACGGGGGAGCCTGGTGGGCTGCCGTCTATGGGGTCGCACAGAGTCGAACACGACAGAAGTGACTTAGTAGCAGCAGCAGCAGCAGAGAGGTTAAGTGAGCGGTCCAGAGTCACCCAGCTTGTAAGTGCCAGGATATGAACCCAAGTACCTCCACAGAAGTCAAAAGCCATATTTGAATCCACTACCTGGTTTTGCATAAAAGCTCACTTACAGCTCAGGTGGACGTATGAGGCAGAGAACACACGGGGCAGAGGCGGGGGTTGCTGCTCAGGTCGTTTGGCCCCTTGAAGGACAGCAAGGAACCATCCCAGATATTTTTTTGCGGGGGTTGGCGGGGGTAGTAAAGGGATCTCCTTAAATAATGTAGGTAACACCCAATAGGCACTTACTGAATCTTTGCAGAACAAATGAGCAATGAAAGGCCCAGTGTCCATCTTCCACATCATCAAGTATGCGTGTGCAGGCTAAGTCACTTCAGTTGTGTCTGAGTCTTTGCTCTGCTATGGACTGTGGGCTGCCAGGCTCCTCTGTCCATGGGATTCTCCAGGCAAGAATACTGGAGGGGGCTGCCATGCCCTCCCCCAGGGGATCCTCTCGGCCAAGAGATGGAACCCGGGTCTCTCGTGTCTCCTGCATTGGCAGGCATTGCTTTACCACTAGCACCAATTATCAAGTATAGTTCAAGTCAAAACACAGCACAGTGCGACAACAAAATTTATGCATGACCCTGGGTTAGACTACTGAGGTAGACTCCTTTCCAACAAGTTTCTAAATCATTCCTACCAATTAGGCCCAACTTCAACATAAGCACGTTTTAATTAGCTCTAATGTGAAGGCATTCTACTACCAAATGCTGTTTGAAGCTGAAAACCAAGGCAGGAGGCCCAGTTGGGAATCCCCTGACCCCTAGAATAGACAGTGCCGAAACAGTTGAAACAAGGGGTGAGCTGGTCCACTCTTGCACCCCTGCAGAGGGAGGAAGCTCTAGCTGGCACCACGGAGGCTGCAGGAGATAGAGGCGGGGAGGGCAGTCTGAACCCCAGCTCCGCCAGCCAGCTCCTCTGCTGCCTTCTGTAACGTGACTTCCTAGGACCTCAGTCTTCTCACCTCCACAGTGGGGATGTGTGTGTCTAGCACAGTTCTTACAAAGATTTAGTGAGATGATATAAGTAAGAGAGCCTGGCTGAGCCTGCAGTAAATGCTCAGAGAATAATTTGTGCTTATTTTGACCCTGCTTTTCTCCATAAAACAGCACAAACCTTAGAAATAAAAGTCAGTGAGACTGTGCTTTTTCTTTTCAAGATGGTGCATAGAACACATAATTTTACCTCTCCCCTCTTCTAAACCCACTAGACTGGGGTTTTTTGGGTTTCAGTTCAACCCTCTTTCTCTTCAACTTCTTACTTTCCAGCACCCTCTCTATGTTTCTGATGCCCACTCCTTTCTTGTTTTCTTACCAACCCTTTTGGAGTTATTCAGCTTTCATCTATCTGAATTATGAATATATATGTGTGTATATAAATTATGAAAATCTGTGTTATATCTGTCTCCCCTTTTTTGTCATTCTAGTGGGGTTTAGAAGAGGAAAAGCTATTTTCTTAACTGAAACCCAGAAAATCCCAAAGAACAGGCAGCAAGGGCTGAAAGCCCTTAGAGACTTGACCTTTGTGTTAACCTATAGTCCTCTGCAAGGAGATCAAACCAGTCAACCCTAAAGGAAATCAACCCTGAATATTCATTAGAAGGACTGATGCTGAAGCTGAAACTCCAATACTCTGGCCACCTGATGCAAAGAGCTGACTCACTGGAAAAGACCCTGATGCTGGGAAAGATTGAGGGCAGGAGAAGGGGGCGAGAGGATGAGATGGTTGTATGGTATCACCAACTCAATGGACATGAGTTTGAGCAAGCTCTGGAAGTTGGTGATGGACAGGGAAGCCTGGCGTGCCACAGTCCACAGGGTCGCAAACAGTCGGACACACTTAGTGACTGAACAACAACAGTCCTCAGAGAAGCTGACTGTTGGCTTTCACCTAGGACCAAGCCAGGGAGAAGAACTCTAGAATTAAGCAAGAAATCTGTCTCAAGGATTCCCCCTTGCCATGGATGGGCATGATGCAGGAGGAACAAAGTGCACTAGTGCCCACGGGTGACTGCTGATAAGAGAAATAGAGGTCCCCACCCAGCTGCAAGTGAGCTTGCCCCATGCTCCAGCAGAAGTCCCCAGCTTCAAATGTCTACACACAGACCATACTCAGGGCACCTAAAACCAACATTTGCATTGCCTACCTACATGCTCGTGGCTTTCACAGATGTTGAGGAAACTTTCAACCACAGGATAGATCAATCTAGAACCTTGTTTACAAATAAATGTCGACCAAGACTCACCAGGCATTTGTAGAAAATATCAGCATAAAAGAGGGACCAGGAAGTGAACCGAAGAGCTAGTCAACAAGAAAACAGAGTTAATGCAGCAAACAGAAAATGACTTTTTTAAACAACTGAATTATCGTCTTCAAAAAGATTCAAGATGTTCATATATCCATTTAGAAAAGGATGGGTTACTATAACATAAGATCAATCAAGAAACAATACAGTATTCTGGGAAATGAAAAAGTGATTACAGAAATAGAAATGATACTTATTAGAAGCATTGAACTAAAGAATGGTTATGCCTGGAAGTACACCCACTACACTTCACTCTATGATTGACCCTAGGGAGCAGGGCTGAGAGGGCAGGGAGAAAATGAAAGAGAATGAGAGGCTCTACTTTTTTTTAACTCTTAACATATTTCAGGGTATTTTATAGAGAATAAAAACAATTTTAAAAAAGAGAGAAAGGCGGGGAACTTTCCTGGTGGTCTAGTGGTTAGGAATCTGCCTTCTAATGCAGGGGATGCAAGTTCGATCCCTGGAATTAAGACCTTACAAGTCTCGAGACAACTAAGCCCGTGCTGTGACTACTGGGCCCACACACTGCAATGAAGAGCCCATGAACCTGAATGAAGACCCAGTGCAGCTAAAATTTTTAAAAAATAAAATAAAAAATAATATTGGCTTCCCTGGTGGCTCAGAGGGTGAAGCGTCTGCCTGCAATGTAGGAGACCCAGGTTCGATGCCTGGGTTGGGAAGATCTGCTGGAGAAGGAAAATGGCAACCCACTCTGGTACTCTTGCCTGGAAAATCCCGTGGATGGAGAAGCCTGGCAGGCTATAGTCCATCAGGGTCACAAAGAGCTGGACATGACTGAGCAACTTCACTTTCACTTTTAAGACAAAGAGGGAAATGACAGAAGAATGAAATGAAATTGAGAGTGAATTAATGAGCAAAAGATGTCCCATGATATCCTAGATCATGCCTACAAGTGACCCAGGCATTTGCCTCTGAGCTTCTTGGTTACTCAGAGAAGATGAAAGATTGGTAAAGAGACCACCATGGCTGCTGACTTACACTGGGGCAGGGCAAAGAGGTCTTGAAGAATGTGCCTCAGATGAGCCTCTATTTATAGTTTTTTTGAGTAATGAAAACTAATTTCATTTTGAGAATGAAAACTCTAATTCAAAAATATACATGCACTCCAATGTTCACAGAAGCATAATTTACAATTGCTAAGACATGGAGGCAACCTAAGTGTCCAACAAAAGACGAATGGATAAAGAAAATGTGGTGTGTGTGTGTGTGTTTATATACATACATACATATATATAATATTACTCAGCCATAAAAAATGAAATATTGCCATTTGTAGCAACATGGACAGACTTAAAGAATAGTGAAGTAAGTGAAGTAAGTCAGACAGAGAAAAATAATATATGACATCACTTACATGTGGAATCTAAAAAATACTACAAATCAACTTATTTACAAAACAAAAACAGACTCACAGACATAGAAAATAAACTTATGATTAACAAAGGGGAAAGGAGAGGAGGGATAAACTAGGAGTATGCAATTAACAGATAGACGCTGCATGCACGCTAAGTCACTTCAGTCGTGTCTGACTCTTTGTGACCCTATGGACTCACAGCCCACCAGGTTCCTCTGTCCATGTATGGGGTTCTCCAGGCAAGAATACTGAAGTGGGTTGCCATGCCCTCCTCCAGTGGATCTTCCTGACCCAGGGATCGAACCTGCAACTATTACATCTCCTGAATTGGCAGGTGAGTTCTTTACCACTAGTGCCACCTGGGAAGCCCAAGAGATGCACACTACCACACATAAAATAAACCACAAGGATTTACTGTATAGCACAGGGGACTGTATTCAGTGTCTTGTAACCTATAATGGGAAAGAACCTGAAAAAAAAATACATATATGACGACTAAATCACTTTGTTGCACACCTGAAACTAACACAATATTGTAAACCAACTACACTGAATAAAAAGGGAAAGAGGATGCCATATCCATATAAGTGAATGCTGTGAAAGTGCTGCACTCAATATGCCAGCAAATTTGGAAACTCAGCAGTGGCCACAGGACTGGAAAAGGTCAGTTTTCATTCCAATCCCAAAGAAAGGCAATGCCAAAGAAGGCTCAAACTACCGCACAATTGCACTCATCTCACACACTAGTAAAATAATGCTCAAAATTCTCCAAGCCAAGCTTCAGCAATATGTGAACTGTGAACTTCCTGATGTTCAAGCTGGTTTTAAAAAAGGCAGAGGAACCAGAGATCAAATTGCCAACATCCGCTGGATCATGGAAAAAGCAAGAGAGTTCCAGAAAAACATCTATTTCTGCTTTATTGACTATGCCAAAGCCTTTGACTGTGTGGATCACAATAAACTGCGGAAAATTCTGAAAGAGATGGGAATACCAGACCACCTGATCTGCCTCTTGAGAAATTTGTATGCAGGTCAGGAAGCAACAGTTAGAACTGGACATGGAACAACAGACTGGTTCCAAGTCGGAAAAAGAGTACGTCAAGGCTGTATATTGTCACCCTGTTCTTTTAACTTATATGCAGAGTACATCATGAGAAACGCTGGACTGGAAGAAACACAAACTGGAATCAAGATTGCCGGGAGAAATATCAATAACCTCAGACGTGCAGATGACACCACCCTTAAAAGCCTCTTGATGAAAGTGAAAGTGAAAAGTGACAAAGTTGGCTTAAAGCTCAACATTCAGAAAACGAAGATCATGGCATCTGGTCCCATCACTTCATGGGAAATAGATGGGGAAACAGTGGAAACAGTGTCAGACTTTATTTTTGGGGGCTCCAAAATCACTGCAGATGGTGACTGCAGCCATGAAATTAAAAGACGCTTACTCCTTGGAAGGAAAGTTATGACCAACCTAGATAGCATATTCAAAAGCAGAGACATTACTTTGCCAACAAAGGTTCTTCTAGTCAAGGCTATGGTTTTTCCTGTGGTCATGTATGGATGTGAGAGTTGGACTGTGAAGAAGGCTGAGTGCCGAAGAATTGATGCTTTTGAACTGTGGTGTTGGAGAAGATTCTTGAGAGTCCCTTGGACTGCAAGGAGATCCAACCAGTCCATTCTGAAGATCAGCCCCGGGTGTTCTTTGGAAGGAATGATGCTAAAGCTGAAACTCCAGTACTTTGGCCACCTCATGCGAAGAGTTGACTCATTGGAAAAGACCCTGATGCTGGGAGGGATTGGGGGCAGGAGGAGAAGGGGACGACAGAGGATGAGATGGCTGGATGGCATCACTGACTCGATGGACGTGAGTCTGAGTGAACTCCAGGAGTTGGTGATGGACAGGGAGGCCTGGCGTGCTGCGATTCATCGGGTCGCAAAGAGTCGGACACGACTGAGCGACTGATCTGATCTCTGATAATAATATTAAACCCTCTACCAAAAACAAACAAAAATTTTCCTACAGCAGAAGACCTAGAGATGGTCACCAACAATGGTCTGGATCCAGCAACAACAAATATTTCATACTCTGAACAATAACTGTGGCGGCCCCGCATCTTTCCACCTAAAACCTAAGCAGCTCGAATTCAACCCTCTGTATAATGACCCCTACTGGTATTCCTCTCTCCTGCAGGCCGGTAACCCCAACTTAGGCTGACAGTATCCCCAAACTGCCTTGCAAGAGCTGCCCCTCTGCCTAGAAGGTCTTCCCACCACTCTGCATGCACCCCACATAGCCTGCTTGGTGTTTCTTGTAAGACTCTGCTGTTTGAAGCCTACTCATACCTCTGACACTATCATTTCCCCAGACAGTTATATAGTTGTGACTCTGCATTTTGAGCCAAAATATTACAGATCCACATGGTCTTTCATCTAGGAAAGCCAAGTTTCCTATCGAGTCACTGAGCCTTCAGGACAGGTCTGAATCCCCTAGCACACAGTAGGCACTCAAGAAAACTTGTTGAGCATCAGCAAAACCCAGCAGAAAATCCAGCCTTGTAAAACCACAACCCTGTTGCTCCTTCTTGCAGACACCAGAAACAACAACTGTACAGTAGGAAATTTAAGCCTCAGGATAATTGATCAAAATTTATTATCTTGTGTTATACAACATGTTTTCACTAAGTTATAAAATTACAATTTACCACGACTCATTAAGTTAATAATGACTTACCATATGTTTTTCCTGCTGCTCCCAAACCATGCTGAAACATCACTACGTAGGTTTTTGGTCCATGTAAACAAATAAAAAAAGATAATGGCCAACCATGTGGATAAAGGATTTGCTGACAGGGAGACACAGGACTAAAATGTCAGACAGAAAGCATGAACCTCAATCTCTGCCACTCTCATCACCATCATCTCCTAGTTTACCTGCACCACTTTCCAGATCAGTGGTTCTCAAACAGGGGTGATTTTGCTCCCCACACCCCAGGGAACACTTAGCAAAGTCTGGAAATATTTTTGATTGTCATGACTCAAGGGGAGGTGCTACTGGCATCAATTGGTAGTGGCCAAGAATGCTGCTCCACATTCTATTATGCATGGAACAACCCCCACAACAAGGAATTGTCAGGTCCAAAATGTCAATATTGCTGAGGATGGGAAACACTGTTCTAGATTACAGGGAACTTCCATATCCGTTACTTTAATCTGAGCCTCATAGCAACAATATGAGGAAGGCATTATGCCTCCATTGTACAGATGGAAAAAACTGAGACTTGGAGAGGTTAAATGATGTGCACAGGTCACCAGCCCTCGCCAGTGAACCACGCAGCTGCAATTTGTACTGGTCTTCTCTGCATCTAAAACCCACCTTCCTTCCCACACAGATTCAAGAAGGAAGAAAAAAAA
>NW_011495059.1:422048-427550 GCF_000754665.1 Bison bison bison
AAAAAAAAAAAAAAAGACGCAAAGGAAGTGCACAGCCCTTGTCCCTCCATAATGCTGTGCAGAGATCGCTTCAAACCGGAGGCCCGGGAAAATCAGATCTAGAGACTATGGCACGAAAAGATCTCACGTTAGGAAGACCCTTCCCCCAGCAGCCTGCGCTGAAACTAGATTCCTCTTGCAATTTAACTTTCAATTGTGCTGCTCTTTGTGAATAGAAATGAAAGCATTTCCTGCTGGTGCTGAGTGCCTTACAAGCAGGATTTCTAGTCCTCAAGGCAACCTTATGGGGGTTGGGGCGGGGGGGTGGTGGTGGGGTAAGTATTGATGTGCCCATTTTCCAGATAAGGAGACTGAGGCACAGGGAGGTGAAATAACTTGCCTGCATTGAGGATCAAAGCCAAGTCTGCTGGGTTACAGAATTTACGCTGCCTTTCTAACCTGAGACCAGCACTGGGAAATTAGAGGAGCAAAATAAATGCCCTACAGAACCACATGGGGCTGGCAGCTATGCCACCCGGGGATCCTTGGGATAAGGGTAAGGCTCTTCCCAGCTTATTGGCTGCTCTCCATGCTGGGCTCAGTCCCCCGGGCCTACGCAGGGAAGCTCTTCTAGGAATGTCAGGTCAGCCAAAAGACTCTTGGCCTCTGCCCTACCCTGAACACCAGGCGCTCACTACAAAAGTCTTCAGATTATAAGAGCCAAACAGATGCTAAGTTCTTCAAGCCACAGGGAACAACAGGCCAGCTCTGAATTCATTCATTCAGCAAATATTTACCTAGCACCTATGTGCCAGGAAACACAAAAGTAAAGGGAGACAGAGACGGTGGTACCTACCTACTGAAGTATATGAGAGCCCATCTCTTCCAAAAGCATAATCCTCTACAGTTATAAAGGACGTGTTTATAGTTTACAGTTTATAGTTTACAGTTACCACACTCTTCAGTTATAAAGACATGCCCAGACTTTATTTCATTGTATTTCCACACCACAGCCCCCTATCTCACAAGGCTAAGGGTCACTAATTTGCTCTCCTTTTTGCACAGAGGGGAACACAGGCCCAGGGTATGGCATTTTCATGCTCAAGGTCATCTAGTAGACTGGGGACAGCTGTGCCAGACCTGGGCTGCTGCTCCTGACATCGGTAAGGTATAGAAGTGTGGTGCTGTGGAATCTTTGGGACAGGCTGGGGGAGGACATCCTATACAGAACATCTTATAGAGGACATCCTATAGAGAACATCCTTGGACAGAAAGTGAAAAAGCCTCCTAACAGAAACACAGGTGCCCTTCCAGAGTTCCCCCAGGACCAGCCAGCCCAGGGCTCCTCCCCCAGGGACCTGCCCACAGCCACCAGTGTCCCAGGAGAAAGATGCCGTGGGGACCTCACCTACCAGGGATGCTGAGCAGGCCTCTCCAATCTCAAGTCTGGGTGAAGGTGGGACCAGCCCCTCCCACTTCGTGGATTTTCGTCACAAGGAGCCACCAATCATGCACTACCCAAGCTTGTCTAGATCGCATCCAGGGACAAGATGCCGTGCCCAGAACTGTGGGGGTGGAGAGTTGAATCATTCACCCACCAGCACAATTTCCTGAGTAATTATCGGTCAGGCACTGTGCCAGGTGCTGGGCATGGTTCCTGCCTGGTGGGAGCCCACAAAGCCCTGTATACAAACAACTGAACCACTGCTGCATAACATGTGGTCTCCGGAGTGGCAGCGGCAGGACTGGGAGCTCGTCAGACACACAGACCCTCAGGACCCCAGCACAAATTAGCTGAATCAGAATCTCAGGGCAGGAAGGGGTGCCCCGGAACCTGTGTTTCAAATCTTTCCAGATGATTGCTATTGTGTACATGAATTTGAGAACTCCTGGTCTAGACCACAAGGTCTTCCCCAACCTCACTACTTAAAACGGCAAACCAGTCCCTGGACCTGACACCCCTAACTCTCTTCCCTGCTTCCTTTTTCTCCATAGTTGTACTGATGGCATCGGTCACAATACCATAACAATCTCATCCATATATTTATGACTTCCCATGCTGATACATAAGCTCCAGAGGGAAGCAATTTGAGTCACTTTGTTTCACTTCTATTGCCAAGTACAGTGCCTAGCACAAACATGTGCTCGGTAACTGTTGACTGAATGATGGATGGCAGAACATGCCAAAACCCATGCAGTAACCAGTTCTTGGGGGGATGCCTGGAAAAAGACAGAAGGTTACTGACCATGGAGCCCTGCATGGAGAAAGTGGTACCCAAGTTGGCCCTGAAGGATGTTTGAAACAGGGATGAAGGATATGTGGAACACAGAGATGCTAAGCCTCTCACTGGAATAGGTCCCAAGTGGTTGATACCATTACTATCTAACTACTAGCCAGTATGTGCCAAGAACTTTTATACCCTATATTAACTCAATTAACTCTCCTGAACCTCAGAAGTAGACAGTGATGTCCTTAAGAGGACACTGAGGCTCAAAGATATTAAATAATTTGCCCCACTCACAGAAAACTTGTATAAGGATGTTCACAGCAGCTTTATTTATAACAGCCCCAACATGGAAACAAACGCAAATGTCCATCGGCAGGTGAACAAATAAACCAACACAATGTCATATTACTAAGCAATAAAATAGAACAAATTAGGGATAAATACATGAATGAATCTTAAGGACACTTCATTGAGCAAAATGAACCCAGATGCAAAAATGTATATGCTTCATATGAAGTTCTAGGACTTAAACTGACTTAGTACACATACACTGAATTTAAATAAACCACTGATAATAGAAATCAGGTAAGTAATTTCCTCCAGACGTAGTGGTATTGACTGGAAAGAAGCATGAGGGAACTTTCTGGGGTGACAGAATGTTCTATATCTGGATTGGGATAGGGGTCACAAGGGTGGTTATATTTGTCAAAACTCATGGAACAGTACACTTCAAATTTCCATTTTATTGCATGTAAATCATACCTCAATGAGCTAAAATCATTTGCCCTAGGTCACAAAGACACAAGTCGCGATTTGAATCCAGATTTGTTCAATGCCACTGGCCAGTTTCCACTAGTCTGCCGTAGTTGAGCGGAGAGCCCCAGACAATGCGCTCATCCTGCTAAACCGCCTTGCCAAAACCCAAATAAAGGGACTTCATAGTTACCCTAGAAGGATATCATAACTTCTAACTCCCAAACCATGACAGAGACCTGTGGGGAATGCCAGTCAAGCATCAAACTGGGAGTCCAGGAACTTGGGTTCAGGCCTCCGCTGTGTTCTTCATTTGCTGTGTAACCTGTGAGTGTACTACTCCATGACTCAGTTTCCCCTTGTGTGAAGGAAGAAGGAGGGGATCAGCTGTTCCCCGTAGGGAGACACATATAGAGCTACAAGGCCACAAATCCCTATGCTCAACCAGGCAGCATTACTACATGAAATAAGTAATGTGCCTGTTTCATATCTTATAAGCTATTTTTCAAATGTATGCTAATATTATTGTGATTAATAAAATCAACATCTATTTCAAAGCAAAAATGAAACCATAGCAGCTTTGTCACTGTGCATTTTCTCAAACAAAAGATACCAAAAGAACAGCCACTGCTCATGACTTTGGTTTAAAGAGGCTGGAATCTCTATGTTAGAGGGTTACTAAGGGGACAGTCACCAAGGGCCCTTCCAGGTCAACTGCCCCATGGTTGTCCAGCATCACTTGGCAAAGGCTTGTCCTTGTGTTTCTCAGGTTTGGGTCCTTGTTGGAACCTGGCTCTTATCTAGACTCCAGTGACCAAGCCCCCAACGTGTGGGTCACGTCCTGGCTGTGCACCCCAGTCTATAGATCCCAATTGTGGTCATGGTTGCATCTTGGGTATGTTTCCCCTCCAGTCTGGAGAGTGACCAGGATCTCCCCAATCCCTCCTTGCTGTACCAAGAAGCCTGGTAGAACAAGGGGCATCAGTTCCTTGGTACAACTTGCACCACCACCCCCAACCACTAGCACTGAAGGCGAGTGCCCATTGGTGATCTGCTACCAACAGGCTTCTGACTCGTCCCTCCCTGAGCCAAGTGACATCCTCTGTCTCCCCCTGCCCCCAGGTTGCAGGATTGAGAAGCATTTCCCACGTCCAAGTAGAAAGTCAGATCTGGTTTTCACCTACCCTAGTGATCCAACCGCCACCCTCCTCCTACCTGGACACACCCTGAGCTCTGGGCTAGGGGTCGGGAGATCGCAGACAGAAACCAGTATCACCAGCTTCTCCTTCCCTGACTGGTTTCCTCCCACCAGGGTTTCACACTGGATCTTGGTGCTGAGTCAGAGCTTTACAGAACATCAGAATAAAGCAGGGGCCTCGGCTGAATGCCACCTCCCAAAGGCCCCCTCAGGAGACCACCCCACTCTAAAGGGGTTTACAGAAACATCACCCTGCAAAGGAGCACTGCAGGCGAGGGGCACCCATCTAACCAGACTTTGAGGCACACATCCCCAGACTCACCCATGCCCCAAGACCAGAGGCTGGAACCTTGCCAACTTCATATTTTAAAAAATAACAAAGCCAAGGGCAGCAGATAGACAATTGCCCCCCACCCCCCACACACACATCCAACTGTCTTCTGCTTCCTAAAGATTCCACTTACTACTTCTCATCAATTTTCCCTCCATCAGATGGAAGCGGCCAGAGAACTGGCCTTCTCTTGAAGACACCATCCTCCTCTTTTGCTTCTAACTTTGTCAGTCACTGGACCAAAGATAAATCGCCCCATCCTCCGCGCGATCTCACTTACCGCCCGTCCCCGCCCCAGGTCTGGGGGCCCCGGACCCCACCCCATGCTCCAGGGGAACTGCGCAGGGCTCTCTGCCCCTAGACTCCAGAAGCCGCTCCCCAAGGCCTGAGGACGCAGCCAGAGAGGCTCAGCCGGGGCGGCCCCCAGGTTCCGCGCGGGGACGCCCCCTCCCCGCAGCATCCCCATAGCAAGAAGCTTGATGAAGAGCCTGCGGGGTGCGGTTAAGACCCCGGAGGGGCGCCGACCCAGCCACCGGACTGGCACTCACCACGCAGCGCCACGGAGCCCGCGCGTCTGCGCCTTGGCCCCGGGGAAACCCACGCGCGCCGTTCAATCCGGGCTCCGAGTGACGAAAAGCCGCGCTCGGCTCCGGCCGGCCCGGGACCGACGAACCGACTAGCGGACGCACTGACTGTCCAGCTTCCTAACTTAAGTTTGAAAGTTCCCTCCCGGGCGAAAGAAGAGTCTCGGACTGCGGCGCTGCCCCGCAGGGTCCGGGGCTGGGCTGGCAGCGCGGAGCAGGGTCGGACGCTGCCCGTCCCGGCTTTCAGAAGCGCGAGCTTTCATCGCGCCCGTGCCGGGCAGCGCGGCGGGGACTTGGCTCCAGGTAGGACCTGGTCGCGGGAAGGGGTGGCGATCTCGGGAAAGAAGGGGCTCCCCTCACCACAACTCCAGTCGGGAGAGCGCCCGCTCGCCGTTCCGGGGAGGGGAAAGGCCTCGATGGGCCATTGCC
>NW_011495059.1:427880-428338 GCF_000754665.1 Bison bison bison
CTGCCCCTGGGTGTGACCGCGCGTGACTGGGTGACTGTCAGGGCGATTCGTGTGCCTGAGGTTCACCGTCCACGGGGTGGGTGGCTGTGCGTGACAGCGTGCGACTGTGGAAGTCACTGGGAGCGCGGGCGAGTGACTGTCGGAGCGACTTCTTTGTGTGCTTGTCCCGAGTTGTGGCTGCGTGTGGCGGCGTGGGGGCACGGGACGCGGTGTGCGGCGGCGTCGCGTGAGAACGGTGACTTGTGCGTGGCGGGGAGACAGGGCAGGTGGGCGCGTGACTGCGTGTGATTGTGTACGGATGAGGGTGACCTGTGCAGGACGGTAGTGTGAGCAGGTGCATGGCTGGGCGAGAGTGGGTCACTGCGCGTCGGCTCGTGAATGCAGGCGAGGCCGTCAGGGGGGACGTGGTGAGTGTGTCACTGTGACTTCGTGTGAGCAACTGTCGGCTGACTTCTGCC
>NW_011495059.1:428784-440200 GCF_000754665.1 Bison bison bison
CCCGGAGGGTTGCGCGCCCGTCCAGACGTCCCTTTCCCGTCCCGCCCTCCGCCACCAAGGGTGAGGGGAGGGAGAAAGCCGTACTACACCCTTCCCCAGTAGTGGGACTCTCCCCGCCCTAGATATCAGGGCGTTGCTGAGCCCTGAAGGTGGCAGAAGAGAAGGAACACTTTCGGAGATGGATGCTGCGTTACCCGGCGTTGCCCAGAGCCCGAGGCCGGCCGATCGTAGGATGTCCCCGCTCCCGGTCCCACTGATCTGAATCATTGAGAGAGTGGCCCTGAGCGGGGTGGGGGGCTGCTGCTTAAATTCTCACTTTACAGATGAGGAAACTGAGGCAAGGACTTGTGGGATCGGTGATGGAGTGGGCTCCGCGGTACCCAGAGGATCCAGGACTGAAGCCACCTGGAGGAGTCTAAAGCATCCTTTAATGACAGAGAGAGGGAAGGGTCATAGAAAGAATAGACTAGGAAGTGGAGTTCTGGGGGAGCGGCCAGAATCGGCCACCCCCATCACCACAACCAACAAACACCACCACTAACCACCACGGTCTCCTGGAGCGAGAGACTGGAAGTGAGATGGCTCCCACAGTGGGGCAGAGAGGTGACTGAAACGGGCCCCCCCCCCAAAAAAAAGCCCCTCACTCCTCCCATCACCAGCGGATAGCTAGCCTGTGTTGCTCCTCCCCTTCCCATCTAAGAATTGTCTACTCGGAGGGCCTCTATGCCCTCACTTTCCACGGACTGGGCCACCAGCCCTGCCCTCTGGTTCCCGACTCTGGCACACTCAGGATGCCTAGCTGGGAAGGGTCTGAGGCCAGGAGGTGGAAGGAAGCAGGTCAGAATGGGAGTCTTGAGTGGCAGCAGAACATGAGATGGCATCTGGAGAAAAGGGAGTGAGCCCCTTGCCCTCACAGGAACCAGCTTGGAACTTAGCTCCCAACTGTGATCTGGGCTTTGCTGGTCCTGGCTTCAGGCTGCTGCTGCTACTGCTAAGTCGCTTTAGTCGTGTCCGACTCTGTGCGACCCCATAGACGGCAGCCCACCAGGCTCCCCCCTCCCTGGGATTCTCCAGGCAAAAATACTGGAGTGGGTTGCCATTTCCTTCTCCAATGCATGAAAGTGAAAAGTCAAAGTGAAGTCGCTCAGTCGTGTTCGACTCTTAGCGACCTCATGGACTGCAGCCTACCAGGCTCCTCCGTCCATGGGATTTTCCAGGCAAGAGTACTGGAGTGCGGTGCCATTGCTTTCTCCACTTATTTATGACCATAAGGATGCCCTGATACAAGATAGGTGAGGGAAAAAGGCTTTCACTAAAGGTTTGGGAACAACAGAAGGAAATTACAGCTCAGAAAGGAAAGAACTTCTAAATACATTTCATCAATAATTGTTTCTAAAATTCATTGTCATATCTCATTAGAATGAATTTCCCACTGGTCCCTCTCCTTTTTTTTCCCCAATCTGAATCCAACTGACCCAGCAGCATTTATTGAAAAGATCACCTTTCCTCCCACTTCTCTACAGTGTTAACTTTGTCATAAACCAGGTAATCCATATGTTCATCAGACAGTTTCTGAATTTTCTAGTCTGTTCCATTAGCCTGTTTGTCTCTCCTTGAGCCATTGTCGCATTGACTGAACTTCTGTAATTTTCAATAAGTCTTTAATGTCCCATAGACTAAATCTACCCACCTTTCCTCCAGAGCACCTTGCCTATTCTTGACATTTGCACTTTCATAAAAATTTTAAAATAAAGGTTGTCTGTTTACACACACACCGGCACACACACAATCCTGCTGAGATTTGATTGCTATCGCATAGAATCTTTAGATCAATTTGAGTAAAACTGACATTAGTAAATATTAAGTCTTCCTATCCATAAACATGGTATGTCCCTTCATTTATTTAGGTTTTTAAAAAAAGTCATCTCAGCAGTGTTTTGTAGTTTCTTATATACAGAACTTGCACACATTTTAGTAGATTTAGTCCTGGATATTTTATGGTTTTGATGCTATTATCAATGGTTTTTTTATATGTGAGGATTTTTTTTTAATTTTCTGTTTGCTGCCAGTATAGTGTGGTGGTTTTAAAATACGTCAGCAAATTACTTGCTGCTGCTGCTAAGTCACTTCAGTCGTATCTGACTCTGTGTGACCCTATAGACGGCAGCCCACCAGGCTCCCCCATCCCTGGGATTCTCCAGGCAAGAACACTGGAGTGGGTTGCCATTTCCTTGTTCAATGCAGGAAAGTGAAAAGTGGAAGTGAAGATGCTCAGTCGTGTCCGACTCTCAGCGACTCCATGGACTGCAGCCTACCAGGCTCCTTCGTCCATGGGATTTTCCAGGCAAGAGTACTGGAGTGGGTTGTAAATTATTTGATATCCTCCTAAATAGTGGAGCCTAATAACCTTCCTCTTTAAAAGTGTTGGTTTTAATGGTTTTTAATAAGTTGAATGTCACAGAAGTGATACAGAATTGAGTCTAGGTTATGCAAGTTGATATATCTTTTGCCTGGCTCTTTGTCTTGGGACATTTGTCTTTGGAACACTAAGCAGTATGTAAGAAGCCCTAGGCTGCTATGCTTTGAAGAAGTCTAAAGTAGCCCACACAGAGAATTCATATGCAGTGACCTTAAGACTGAAAAAGGAGAAGAAAATGCCACCAGTCCCCTGCCATTCTAGCTCCATACACGGACTGACCGAAATCCTGAAACAATGAAAAACCCTGAAACATCCAGCTGAGTTCTTCCTCAATCCAAAATGCACAGAAATCATGAGAGTTAATAACAATTATAATTTTAAATCATAAAGTTTTGGAACGATTTGTTACTTGGGAATAGAGATCTGGAACATACATAGAAATAGATTTTTGTGCAATGCCTCTATATCTAGCAACCCTGCCAAACTCGCTTATTCTAACAATTTTTCTGTAGATTGTTAGGTGGCACAGTGGTAAGAATCCACCTGCCAATGCAGGAGGCCCAGGAGACGCAGGTTTGATCCCTGGGTCAGGAAGATCCCCTGGAGGAGGAAATGGCAACTCACTCCAGTATTCTTGCTTAAAAAATCTCACGGATAGAGGAGCCTGTGACGTTACAGTCCATGGGGTTGCAAACAGTTGGACACGACTGAGTGTCTGAGCACGCACAAATGCACTCAGGCGAACATTCTACTTCATCTATAGAAATGAGAGTTTTCATTTTTCCTTTTCAATCTTTAAACATTTATTTCTTTTTCTTGCTTTGGTGCACTGGCTAGTATTGCCAGTACATTTTGGAAAGAAGTAATAGTAACAGGCATCCTTATCTCATTCCTGATCTCAAAGGAACACTATCAATATTTCACCATTTATTATGTTGCCTGCTGTAGTTTTTTTTTTTTTTTACTTGCTCTTTTGTTTAATTTCATTTTGTTTTTGCAGGTTGAGGAGGTCAGTCCTCACAGTAAATCTTCTGGGTCAGGAAATAAGACTGCTGTCGTGATTTTACAGATAAGAAGTGTGAGGCCTAGTGAGGAATCCTCAGCATCACAGTGTTAATAGCTGGACTAATCAATCAGTGGTACCTAAGCCTGGAATCCCACTTTCCATTGCCCATATTTCCACAGTCTTGGTCTCGCTGACTCTGGTTGAGGCTGTAGAACAATTACCACCAGAGTATGGAGGCCCAAGTGCAGTGGGTCAGCTTCGGGAAGCAATTCAGCCACCCTGTCAGTCACCTATGTCCATTCCCTTCCCTGAGCAAGGTCAGCACCAAAGAGATCTCTGGGCATTTTGGCAGTGGAGCCCAGCAAGGAAGCCATGCAGACCCCAGAGCTTGGGTTTGCCCGTTTTTTGTTGGGAGTTGATCAGATAGGAAGTCAATGACTCATTTCCCCCAAAGAAATGCCTCAGCCTCATTTGTTGTTCTCAGAACGGGAGTGGGGCTTCTCTTCCTCTGAGAGATGGGAGTCTCTCAGCTGGTTGAGGCTGGGTTGGTCTTGCCCTGCCTGCCACAATCCAGTGTGAGGACCCAGAGTATCTGCTTTTGCATCTCCCAGTTCTCAGTTTCTGATATCATCAATAGCTGATATCTCAGAATATGGATGTGTCTTAATATGTTTTATTATTATTTAGCTATGGTAAGGAAGATAGATCAGGAAACAATTGACATTGAAAAGATAATTTGTTGCTCACAGTTTCCAAGAGAAGAGGCAGGCCATACCGTAGGGGCCACATAGGGAAATACCAGCTTCAGGTAGGAGGCAAGGGACAGGGAATAATTGTAGGCAAGAACGTTTATTGTGGTTACCATGTGAAGGAACAGGCTTCCCCGGTGTCTCAGTGATAAAGAATCCCACTGCCAATGCAGGAGACGTCAGTTCGGTCCCTGGGTCAGGAAGATCTCCTGGGGGAGGAAATAACCCACTCCAGCATTCTTGCTGGAAAATTGCATGGACAGAGGAGCCTAGAGGGCTACAGTCCATAGGGTGGCAAAGAGTTGGACATGACTGAGCACACACATACACGCAAGTGAAGGAACAGAGAGAGCAGCATAAACAAATTTAGGATTGGCTAGTTTGAATCATTTCCATGTGGACATGTGGTAGACTTGTACTTCCCCACCCACTGGTACTTAGGTATATGACCTTGTGACTTGCTTTAGCCAAGGAAACATGAGCACAGTGGTGTGTGTCACTTCCAGGTGGGAGATTTAAGTGTCTGGGCATTCTTAACCCCCTTCTCTTTTCCTTCCACCACGAAAACCCTAACAAGTTCTAGCTCATTCACTAAGACTCAATGAAAGTAACACCTCTTCAGTGAAGACTTCTCCAAGAATCCAACTCATTGCTGCAATTTTCTGCTCCAATAACTGTCTGTACACGGGACTGTTAGAGTTAGATTTCACCCAACCGTAATAACACAACTGCCCTGACAGTATCTTAAGGAGGGATGATGGTGCCTCATTCATCTTGGTGCCTCCAGTGACTAACACAGGATGGATGTTTCATGCCCACTTCCAGGAGAGCTAGAGCTCTCAAGGGATTTCCTATCTACACACACACACACACACACACACACACACACACACACACACATACACTCAGGAAGAAGTCACCTCTGAATTGTTCGGATTCCAGGGAACAGATGGGCTACATTTGCCAGTCAGGGGAGTCACAGTATAGCACACGTGGGTGGCTTCCAGCAGTGTCTCTTCCCCTCCAGTGGCCACTGTGCATAAGATCTGACCCGGGCTTTGATGTCATGGATATGTTAAGCTGGGTTGGGGAAAGGCTCACTTCTCTTAGTTGGAATTTTCCAAAAGCTGATTCTGAAGCAAGAATCCTAGTGCAAGTAATGTACTGGAGAGGGATTCCAGGACACATGGGAAAGGGGTGGAAAAGTGATCCCAGGAAAGAAAGACAGTCAGTAAAAGGCACGTTATCAAGCAAATTACCACTGCAGGCAAATGAAGCCTCACTCCACTGGGGAATTCTGGAAAACAATGTGGAACACTGCCACAGAGTCATTCCACTTGAGGGGCAGAGAGCTGGAGTCTTTACCCACCAGCTCCTCATAGTCTTGGTTGAAGATTGCGCTCAGAAGGCAGTTCGGCCTGAAAGGTAGAATGGGGCTCTGGCAACCAGAGAGTCAACAGGCAAGGAGATGCAGTTTCCAAGAGCTGGCAGTTCGGGCTTCATGCACTGGAACGGTGAGTCTGTGGGGATGTGGGCAGAGCCCCTGTAGTGTCTGCCGCAGGGTTCAAGTCCATCTAATAGCAGAGCAGAACTCTGCTATCTTTTGGCACTCTCATGTCATGTGTGTGCGTGTGCATGCATGCATCTGCTTCAGGAACTTGGTTGAAGTGGGTGACTATTGTCTGGTGCATCCGTTGGGCATTCTTGGGGCCCCAACCACTGTGCCCCCTCAACAGCACTCCAACCTATGATTTCTGACCACTGGCCAAGTCAGCCCACAACTTCCACTCAAAAGGTTGCTGGGAAAGATCAAATGAACCAAATGCATGTGTGGCAGAGACTTTAGCACAGGATAATTCATTCAGGCCCTTCATGTAACAGCACGGAGACACCAAGGGCTCTGAGTTTAAATCCCCGGCTCTGCTCAACTCCTTGTTTTGCCCTATCCAAGTCAATGTACCTCTTTGAGGCTCAGTTTCCTCTTCTGAAAAATGGCAAAGTAGTGCCTGCTGCTGCCTGCTGCCAAGTCGCCTCAGTCGTATCCGACTCTGTGCGACCCCATAGATGGCAGCCCACCAGGCTCCCCCATCCCTGGGATTCTCCAGGCAAGAACAATGGAGTAGGTTGCCATTTCCTTCTCCAATGCATGAAAGTGAAAAGTGAAAAGTGAAAGTGAAGTCGCTCAGTCGTGTCCAACTCCTAGCAACCCCATGGACTTCAGCCTACCAGGCCCCTCCGTCCATGGGATTTTCCAGGCAAGAGTACTGGAGTGGGGTGCCATTCCACCGGTTTGTTGTGAGAAGCAATGAGGACATCAATAGTAAAACATTTCTAAAACTCTGAAGCACCAGTTAGTTGTGAGTCACTGTTATTAAGGCACATTTTCCTAGTCAACAACTCTAAAGTTGCCTCAGAAAAGGAGGGAACTTCACCCTGATGTCCCACCCACCCTGATGTCCTATTCATGGATGTCCCATCCATGAATCCCTCTCCAGTTTTCCAGAAGGGCAGTGCCAGAGCCCATCTGTGAGACTTTACACTCTTTGGACTTTCATGGGGAGAGGGGATGGTGCTGGGAGGAAGGAGAAAGGTTGGAGAACCCTTGGGAGGGAACTAGAGATCATGGAGCCCTGCTGTGGGAACCAGCCCATTATCAGCTCCCCCCACCAGCCTTCATGGTGGGCATTATTATCAAGGCACTTTTTACAAATGAGGAAACTGAGGCTTAGAGAAAATTCCCTGAACCTCAGACACACAGCCAGAACTTTGCAGAGCTGGGATTCCTCATGAGTACTTGGAATTCATGCTCCTTCTGCAACAGCACACTACACTTGAGTTTAAATTACATCGTGCAGATTGTCTTACAACACAAAGAGCTTGTAATGAGTGCGCTATCTGGACCACATTCACTGAGAACTCTCAAGGATTCCTTACCTGTCTGTGCCGTGTGCACACCTGTATATTACTGTGCACTGGTTACAGAAGGACAGAACACAGAAAAATTAAGTGTGAACGAACCCCATTGAAAAAAGAAACAAGAAATCTAAATAAACCACCATGTGCAGTTCTCTAAGAAGAAATTAAAAGATATTCTAATAACAGCTAAAAAGTACCTAGTACCAGATGTGTGCCTGACTGTGTTAAATGTTGTACATATATTACCTCTGTTAATCCTGACCAACCCCATGAGGTAGGTTCTAGTCTTATTGCTATTTTACAAATGAAGAAACTGAGGCACAAAGAGACCAAGTAACTTATCTGTAGTTAGCACATGGTGTAAGCAGGATTTTCAACTGGTTGATTTGACTCCAAAGCCTACACTCATAACCACCAGACCTCACTGTGGCTGTGCTTAGTGGCTCAGTCATGTCCAGCTCTTTGTGACCCCATGGACTACAGCCTGCTAGGCTCCTCTGTCCATGGGGATTCTCCAGGCAAGAGTACTGCAGTGGGTTGCCATGCTCTCCTCCAGGGGATCTTCCCAACCCAAGGATCAAACCCAGGTCTCCCGCATTGCAGGCAGATCCTTTACTGTGTGAGCCACCAGGGAAGCCCACTAGACCTCACTGTATCTTTCTAATATTACATGTAAATTTCACCTTATACAAAAAAGAAAGCTCTGTTAGTGTTTTATTGGAATTGTATTTAGTTACTAAATTAACTTGGAGAGAATTGAGAGTTTCTTGATAAAAAGTCTTTCAATATTTAGAAATTATATATATACATATATATATGTATGTATGTATATAAATATAAAGTCTTCCCTGGCTCCTCAGTGATAAAGAACTCACTCACCAATGCAGGAGGCACAGGCTTGATCCCTGGATCAGGAAGATCCCCTGGAGAAGGAAATGGCAACCCACTCCAGTATCCTTGCTTGGGAAATCCCATGGACAGAGGAGCCTGGTGGGCTACAGTCCATGGGGTGTCAAAGAGTCAGATTCTACTTAGTGACTAAACAACAATGACATATAAATATAAAGAAATACTATTAAAGTTGTGGATGAATATCTTGTGTCAACAAAACTAACTAAACTCTCTTATTCTAACAGTTTTTCTGTAGATTCTCTTGAATTTTCTGCATGAATGGTCCCATTATCTGTACAAAGAGGATGGGAGGGAAACTGAATCTGCTTTTCTGTTCCAATCACCTTATTACTTGTTTGTTTTTTCTTATTGCATTGTCCACGTCCTCTAGAATCAATGCTATATAGAAATGTTGATATCAGGAATGCTTGTCTTTTTCCTTACTTTAATAGGTATACAGTTCACATTTCACCATTAAGCTATTAAGTAAGATACTGTAAACTTTTGTTAATGCTGCTGCTGCTGCTAAGTCGCTTCAGTTATGTCCGACTCTGTGAGACCCCATAGACGGCAGCCCACCAGGCTCCCCCATCCCTGGGATTCTCCAGGCAAGAACACTGGAGTGGGTTGCCATTTCCTTCTCCAGTGCATGAAAGTGAAAAATGAAAGTGAAGTCCCTCAGTCATGTCTGACTCTTAGCGACTCCATGGACTGCAGCCTAACAAGCTCTTCCATCCATGGGATTTTCCAGGCAAGAGTACTGGAGTGGGGTGCCATTTCCTTCTCCGAAAACTTTTGTTAATACTCTTTATCAATTAAAAAGTTTCTTTTTAGTTCCTCTTCCGCTAAGAGATTTTTCTGGTGATCATGGATTAATTCTAATTTATAACACTTTTTAAGCATTTATTAAAATAATCATCTGGATTTTATCTTCTAACTTACTAACATTGTAAATTATATTATGTTAATATGTATTTTCATGGTGAACCATCCTTGAATTCCTGGGATAACTGTTGGAAATTCTATTAAGTCATAATTCATTTTTTAGCTCACTGCTAAAGCCATTTGCATAATTTCATTTAGAATTTTTGCATCTATGTTAATAGTTGAAACTGTTCTTAAAATTTTTTTCTGTTATTGCTAAGCTTTGCATGTCAAGGCTATATTCATTTTGCCTAATGAGTTGAGGGAGACTTTTGGTAACTGATTCAACTGCTTAAATTATAATTGTATCATTATGTCATATTTTTCTCCAGTAAATGTTGGTAAATTATATTTCTAGAAAGTTGCTCATTTTCTCTAACTTTTCAAATGTATTAGTATAAAGGTGTTTTAGTCTTATGGTTTTAAGAACTCTTCTGTATCTATTATCCATTCTTTCTCTCTCCTTTTCTTTATCAAGGTTTGTCTTTGTCATTAGACTATATTTTTTTTCTGTATTATATATGTTCTATTTTCTATATTCTCCTCTAATCCACAAATTTTCTATAGCAACTGGATTAAAAATTAATAATTTTAAAGAAAGGCAATTATAAATTATCTGGCAATTATAAAGTATTTGGCAAATATTAGTAAAGCTAATATGTGAAAAATGTTTTTGATCACATATCAGAGACTAGATATTGAACTATGATAAGGACTTAATTTGTGCTCTCAAGGAGCTCACAGCTGAACTGAGAAGGCAGACAAACAAATAGTCAATTAAATAGTGTAGGAAACACAATAGAGGTGAGAAAAAGAATGGGAATGGGAACACAAAAAAGGGCTTCCTGAAGGAGGTGATGATGAACTGGGCACGGGAGGATATTTAGGAGTTAGGCAAGTAAAGAAATTGGGTATCTCTTGGTTCTACCCTTGGGCCCATCTTCAGTTGACTCAGCTTAAGAATATCTGCTAATATTTCCCTCTTTTAAGGATAAGACTCCACTTTGGGCCCAGACACCCCTCTGGTCTATATTCTCCATCACCTGTAGTAGCCTTAGTGATATACAGGCTTGGGCAAACGAGAATAAATATAGAGTTTATTGGTACTTCTCATGTTGAAGAAGATATTTGACAAAGCCCCTTAGAGTGACAGCCACTCCCCAATTGCTGATGGTTTGTAAATAGGCCCAGCCTTAGAAGAAATATCAGAACAAGTACATTAAAATAAAAGATGTACAACTCTCTGATCACTCTCTTCCAGTTCTCTTCCTTGGGGGTCTCAAGAAACTACTTGGGAGAAGCCTAAATTTCCTGGTCCAAAGATGTTCAGAAAAGTAGGGCTTAGAGTCGCTGAAATTCGACAGAGAGAAATCTGGCTATGGCAGTGAGAAATAAGAAGAGTTTCTCGGTCCTGGAATACTGACAGCAACCACTCAGCTATGGACTCTGAAGAACCCCACTGAGCACTTACTGTGTACTAAGTGTCTGACATGTATTATTCACCTAATTCTCTCAACCACCTGTGAAGTTGTCATTGTCAGCCTTCCCAGCTTACAGGTCAAGAAAGTGAAGCTCAGAAAGGTTAGGTGACTTGCCCTAAAGAACTCTGGACCTGAGATTCACATCCAAGCAACTTAGTTCCAGAACCCTCATGCACCATCTCATATGGGGTTGTGTCTCCAATGCCTGGGACAGAGCAGACCTTAGGAGACTAAAGAATGGAATCAGTGAAAAGCACAAATTACCATGAAGGCTAGTAAGCAATGTGAAAAATTATTTTCCTACAGTGGTAAGTGAAAAACAAATAACAAAATGGTGGTGGTGGTGGTGTGTGTGTCTGTGTGTGCGTGCATGCACACACGTGTGTGTTAACGATAGACTGGGAAAGAGCATGAGGGAACTTTCTGGAGTGATCCTGATGTTCTGTATCTTGGGTTACACAGGCATATGCAGTTGTCAAAACTCAGAGAATGTACATTTAAGATTTGTACAGAGCTTCCCTGATGGCTCAGTGGTAAAGAAACCGTCTGCCAATGCGGGAGCCACTGGCTTGATCCCTGATCCGGGAAGATCCCACCTGCTGTAGAGCGACCAAGCCCGTGTGCTACGACTATTGAGCCTGCAGTCTAGAGCCTAGGAGCTGCAGCTGCTGAAGCCTGAGTGCCGTAGAGCCTGTGCTCGGCAGCAAGAGAAGCCACTGCAACGAGAATCCCTCGCACTGCAACTAGAGAGTAGCCCCCGCTCTTTGCAACTAACGAAAAGCCCATGCAGCAACGAAGACCCAGCAGAGCCAAAAATAAAAATGAATAAAATAAAAAAAAACTACCTTTGTTAAACAACCAGTATGCACCAGTTGGAGAAGGCAATGGCACCCCATTCCAGTACTCTTGCCTGGAAAACCCCATGGATGGAGGAGCCTGGTAGGCTGCAGTCCATGGGGTCGCTAAGAGTCGGATACAACTGAGCGACTTCACTTTCACTTTTCACTTTCATGCGTTGGAGAAGGAAATG